>NC_041382.1:338391320-338421204 GCF_002162155.2 Triticum dicoccoides
GCCCTCCACCCTCGTGGGCCTCGTGTTGCTCCAATGACGTACTTCTTCCTCCTATATATACCTACGTACCCCCAAACGATCAGATACAGAGCCAAAACCCTAATTCGACTGCCGTAACTTTCTGTATCCACGAGAACCCATCTTGGGGCCTGTTCCGAAGGGGGCATCGATCACGGAGGGCTTCTACATCAACACCATAGCCTCTCCGATGAAGTGTGAGTAGTTTACCTCAGACCTACGGGTCCATAGTTATTAGCTAGATGGCTTCTTCTCTCTTTTTGGGTCTTAATACAAAGTTCTCCCCCTCTCTTGTGGAGATCTATTCAATGTAATCTTCTTTTGCGGTGTGTTTGTTGAGACCGACGAATTGTGGGTTTATGATCAAGTTTATCAATGAACAATATTCGAATCTTCTCTAAATTCTTTTATGTATGATTGGTTATCTTTGCAACGAATTATCAGTTTGGTTTGGCCTACTAGATTGATCTTTCTTGCAATGGGAGAAGTGCTCAGCTTTGGGTTCAATCTTGCGGCGTCCTTTCCCAGTGACAGTAGGGGCAGCAAGGCACGTATTGTATTGTTGCCGTCGAGGATAACAAGATGGTTTTTTTTATCATATTGCATGAATTTATCCCTCTACATCATGTCATATTGCTTAAGGCGTTACTCTGTTCTTATGAACTTAATACTCTAGATGCATGCTGGGTAGCGGTCGATGTGTGGAGTAACAGTAGTAGATGCAGGCAGGAGTCGGTCTACTTGTCTTGGACGTGATGCCTATATACATGATCATACCTAGATATTCTCATAACTATGCTCAATTCTGTCAATTGCTCAACAGTAATTTGTTCACCCACCGTAAAATACTTATGCTCTTGAGAGAAGCCACTAGTGAAACCTATGGCCCCCGGGTCTATCTTCATCATATTAACCTTCCAATACTTAGTTATTTTCATTGCTTTTATTTTACTTTGCATCTTTATCATAAAAATACCAAAAATGTTATCTATCATATCTATCAGATCTCACTCTCGTAAGTGACCGTGTAGGGATTGACAACCCCTTATCGCGTTGGTTGCAAGGATGTATTTGTTTTGTGTAGGTGCGAGGGAGTCGCGCGTAGCCTCCTACTGGATTGATACCTTGGTTCTCAAAAACTGAAGGAAATACTTACGCTACTTTGCTTCACCACCCTTTCCTCTTCAAGGGAAAACCAACGCAAGTGCTCAAGAGATAGCAGTGTCTAGCTTTTATTGCTCCTAATTAGTGTAAACTGCATCTGCTTAGCTTACACATGATATGTGTGAATATGACACGCTTTCCTGTTTTTGGTTCATACTATATCTATCTATCACACCATGTTCTTACATGAAACTACTCTTCTTGTGTATCCCACGTCAGTCACATATGATGGGACACCTTTCAGTTGGCATTGTGATATTGTTTTGCGTCTTGAATATGATTTCTAGCATGTAGTGCTTCTAGTTTGATGAGCGCCACCTATGAGTTTTAACTTGGCAGAGTGATATTGATTGCACCTTCCGTATGGTGTCTAGCTTGCAGTGCTTCTAATTTGTTGAAGTGCCTTCTGCTTAGTTACCACATCATAGGTGTGAATATGTCAAGACGTCTAGTTTTTCGTACATATTCCATCCTCGTATCATGAATTTGCCTTTCATTAGCGTAGTGTTCGTCAGTATCATGCATGAATGAGTTCTGAAGAGCGGAATTTTATTCCTTTTTCTTGTTGGTTTGACCTCGCAATGCAAAATCAATAAAGCGGAAGGAAATTGGTAAGGCATTGGATGATGGTGGTCCTTCGGAGAAAATGAAATGGAGGGTCTCTACAGATTCTACTCCGCCATCCTCCCAACAAGATTTACAAGACAACGCAAGGTTAGACAGTCAACGTAGCTGTGTAGATGATGATCACATCTCCCCTACTCCACCAACACACGTGCTTGCTCTAACTTGGCACTATTATATGTGGTTGCATGTTGCGTATGATGTCTAGCTTGTATAGCTTCTAACTTTGTTGAATTGCATCTACTTACTTTACACATAATGCCTGTGAATATGACACGTGTTCCTGTTTCTAGAACATACTATATCTGATCACACCATGTTCTTACATCAGACTACTGTTCTTGCACATCCCGCATCAGTCACTTATGATAAGGCAGCTTTAAGTCGCCACTGTGATATTGGTTGTGTCTTGCATATGATTTCTAGCATGTACTGCTTCTAATTTTTTGAAACGCCAGACAGTTTGAACTTCGCAGAGTGATATTAGTTGCACCTTTCATATGGTGTGTAGCTTGTAGTGCTTCTAATTTGTTGAAATGCCTTCTGCTTAGTTACCACATCATAGGTGTGAATATGTCATGTTGTCCTCTTTTTCGTACATATTCCATCCTCGTATCATGTGTTTGCCTTTCATCCGAGTAGTGTTCGTTAGTATCATGCATGAATGAGTTCTGAAGAGCGAATTTTATTACTTTTTCTTATCGGTTTGACTTCACAATGCAAAATCAATACACCTGAAGGAAATTAGTCCGGCAGTGGATGATGGTGGTCCTTCGGAGCAACTCAAACAAAGGGTCTCTACGGATTACACTCCACCATCCTACCAACAAGATTCACAACAACACAAGGCTGGACAGTCAATGTAGCTGTGTAGATGATGAGCACATCTCCCATACTCCACCATCATAGGTGCTTGCTCTAACTTGGCACTATTATATGTGGTTGCATGTTGCTTATGATGTCTAGCTTGTATTGCTTCTAACTTTGTTGAATTGCATCTGCTTACGTTACACATAATGCCTGTGAATATGACACATGTTCCTGTTTCTAGAACATACGTGTAGATGATGAGCACATCTCCCCTACTCCACCATCACAGGTGCTTGCTCTAACTTGGAATAGTTATATGTGCTTGCGTGTTCCATATGATGTCTAGTTTGTATTTCTTGTGATTTTGTTGAATTGCATCTGCGTAGCTTACAACTTATACCTGCAACGATCACTTACCCATAAGACACATTTAACATGGGAGTGTGATGTAGGTTGCATCTTGCATTGTCTTCTAGCTTCTACTGCTTCTAATTTCTTGAAATGGCACTTACGACGAGACACTTTTTACCTGATAGAGTGATATTGGTTGCATGTTCATATGGTGCCTAGCTTTCATTTATTCTAATTTTGTTGAAATGCCTTCTGCTTACAGTTTTTCATACATATTCCATCCTCTTATCGTACATCTGAATATGCAATGCAGTATTTTTTGTATATATTCCATCCTCCTATCCCGTGATTGCCTTACATGAAAGTAGTGCTCGTTTGTATCATGCATCAACCAGTTATGCAGAGCTAATTTTATTCATCTTCTTTTGGTTTTGACTTCATAAGGCAATATCAGAAAATAGGAAGGAAAAGAGTAAGTTAGGGGATGCTGGTGGTTCCTCCGGACCGACGCAAACAGAGACACTCTAGATTTGCCACTGCTACTGCTAATGAAGTTGAAGTCCCAAGTCTACATGATGAGTTCATCTCCCGTACTCCACCATCGCAGGTGCTTGCTCTAAGTTGACAGTGTGATAATTGGTTTCATGTTGCATATGTTGTCTAGCCTGTATCTCTTCTATTTTGATTAAATTGCACCTGCTGAGTTTATACATTATGCATGTGCATATGACACGCATGTGTCTAGAATACACTTCATCTATCAATCATAACATGTTCTTACATCAAAGTACTGTTGTTGTGTATCCCGCATCAGTCACTCATGATTGGATGCTTTTAACATGGCAGTTTGATAGTGGTTGCATCTTGCATTGGTTTCTACTTTGTACTGCTTCTAATTTTTTGAAATGCCACTTATGACAAGACACTTTTAGCTAGGCAGAGTGATAGTGGTTGCATCTTTCATATGGTGTCTAGCTTGCATTACTTCCATTTTCTTGAAAATCCTTCTGCTTAGTTTACATATCGTAGCTGTGAATATGTCATGCCATCCTATTTTTCTTACATATTCCATCCTCACATGGTTGTCTTACATCAAAGTATTACTTGTCTGTACCATGCATCAATGAGTTCTGAAGAGTGATTTTATTCATTTGTGTTGTGGGTATGCCTTGACATGGCAAAGTCAAAAAAGAGCAAGGAAAAGAATATAGTAGGGAATGGTGTTACTCGTCTGGTGAAACGGAAAAGGATCCGCCCTCGAGATTCTGCTGGTACTTATAGTGTAGTAGAAGGTCCAAGTCCACCGGCTAAATCTACGAACACAGTATCACTTGCTCCACCAGCTACAGCATCCGCTTCAACTGTACCAGCATCTCAATGAGTTACTCGTCCGTTTGCTCCAGAACTGGCCAGTTCCCAAGCTGCATTCACACCTAACACTACTTCTGAAGCACTGCTGACACAACAGGACTTGGCAAGATCAAATGAACCTCATGAGCATCAACACCAAGACGGTACCTGACCGAGTCAAGTTGTAGTTGCATGCTCCTTTATATGTACTCTCATAGTTTGATGTGCACTAACACTTTCCATATTCATTGTTCAACTAGCACCATGGCGCAAGCGGAAACAGACATCAGGGATAATGCTTGATAGATTAACAAAATCTAAAGGAGGAAGAATGGAGATCCATGTTGAGGTAGGTTTAAAAAGGCCATGTGATGCTACAGAGTCAGCCAAGTTAGTATCAGAGGTAGCCATTGCCATTAGGTGTCATGCACATATGCTCCCAACGTGGATCCAGTACAGGAATGAGAAAGACAATACCCGATTTAACACCTTCCTTGACCATTTATCCGTAAGTAATGTTATTCATCGCAATTTGTAATATTGTCTTGCTCTATGCCATACTTTCTAGCTTCCTCCTAATAAGACTCACATTCTTTTTTCAATAGATGAGGTTCAAGTTGGATCCGAAAGATGATGCAACTAAACAAGCATGCACTCATGTTTTTTAGTCTACTCTGCGACAGTATCGGTACCACCTTAGAAAATCTCACTTTGAAGGCAAGGCTAATAGTGAAATCGCCCAAACATCTCTAGTGGAATATATTACAGATGAAGACTGGACAACCCTTGTTAAACACTAGTCTGATCCAAAGTATCAGGTGGGGTATATGTATTTGATCAGACCACATATTGAACTTGTATTTATGTATGTGCCTTATAAGTGTATATTCTTCTAGGATAACTGTTTGAAGAACTAGACCAACCGCTCTAAAGTGAAATTCCAACAGACAACATGATCTCGTAGCTATATTGCGCACTGCGAGGCTCTTGTAAATAGCTGCTACTTCCTTCTTTTTTCTGTGTCATATTATCGTATCTATATTGACTTGTTCCAAATACAGAGGAAACCCCGTGCAGACCAAAAAGAACCTGAACCGACTGCAGTGCAAATATTCAAGGATTTCCACACCAGCAAGATGAAGGGCACGAGCACACCAGTTCAGGCCGCTGTTCTAAGTCCTTACTCCTCCTGCCTTTGAACTGATTGGTACTGCGATGTGTTCATTTAACTGCTTGGTTTGCAACCAGTGTCAGTTACGCAGTTCACTTTTATACACAGTTGTCTTAACGTATCATTTCACCTTGCATGGTTTAAAAGAGATGAAGGATATTCTTTTGGTCTTGATCTGTAATCTAGTTGTGATGTTCATGTGCGCACACAATGATACAATAGCCTGTTTGTTTTATATCTGTTTTCCCATGATATGAATGATTTCGTACTATATTCGTCCTACTTTAAACCATGTCTCTTTATCCTTAGATGTTAATGAATGTGAGGAAATAGACAATATAGTAGGCATGCTACATGGAAATATGTTCCGAAAGTGATTTTATTATGTAGTTGGCACTACAATACATGCTGATGTATTACAGTAGTTCACCAAAATAAGTTATGTATAAACGTTAAACCTACTTTGTGTGTTTTTGTCTCATTAGTAACTTATCTGCTACACTAATCTACAAGTTCAAACTTTCAGCAAGCTATGGAACAAATGATTGAACATCCACAACCACCTGAAGGTGACGAGGCTACCACATGCACAATGTCACCTCTTGCTGCAGTGCATCAGTATCTCTCCACTAACAGTGCAAAAAGCACCTTTCTGTGTAATTCTGGGTTGGTTGTCAAGGTAACCTCGTCCAGATCGCCTATTGAACAAAATCTTCCGGCTAGACAGGATGATATATCTGTGCTCCAGAAACAAGTCCAATCCCTAATGGACGCTGTGTCGGAAACAAAAATAGTGGTTGAAAAATGTCGTGAAGATATGAATGGTTTTGAAACCAGACTATCAGACATTTGCTTCATTTTTCAAGAGCAATGGCGGAAAAAGGGGAAGATCGTGCTGCTCCATCAGATTATACAGCCTGAAACATAAGCACTCATGTCAAATGATCTGTGCTTCTATACATCTGATGGTGCTTTCATCTGCAAGGACTGCAAAGTTTATGCCGACAGGCCTTTTGTTGTATGGTTGGAATTTATTTTGTTGCGATACAACATTTATGATGCTGCCAAAGGCTGCAGTAATTACGACACCATTTTTGTATAGTGCAGGTTTATCTTAGTAATGTACTCGGCCGAAAGCTTCGTAGGAGCCCAACATGCCAACATTCGTCAGGCCCATTCCAATTGGACTAAAACTAATTCTGAGCCGAAATTTGCATGTAGCCCACTAAAGATATCTGGGCCTAAATCAGCATAAGCTTTCATATTTTTCTGGTAGGCCTATGCCCATAGTGGGTCGTTAACAGGCCTAAACATAATTTGGGCCCTCAGTAATAATAGGCCGTTTACATGTGTAAATATCTCGAGCCCATAAAAACATGGGCCTTTAATAGGCCGAAAGTAAGATTGGGCCCTGATTGTGCCAAATAACCCACTGGTCTTAGCAGGCCGAAATGGTGGCCCATTTACAATGCGGATCGTCCACAGGCCGAAATTCAAACGGATCGTAAATGCCCCAACCAACTACACGGGCCTTTAATAGGCCGGAAGTTCGCTCGGGCCTGATTAGTGTCATTTTTATATGGGCCATTAGTAGGCCCGATGTGGCGTTGGGCCACATAGGGCCCATGGATTTCGTCCAACGTTAACAGGCCAAAAGTCACAACAGGCTGAAAGTGGCCGAAATCTGTAGTGCGCCTCTAACAGGCCGAATGTCAGACATGGCCGAATATGACCCATATCCTTCATGGTTGTTTATGGGACGAAAGTTTCAATGGCCTATAAATGGGCCCAAATGAAATAGGACCTTTAACAGGCCGGAAACACACTGGGCCGTAATTCGAACCAAATTCTTAGCGGACTATTAACGGGCCAAAAGTGACCATGGTCCACGATGATGACAAGTTTAGGACGGGCCGTTGACGGGCCGATTTGACACTAGCCGTACATGCCTTAACTGAGAAAGTTGGGCCTTTAGCTGGGTCGACCCATTATGGTCCGCAAAATCTTGTGGGCCTTTAGCTGGGCCGGCCCATTATGGCCCGCTAAATCTTGTGGGCCTTTAGTTGGGCCGGCCCATTAGGGCCCACTAAATCTTGTGGGCCTTTAGTTGGGCCGGCCCATTTAATCTTTATGGGCCACTTTTGGGCCGGTCCACGTGTCAACGTATCATAGGCGCATCTCGCCCATTGGATGAGTGACACCTGTGCCAACGCGGAGCTGACACGTGGTTCCATCAGCCAATGAGAATTTTACACGTGGAAAATCGGCATTGGTCATGGCTGTTAGCGGGTTATCGGATCCAAAATCGGACCCGATAGCTTAACGGTGTTCCGTTACGGTGGATGCCACGTGTTGGTCACCCTTGACGAAAGCACTTCTATGACGCGCGATTTATCGTCATGGAAGGGGACACTTCCATGATGATAATTTTGGTAATGTCATGGAACACTTCTACGACAGCACAAGTATGACTATCTTGACTCTGTCATAAAATTGTCATGGATGTACATGCATGGCAGAAAACGTGACCTACTGTGACAAACACATATCATCACAGAAGTGTCTTTTTTGTAGTGGTAGCGGTCGATGGCGGTGTCTCTTGCCGCTGAGGGGGCGCGCACATGGGCACGGGCGCGGCGGGTGCAGCCAAACACACGGGGACCGACGCCACAGTGGGTGGAGGAACGCGCATGGGCACGGGCGCTGGCACTGGAATGTACACGAGCTCGCACGGGTCCGCGGAGACCTTGCTGAAGCCCGCGGCTTCCAGCTCTGCGATAGTGCTCAGCGACCAGCCATCAATGCTACGGGGATGGTCGCGGGCGCGGGTGCGGGGATGGGAGCTGGGACAGGAGCGGGGGCAGCAACCGCCGCGGCTAGCTCGTTCTGGGTCATGTCCATGAGGCCCCATTCCTCCTTATATTCTGTCTCCTCCAGCTCGGAGTCGACTTCACCAAACTTGAAGACTAGTGGCAGATGATCAATCTATGCCATGGCGTTGGTGGAGGTCCGTGGGAGGGAGGGGAAGGAGAGGCGAACAATAAGGCCACCTGTATTAAACAGCGGCTCGGGCGCCATTAATGGAGAGGAAGGCAGGCTGACATGGAAGTCAAAGGGCTCGCTTCCCAGTGAGCCAGCGTACAACTAGCATGCTTCCCGGTGAGCCTGCGCCTTGGAGGACAGCTTGCACGCCTCTCGTCAGCATGTGCATCGGACTCCGCTCGCACGCCTCCCATTCAATAAAGCAACTTTCCGCACGACACCTCCTATAGCAATTAAAACCAAGACACGTGGCGTCACATGAATGGTTAACAAAATGCACACAATTTGAATTAAACAAACGTTTGAGATATTAAAGTGGCAGCTATTTTTTCAAAATGTCTTTGTTGGCTGTTATTCGAGTGCGCCTTCTCTCAAAATTTACATGAAAAATACCACATCATGTCGGGTGCCATTCCATGATAGCATGCCAAGTTTCATGAATTTCAGATGAGTTTTGGATTTACTAGAATTTAAAAACAAAGTATCTCAACGTTTTGCCGGCAATCAACAATGCCCTGGTGTTTGAAATTCCTTCCCATTTCTTGCATGGGACCTAAGCATGCACCCAAGGACACATATGTGATTTTTCAACCAATTTATATGCACTGGAGCATCTGCATGTAGTTCATATTTGAATTATGCACATAAAATGCCTAGAAAACCCTGTTAATGTATAATAATGTCCAAACAAACCTCGAAAAATTCAAAAATTTAACACAACACTCCTATTGTTCTATATTAACATTGGAAAACTTTTGAAAGCAACAAGAGGCAATAGATATTGTTTCGTCCCCAAAGGTGGCACGTTCCCAACCAAAACTATCAGGCTTGTTGTGAGAAGCTCTGGTTTGTGAGAAGCTTATACGCAAACCTGCCCCAAATGGGATAAAATTTTCAGCACGACATGTTGATGCCGCTCCATGATAGCATGCCAAGTTTCATGAATTTAAAACGAGTTTCAGATTTACTAGAATTTAAAAACAAAGTATATCAACGTTTTGCCGGCAATCAACAGTGCCCTTGTGTTTGAAATTCATTTCCATTTCTTGGATGGGACCTAAGCATGCACCCAAGGACACATATTAGATTTTTCAACTAATTTGTATGCAGTGTAGCATTTGATGTAGTTTGAATTTGAATTATGCATATAAAATGCCTAGAACACCCAGTTAATGTATAAAAATGTCCAAACGAACCCCGAAAATTCCAAAAATTAACACAACACTCCTGTTGTTCTATGTTGACACTAGAGAAAAAATTTGAAATCAAGAAGAGGCAACAGATATCGTTTTGTCACCAAAGGAGAAACGTTCCCTACCGAAACTATCAGGCTTGTTGTGAGAAGCTCTGGTTTGCGAGAAGCTTATACCCAAACCCACCCCAAATGGGACACAATTTTTACCACGACATGTTGATGCCGCTCCATGATAGCATGCCAAGTTTCATGAATTTCAGACGAGTTTTGGATTTACTTGAATTTAAAAACCAGGTATCTCAATGTTTTGCTGCCGAGTGACGGTGGCAGGATGTTTGACATTCATTCCCATTTCTTGCATGGGACCTAAGCATGCAACCAAGGACACAAATTTGAATTTTCAACCAATTTATATGCATTAGAGCATGTGCCTATAGTTCAAATATGAATTATGCACATAAATGCATAGAAAACTCAGTTAATGTATAAAAAGGTCCAAACGAGCCCCAAAAAATTTCTAAAAATTAACACAACACTCATGTTGTTCTATGTTGACACTAGAAAAAATTTGAAATCAATAAGAGGCAACAAATATCGTTTCGTCCAGAAAGGTGAAGCATTCCTTACCGTAACCATGAGGCTTGTTGTGAGAAGCTCTGGTTTGTGAGAAACTTATATACCCCAACCCGCCTCAAATGGGACAATACTTTTACCACTGCATGTTGATGCCGTTCCATGCTAGCATGTCAAGTTTCATAAATTTCAGATGTGTTTTCGATTTACTAGAATTTAAAACCATGTATCTCAATGTGAGCGGCCGGGCGACGGTGGCAAGGTGTTTGACATTCATTCTCATTTCTTGCATGGGACTTAAGCATGTAACCAAGGACACAAATTCCAATTTGAACCAATTTATATGCACTGGAGCATGTGCATGTACTTCAAATTTGAATTATGCACATGAATGCATAGAAAACTCAGTTAATGTATAAAAATGTCCAAGCAAACCCCGAAAAATCCCAAAAATTGACACAACACTTGTGTTGTTCTATTTTAACACGAGAAAAAAATTGAAAGTAAGAAGAGGCAACAAATATCACTTCTTCCCCCAAGGTGGCACCACTACTAGGGAAAACCTTATACACAGAATCTTAGCAGCAGCACGGTACAGGAAGAGGTGCTACTACTAATTATCAGTAGTGCAGGAACAAAACAAGCGCTACTACTACTGATTTATCAGTAGCGCGGCTCGGTGGAACAACGCTGCTACTAAAATTCACCGACCGTTCCCGCCACCCTAGGTTTAGCAGTAGCGCGCTCCAGGTAACCGCTCTATTGATAAAGTAATAGTAGTAGCATGTTTTTTATGTGCGAAGCTATTGCTAATTTTGAAACTGGCCACATGGCGGGCCTCGCTTAGCAATAGCGCGTGCCATAGAAGCCAGTGGAGACCGTTGAACGGCGAATATCATTATTTAGAATGTGATGCAAGGAACATCATGCTCGGGGCGTGTACCGATGGCATGAATCCGTTTGGCAACCATAACACCAACCATAGCACATGGCCCATGTTTGTATGGATGTACAACCTCCCCCTGGTTGTGCATGAAGTCGAAGTATATTCACATGAGCATGCTGATTCAAGTGCCAAAACAACGAGGAAAAAATATTAATCTGTATCTGGGGCTACTTCAAGAGGAGTTAGACACATTATGGAAAACACCGGCCAAGACATGGCACGCCAGCAAAGGCGAGTGTTTCTATATGAGAGCCACGCTGATCACGACGGTGCACGACTATCTCGGTTACGGATATGTCGCAGGCCAGGTCTGCCATGGATATTGCAGATGCATGCGGTGCATGGATGATACGACGTCTCAGTAGCTAACGTCAAGGAAAGATGGCAGGTCTGGGAAAATCATGTTCATTGGGCATCGAAGATGGCTCAAGAAGGACGACCCATGGAGAAACCATGGAGATCTATTCAATGGTGAGGTTGAGAATCGAGGACCTCCATGTAAGCGGAGCGGTGCCGAAATCGATGAGTTGTTGAAAAACTGGGACAGTGCCTCGCGCTGGGAAAGACGATGAAAAAGGCACCGGAGCCGCTGCTGCAGGTATGGAAGATGAGGTCTATTTTTTGGGACTTGGAGTACTGGCACAAACTCGACACACCTCATTGCCTTGATCAAATGCATATATGTTAGAATGTCCTTGAGAGATTGCTCGCGACACTGATGAACATGCCGGATAAGACCAAGGATGGGCCAAAGGCAAGAAAAGACTTGCAAGATTTGAAAATCAGGGAAGATCTGCACATGCCGCCCCGTAAAAAGTCAGAGGAGACAGAGGCAGAGACAGAGGCGCAGGAGAAGAAGGGCAGAAAAGTAAAGGAAGAGGATTATTGTCCCCCTTCTTGCTTCACCTTAAGTCCAGCCGAGATCAATCAATTCTTTAAGTGCCTTACCGGAGTCAAGGTTAGTTCCGGTTACTGTGGCAAGATAAGCAAATATCTAGACACGAACAAGAAAAGGTTTAGCGGGATGAAGTCCCATGACTGTCATGTGATGATGACACAGATACTACCTGTTTCCCTTAGAGGGAAAATGGACAAGCACGTCTGTGACATGCTTATTGGTCTCTGCAACTTTTTCAACTTCATCTCTCAAAAGTTAATTAGTGTGAAGCAGCTATGTAGTCTACAGGAAGAGATCATTGTGATACTGAATGAGCTTGAGATGTACTTCCCACCCGTGTTCTTTGACGGCATGGTGCATCTCTGTGTCCATATTGTGGATGACATAATAGACCTGGGCTGTCATTCCTGCACAATATGATGCCGTTTGAGAGGATGAATGGGATAATCAAAGGATTCGTTCGTAACATGTCCCATCCGGATGGAAGCATTGTCCAGGGCTATCTACCAGAAGAGTGCATCTCTTTATGCGAGAATTTTCTATATGGCGCAGATCAGCCGCCTGGTGTTGGTGTTGGTTTGCCCGTTAACAAGCACGATGGGAGGCTCGAAGGAGAAGGTCACTCTAATGGTCGCAGGCAACTGCACGTGGCATACTCAGATCGACGCAATGACTTTGACAGAGCAAACTTGGTAGTGCTACAACACCTAGACGAGGTAGATCCTTTCGTGGCACTGCACAAAGAAATTATCGCAAAGAAGTATCATGACCGGGGGGTATGCAGGACGGACGCCGAAGTTACTAGAGAGCACAACTCCACTCTCTTGCATTGGTTCAAAGAGCATATTATTGCTAATCCCCCAGAAGAGGGCTCTAAGGATGGATTGCTCATATACGCCTTAGCACATGGCCCCTCGCCCCAACCTCGTCACCTATCAGGCATACGCTATCAACGGATACACGTTCTACAAGAAGGCCAAAGATATGGACAGTGATGATCAGAACTCAGGGGTGACGATGGAATGCATGACCAGCAGCGACAATGACGCAACTGAGAGATTTTACGGAAGGGTTGAGGAGATCTGGGAGCTTGACTACTCTGGACTACACAATGCGATGATGTTCCATGTCAGATGGGCTAAGAATGTCGAAAGAGAAAACCGGTATTTCACTACCATGACTATACCCTTCACCAAGAGCGCTACCGGGAATGCTGTCGCAAAGAACGAGCCATGGGTACACGCTAAGCACGTGACATAATGTTTCTTCATAACCAACCCGTGCAAACACAGCCGTGTTGTCGTGAGGAGAGGCAAAAGGAACATCATTGGAATGGATGGAGTCGCCAAAGAGGAAGACTACGACAGTACGGCAACCCAATGAGGGAAGATGACGATGAAGTATACGTCAAAAGAAGAATCAATACTACATTACCTAAGAAAGATCGTACTCCATGGAAAAGGAAAAGTCACAATGAGGGGCTCAATTATTCTGCAACGAACAAGAAGGGAAAGAAGCTTACTCAAAAACAAAAACGTCAACGCTGAGGAACCGTTATCGGTCAAATGATGTAATATATATGTTCCTATTTTTTGTACACACTTAACCATTATGCATGGGTCAAATGATGTAATATATATGTTCCAATTTTGAATACATACTTAACCGTAAAATGATGCAATATATATTTCCTTAGTTATATACATTGTATCACCTTCCCTTTGTTCACTGCTCTTGGAAAAAGGAAAAGAAAAGAAAAGAAAAGACAGAGAAAATATAGGAAAACAAAATAGAATAAACAAACAGAAAAACGGCTATCGGTACTGGTTATAGCAGTAGCGCTTTTCTGAAAAAGAGCTATAGCTAGTCAAGGTAGTAGTAGTAGCGCTTTCTGGATAAAAACGCTATAGCTACCTGTAATAGCATTAGCGCTTTCTGGCTAAAAGCACTATACCTAACTTAGCTATAGCGCGTTTGTCCGGAACGCGCTACTGCTACCTCGACTTAACCCCCAAAATCCTCACTCTCTGCTTCTTAATGCCTCTGCTTTTCCCCTCAAATGCCGACTCTCTCTTCCCCCGTGTCGCCACATCCAGAGTCTTGCCCTCGCCGCGCCCCTACGCTCGCCCCCGACCCCGACACTCACCCCCGACCCCGGCGCTTGCCCCCGTCTCCCCCGCCCCTAGCGACCCTCGCTGCCGTGGCGTCTCCCCCGACCCCACCTCGCCTCGGTGCCGCACCATCTCTCTCTGCCCTCTGTAAGCCATCTCCCCTCCCATCTTCTCTGCTATTTAGTGCTAGTTAGTATGAATAGTGTGAACCCTAGGCTATTTTTTAGTGTAAGAAAATACAGAATTGATTATATAGGTTTCTTGCATTTTTAGTCAAAGTAATTGTTGTTATTTAAATTTTGTAGTGCTAGTTAGTTAATTAGAATTAGTATGAAACCTAGGACAGATTAGTTAAAGCAACTATTGCTATTTCAAAAAAACAGAATTTGAAGTGGACAGATTAGTTGAAGCAACTATTGCTATTTTAAAAAACAGAATTTGAAGTGGACAGATTAGTTAAAGCAACTGTTGCTATTTAAATTTTTTAGTTAAAGAAATTGTCGCTATTTTTTAGTTTCAAATTTGGTAGGCTGAATTTAGTTTCAAATATTGTGAAGAAAAATGACTTCTTGCATTTTTCTTCAAGTTCTATATTTTTCTTCCTTTTATATACAAATTTGAAGTGGACATGTGATATGTGGACATGTGATTTGGACATGTCATATTTGAAATTTGGACATGTGATGTTTTGGACATGTCATGTTTGGAAAATGATGATTATGTGCAGGGTAAATGATCCGAGTGGCCTATGTTTTGCCGGAATGTTGATTCATTTCCATTCCAGCGAATTTCAGGTGCTCGATATGTCCACATTTTTGCAAAGGTCATGCCAATTTTTTCGTGAATTTTGGCATGACTTGTGCTAGAAAGTAGGCATATCGAGTGCCGGGAGTTGCTTGGAAACATCATTCCAGCAAACATAGATCTTTTTTATGTCATTTCTCATTTTTTATAGTTTTAGAATTAAACAAGGAGAGTTAATCATAGGAAACATGTCGAGCAACAAAGAAACCGGGGCCTTCTGACCAAGATGCATACGAGATGGATTATGACGATGAACAACAGTACCTTGAATTTTTGTCTGCTAAGCACAGTCAAGGTTTGCAGGTCGGCCTCGATGATGGTACTGACACCGACATCAACACCGATGGCGTCGGCACCGATGGCGGCGCCGAGACCGGCGGGGAAGGTACCGGCGGGGAAGATAACAATGGGGAAGGTACCGACGCTGATGCCGCTACCGAAAAGAAGAAGCAGAAGAAGCAGAGGATACGAAAACGTAACAAACTCAACATTGGACGACTGGTGATCACAAAGATGGCACCTGGCAAGTTTGAGCCAGTAGACCCGGAAGAACCTCGCAAGTGCTATGGGAACCAAGTAGGATGCATCCTACGGGAATGCGCGAGCATCAAGGACAATGATTTAAGGAGTAAAGAACATTTGAGGCAGTTTCTCCTGACGAAGTTGCATAAGTGATTCAATTTCCCCGACCGGGATGATAGTATAAAACCACTGTGGGATGATCCGAAGCTACAAGGGTTGGGTGCTGGTATGGCCGAAGAATCTTCTTCGTTTGGAGCCGGCCGAGAGCACACCAATAACCACACATCAACAAGCATGTATGGAGACCACCACCCCACCTACGCAATTACCAGCTCCTGTAGTGCCGGGTGAGGGCGGCGGACGACATGATGAAGGGGGTCCAATTGTGGCTGATGTAATCGGCTCCATAGAACAAAGAATGGATGATGAGATGGAGGAGACGGAGAACTCAATGAGTTTCCTCAATACAGGCGCCTATGACAGTGACTTAGATATGATGAGTCAGCCATATGACGAATTGGGCTATCAGCATGCCGATGAGGATGTGGATGATCTACCCGCGCAAGAACGTCCTAGTAGGGATTGCAAGAAGTCTCCCTTCATGAAATACTCACATGACATGCCTGAAGATGTCGCCTCAACACAGGATCATCTAGCCGGGGGTCATACAGTGCTTAGCCCGGCAACACTGGGTAGGGGTTAAGGAAGGTACTAGAAGGCGTGCCCGAGAAAAAGGAGAGGAAGAGACCGGGGAAGATAGGCTCAGCTGCCTACAAAAAAGCCAGAGCACATAGCAGCCATACGGTGGATTTTGAAGAGCGTGTACCGGTCAAAAGGTGTGGCCATGTTCCATGTCACGGGCGAGCCGATGCTACTACCGAAACCGCTGGAGGCACTATCAGGGGATCTCAAGAGATTGCACGACCATGTGCTGTCGACTGAGAAAAGCCTACTATCCTCGAAGGATGCAAGATATCCGACATATGTGGCTCATGTGGCTGAGGCGAAGTGCTACAATGACACACGGCCCGCGGAGGTGTTCTTCTTGCAGTTTGACCATATCTTCGAGATGTTTCTGACAAGGCGGCTCGATTTTACAACCATCCGCCTTTTTGCACTACATATGTGCTCCATCATGAAGAGAGAAGAAGTCTCGCAAATCTGTGTGGCAGATCCGTACTACATACACGAGTCCTTCTTGAGTCTCGGCGACTTTGAGCGTGAAACTGCTAGGGAGTACCTTCAAAACTTCATGGTACAGAATAAGGACCAGGAAGTTGTCCTCCTACCTTATCATCCAAAGTAAGTTAGTTTCGGACAACCTTTTCATCGATTTCTATCATTCCTTTTCGCTCATATGGAGAATAATTCGAGGTGTTTTTTCCCCACAACAACGGGTGCGCCGTCCTTATCGTTCTTTACCCGCAAGTCTCCCACGCAGTTGATACGTCTCCAACATATCTATAATTTTTGATTGTTCCATGCTATTATATTATCTATTTTGGATGTTTAATGGGATTTAATATGCACTTTTGTATTATTTTTGGGACTAACCTATTAACTGGAGGCCCAGTGCCAGTTTCTGTTTTTTTGCCTATTTTAGTGTTTCGCAGAAAAGGAATATCAAACGGAGTCCAGACAGAACAAAACCTTCGCGAGGATCTTTCTTGGAACAAACGCAATCTAGGAGACTTGGAGTGGAAGTCAGAGACACAACGAGGCAGCCACGAGGTAGGAGGGCGCGCCCCCACCCTCGTGTTCCCCTCGTAGCTCCACCAATGTACTTCTTTCGCCTATATATACTCTTATACCCTAAAAACATCCAGAAGAGCCACGAAACCACCTTTCCACCGCCACAACCTTCTCTACCCGTGAGATCCCATCTGGGGACCTTTTCCGGCGATCTGTCGGAGGGGGAATCGATCACGGAGGGCTTCTACATCAACACCATAGCCTCTCTGATGATGTGTGAGTAGTTTACCGCACACCTTCGGGTCCATAGTTATTAGCTAGATGGCTTATTCTCTCTCTTTGATATTCAATACGAAGTTCTCCTTGATGTTCTTGGAGATCTATTCGATGTAATATTCTTTTGCGGTGTGTTTGCTGAGATCCAATGAATTGTGTATTTATGATCAAGAACGGTTCTTGCTAAGCCCGTAGCAGCCACGTAAAACTTGCAACAACAAAGTAGAGGACGTCTAACTTGTTTTTGCAGGGCATGTTGTGATATGATATGGTCAAGACGTGATTATATAAATTGTTGTATGAGATGATCTTGTTTTGTAACAAAGTTATCGACAACTGGCAGGACCCATATGGTTGTCGCTTTATTGTATGAAATGCAATCGCCAATTAATTGTTTCACTTTATCACTAAGCGGTAGCGATAGTCATGGAAGCAATAGTTGGCGAGATGACAATGATGGTACGATGGAGATGAAGGTGTCAAGCCGGTGACGATGGTGATCGTGACGGTGCTTTGAAGATGGAGATCAAAGGCACAAGATGATGATGGCCATATCATATCACTTATATTGATTGCATGTGATGTTTATCTTTTATGCATCTTATTTTGCTTAGTACGGCGGTAGCATTATAAGATGATCTCTCATTAAATTTCAAGGTATAAGTGTTCTCCCTGAGTATGCACAGTTGCTACAGTTCGTCGTGCCAAGACACCATGCGATGATCGGGTGTGATAAGCTCTATGTTCACATACAATGGGTGCAAGCCAGTTTTGCACAAGCAGAATACTCAGGTTAAACTTGACGAGCCTAGCATATGCAGATATGGCCTCAGAACACTGAGACCGAAAGGTCGAGCGTGAATCGTATAGTAGATATGACCAGCATAGTGATGTTCACCATTAAAAACTTATCCATCTCACGCGATGATCGGACATGGTTTAGTTGATAGGGATCACGTGATCATTTAGATGACTAGAGGGATGTCTATCTAAGTGGGAGTTCTTAAGTAATATGATTAATTGTACTTTAATTTGCATGTCTATGTTGTTGTAGATAAATGGCCTGTGCTACTATTCCTTTGAATTCTAATGCGTTCCTTGAGAAAGCTAAGTTGGAAGATGATAGTAGAAACTACACGGATTGTGTCCGTAACTTGAGGATTATCCTCATTTCTACACAGAAGAATTATGTCCTGGAAGCACCGCTAGTTGCAAAGTCCGCTCCAGGAGCAACACCGGATGTTATGAACGTCTGGCAGAGCAAAGCTAATGACTACTCGATAGTTCAGTGTGCCATGCTTTACGTCTTAGAATCGGGACTTCAACGACGTTCTGAACGTCATGGAGCATATGAGATGTTCTAGGAGTTGAAGTTAATATTTCAAGCAAATGCTCGAATTGAGAGATATGAAGTCTCCGATAAGTTCTATAGCTGCAAGATGAATGGGAATAGTTCTGTCAGGGAACATATACTCAGAATGTCTGGGTACCACAACCACTTGACTCAACTGGGAGTTAATCTTCCTGATGATAGTTTCATTGACAGAGTTCTTCAATCACTGCCACCAAGCTACAAAAGCTTCATGATGAACTATAATATGCAAGGGATGGATAAGACAATTCCTGAGCTCTTCACAATGCTAAAAGCTGCGGAGGTAGAAATCAAGAAGGAGCATCAAGTGTTGATGGTCTACAAGACCACATGTTTCAAGAAGAAGGGCAAAGGGAAGAAGGGGAACTTCAAGAAGAACGGAAAACAAGTTGCTGCTCAACTGAAGAAGCCCAAGCGTGGACCTATGCCCGAGACTGAGTGCTTCTACTGCAGAGGGACCGGTCACTCAAAGTGGAACTACCCCAAGTATTTGGCGGATAAGAAGGATGTCAAAGTGAAAGGTATATTTGATATACATGTTGTGGATGTGTACCTTACTAATGCTCGCATAGCACTTGGGTATTTGATACTGCTTCTGTTGCTCATATTTGCAACTCGAAACAGGGGCTACGGATTAAGCGAAGATAGGCTAAGGATGAGGTGATGATGCGTGTGGGAAAAGGTTCCAAAGTCGATGTGATCGCGGTCGGCATGCTACCTCTACATCTACCTTCGGGATTAGTATTAGACCTGAATAATTGTTATTTCATGCCAGCGTTAAGCATGAAAATTATATCTGGATGTTGTTTGATGCGAGACGGTTATTCATTTAAATCAGAGAATAATGGTTGTTCTATTTATACGAGTAATATCTTTTATGGTCATGCACCCTTGATGAGTGGTCTATTTTTATTAAATCTCGATAGTAGTGATACACATATTCATAGTATTGAAGCCAAAAGATATAAGTTTAATAATGATAGTGCAACTTATTTGTGTCACTGCCGTTTAGGTCATATTGGTGTAAAGCGCATGAAGAAACTCCATGATGATGGGCTTTCGAAATCACTTGATTATGAATCACTTGATGCTTGTGAACCATCCCTCATGGGTAAGATGACTAAGACTCCGTTCTCCGGGACAATGGAACAAGCAACAGACTTATTAGAAATAATACATACTGATGTATGCGGTCTGATGAGTGTTGATGCTCATGGCTGGTATCGTTATTTTCTGACCTTCACAGATGATTTGAGCAGATATGGATATATCTACTTGATGAAACATAAGTCTGAAACATTTGAAAAGTTCAAAGAATTTCAGAGTGAAGTAGAAAATCATCGTAACAAGAAAATTAAGTTTCTACGATCGGATCATGGAGGTGAATATTTGAGTTATGAGTTTGGTCTTCATTTGAAACAATGCGGAATAGTTTCGCAACTCACGCCACCTGGAACACCACAGCGTAATGGTTTGCCCAAACATCGTAACCGCACTTTATTAGATATGGTGCAATCTATGATGTCTCTTACTGATTTACCGCTATCATTTTGGAGTTATGCTTTAGAGACGGCTGCATTCACGTTAAATAGGGCACCATCGAAATCCGTTGAGACGACACCATATGAACTGTGGTTTGGCAAGAAACCCAATTTGTCATTTCTTAAAGTTTGGGGCTGCAATGCTTATGTGAAAAAGCTTCATCCTAATAAGCTCGAAATCAAATCAGAGAAATGTGTCTTCATAGGATACACAAAGGCGACTATTGGATACACCTTCTATCACAGATCCGAAAGGCAAGATATTCTTTGCTAAGAATGGATCCTTTCTAGAGAAGGAGGTTCTCTCGAAAGGAGTGAGTGGGAGAAAAGTAGAACTTGATGAGGTAATTGTATCTGCTCCCTTATTGGAAAGTAGTTCATCATAGAAATCAGTTCGAGTGATTCCTACACCAATTAGTGAGGAAGCTAATGATGATGATCATGAAACTTCTGATCAAGTTACTACCGAACCTCGTAGATCAACCAGAGTAAGATCCGCACCAGAGTGGTACGGTAATCCTGTTCTGGAGCTCATGTTATTTGACCATGAAGAACCTACGAACTATGATGAAGCGATGATGAGCCCAGATTCTGCAAAATGACTTGAGGCCATGAAATCTGAGATGGGATCCATGTATGAGAACAAAGTGTGGACTTTGGTTGACTTGCTCGATGATCGGCAACCAATAGAGAATAAATGGATCTTCAAGAAGAAGACTGATGTTGATGGTAATGCTACTGTCTATAATGCTCGACTTGTTACGAAAGGTTTTCGACAAGTTCAAGGAGTTGACTATGATGAGACCTTCTCACCCATAGCGATGCTTAAGTCCATCTGAATTACGTTAGCAATTACCGCATTTTATGATTCTGAAATTTGGCAAATGGATGTCAAAACTGCATTCCTTATTGGATATCTTAAAGAAGAATTGTATATGATGCAACCGGAAGGTTTTGTCGATCCAAAAGGTGCAAACATAGTGTGCAAGCTCGAGCGATCTATTTATGGACTGGTGCAAGCATCTCAAAGTTGGAATATACGCTTTGAGAGTGTGATCAAAGCATATGGTTTTATACAGACTTTTGGAGAAGCCTGTATTTACAAGAAAGTGAGTGGGAGCTCCGTAGCATTTCTGATATTATATGTGGATGACATATTGTTGATCGGAAATGATACTGAATTTCTGAATAGCATAAAAGGGTACTTGAATAAGAATTTTTCAATGAAAGACCTCGGTGAAGCTTCTTATATATTGGGCATCAAGATCTATAGAGATAGATCAAGATGCTTAATTGGACTATCACAAAGCACATACCTTGATAAAGTTTTGAAGAAGTTCAAAATGGATCAAGCAAAGACAGGGTTCTTGCCTATGTTACAAGGTGTGAAGTTGAGTCAGACTCAATACCCGACCACTACAGAAGATATAGAGAAAATGAAAGTCATTCCCTATGCCTCAGCCATAGGCTGTATCATGTATGCAATGTTGTGTACCAGACCTAATGTCTGCCTTGCTATTAGTTTAACAGGGAGGTACCAAAGTAATCCAAGAGTGGATCACTAGACAACGGTCAAGAACATCCTGAAATACCTAAAAAGGACTAAGGATATGTTTCTCGTTTATGGAGGTGACAAACAGCTCGTCGTAAATGGTTACGTTGATGCAAGCTTTGACACTGATCTGGATGACTCTAAGTCACAAACCGGATACATATTTTTATTGAATGGTGGAGCTGTCAGTTGGTGCAGTTCTAAGCAGAGCGTCGTGGTGGGATCAACGTGTGAAGCGGAATACATAGCTGCTTCAGAAGTAGCAAATGAAGGAGTCTAGATGAAGGAGTTGATATCCGATCTAGGTGTAATACCTAGTGCATCGGGTCCAATAACTGGTGCGCGTCGGTCCTAAACAAATGGTTTTTAACCCCCTTTTGTGACGGCATTTGGAACCGTCACCAAGTGAGTTTGTGCGATATGGTGTCCTTCCCACACGACCCAGAAATCGTCGGGGATAGGCCCTCCTAGGACCCAGGCTGGGGCCGTGTGCGATCGGGCGAGGCATCGAAACCCAATCATTTCCGTAGGTATGTACATCCCACACGGTAATCCGAGAAAATCATTTCCGTAGGTATGTACATCCCGCACGGTGAATCCCGGAAAATCATTTCCGTTCGTATGTATATCACACACAGTCAATCCAAGGAATACGTTTCCGTTCCTATGTACATCGCACACAGTCAATCCACATTCTGATGTATATCCCACACGGT
The DNA here is from genome assembly GCF_002162155.2 of Triticum dicoccoides. Taxonomy (NCBI): domain Eukaryota; kingdom Viridiplantae; phylum Streptophyta; class Magnoliopsida; order Poales; family Poaceae; genus Triticum; species Triticum dicoccoides. The sequence continues at coordinate 338,414,049 of NC_041382.1, forward strand.
TTTATGTATACACTCGTGTGTGAAAGGTGTAACTATCACACACGGCCTGCCTTGGTTAAATGTTTGCTTTCATTAACTACATCACACATGATTTGATGTAGAAAACTGTGTGGCATTGGGCTATCCATCACAAGCGCTTTTACTGCCAGAACCGTTTGCAAAGTTCCATGACGGTCTGTTCTCTTTTTATTTTTGCCTATAATTTATTATTATAATTGGAAATTTTGAAATACGAAATGTGCAATTCAAATTCTCAGCACAATGGTTCAACAACGAATCCATAAATAAAGTTGCCAGTACAATATGTTCAGTAATTACAGGATTAGGCAACAATTAACTATGATGAACCATAGTATTGAAAGGCGGTAAAGGTGAAGAGACAAGTGTAAATCATTTTGACTACCGACAGTGTTGAAGAAGCGGAATGCCCATAATGTGCCTTCCTGCATGCCATAGGCACGAACCACTTTTTGCCAACCCCTTGTGATGATCGCCCGCCCATCCTTCACCGCCTTCAGGAAGACTTCTAGAGCATTATCATGGTAGAATGAATTATATACTTTAACCTTAGCTGCCTCTACTCTGGTGATGTAGTTTGCAAGGTAATCATCAGTAAATAGCTTCGGAAACCACTGAAAAGAGAAAAATATCAGATACTGAGGTCTAATAGAGTAACTTGTTGTGGGCAGGGGAAAAGGCAACACATTACTTACCATCCTAAAATTCACTGTAATCTTCCACAAAGTGTAAATAAAGAGCTTAATTCCAATCACCCGTTTCTTTCGCCTAACAATCTTTCTTAGTTTCCTCACTTGACGCTTGTTCATGAATATCTCATTGCCCCATAAGCAAAAGGGATCGAAGTGTGGATCAGTACCGCTCATATATGTACCTACAAGCAACCAGTAAATGTTAGAAGCTAAACTGAGATTGCACAAATGATGTAAAATACAACTACCTATGTTCCTAAGTACAAGTATTTTTTTTTTGAGATTTCAATATGAACTACATACAGATGTATATAGAATTATAGATATAGTTTAGATTACAATCTAGATTCACTCATTTTGCTCCTTATGTGGTCTATATTGGAATCTCTAAAAATACTTTCATTTAGGAATAGATCACTACAAGAAATCTGTTAATACGTGACGGTACTAATCTGTCATGGATCAGTGAAAAACTGTCATGGGTGCCCATGCATGACGGATTTGAAATCTGTCATGTATATCGCGTCATAATTTGACATCGTACTGTCCTTGACGATTTTTGACCGTCATGGATCTGCCTCAAGCGTGCTTAACTGACATGCTTGTAACGACGTTAATATGTTTGCCATGTCATCATTTGACATGGATCTGACATGGCAGCCCATGTAGAAATCAGCCCAATTAAAATTTTGGCCCACCATTTCCGATTAGATCCAAGAGTGACGACCCATATAGCAATCAACCAAATTAAACTTTGGCCCATTAAACTATGGTCGGTCTAAGGCCCACTAATCCACCACAAGTGATACACCCACCTCTAATCTCATTTCTTTCTCTTTGTCCATGGAAATTTTAAACCAATATGATTGTCAAAAAATTGGCCATTTCATTAAATTAAATAGAGCTTACATAAACAAATCAGAAAATACACATCTACGGGAGCAGAAAATCCCTAAAAACTTAAAATTACAAACATCTCGCACAAAGCTACTCTCAGCTCCTCAGGCACCGGTGGCGCTCGCCATATGTCAACTTTGGTTAATTCCGGTGTCTTTGTGGCCACCGATTCGGTCGTACCCGCCAAAAGTCATCAGAGGGAGACACCATTTTTGCAACAATCTTGCCTCGAACAATGCTCCTGAAAGGCACTCTGTCTCCAACGATGAAGACTCCATAGAGCTTGTATTACCTGCGTGTTGATGAGCCCTAAGAGCGTCCCAAAAAATCAGAAATGAATGGATGGAAAAATCAAAAGAAACAGGGGAGGTTGACCTGGTGGGACTGCAGCTCACAACCTGCCAAGGATCTGGCCGGTTCGATGCGGGGAACTCCACCAGGCGCGTCATCGGGTGGAGGCTAGAGCGGGACCTTGAGCACGCCCATAGTCATCGCGCCCAGCCCACCCAGTTTTTGCACGCCCACGAGGGACCTTGTAGCTCCGTTCAGCAAGATGGGCACCATCCGCAGGAACGGCACCGGCGCCGCGAGCACTGAGTCCGCCTTCATGGGCGTCCTCGCCTGCGAGACGATGCTGACGTCGCGGAGGCTGATGGGCGTTGAGGGGTGTGGAGGGGAAGATGGTCGTGGATAAAGAGGTTGCAACGGCTGCTAAGAGGCGGTTGCCGAATGCACATAGGAAGATGGCCATGGATGGCGAGGTCGCGGTGGCTGCCAACATTTTTCTTCGCAGTGGCAGCGGCCATGGATGGGGAGGCCGACTGAGATGAGATCCACTTCCTCCTCGGTGGAAGAGAAGTGGGCGTCTCGTGGATCGATGGAAGGAAACACAAGGACGAGGGGGAGGTTTCTTGCCGTTGGATTCGGGAGGATCAGACGGTGGCTACCTGCGATCCGTGGGAGGGTTGGAACAACCAATAAGAATGCACGATTTGCCTCATTCCAGATACACCCCTTGTGGACCTTTAGTGGGCTTTTGTGTGATTCAGCCCAGCCGAGTGAAGCCGGCCTTGGATTCATTATAATATTTTTTGTATTTTTTATTTACAAATTAAGGTACCCTTCTAAAGTACTTCATCCGTCCCATAATATAAGAGCATTTTTTAAACTAGTGTAGTGTAAAAAACGCTCTTATATTATGGGATGGAGGAAGTAACTTGCAAAGACACTTATCCGATAAGTACCACAATACAATATTTACATGTAATATAATGCTTATATAAGATTCCGTAGTTGTTTAATGTTTTATATGATTTAATATTTCTATACTTTAAATGGATTTACACGACCCTATTAAAAATAATTCCATTCTGAACTACATGTATCTGAAATAAGGTTAAAAATTTCAAAAATAAATATATGTAAAGATGTATATTTTTATTTTAGCTTATGTCCTATAGGTAGATGAAAATATAGGATATTTGTTAGGGATAATTCGAACTTGTATTTCCACATTATTGAAAAAAAGATCATAATATATAAAATTGGTTAGAAATATATGAAAACTGGTATGGGGCCCTATCCATACCTCATGTGTCCGTGTTAAATTTTTAGGTAACTTCAAAAAATTGTGGACTATAGATTGCTCTGTAAGGCATGCACATTTTCGGAAGCTTAGAAACCGAGCTATATTTTGGCCGAAATGGCATGCAAGTGTAGTTGCACACGGGGAGGACAACAAACTAAAAAAAGCATGTGGGCTTACTTTTCATTTAGATCTGGAATATTCTTTTTGGCGTGCCTAAATAAATGTATAATAGGCCAATATTTTTATGTTCCGATTAACAATTTGAATTTACATAGACACATTTTACGCAAAAAGTATGTTTTATATTCTTCAAATAACTAATAGACGGGCGCTTACACAAATATATTTTTTCAAACTAATTTTTCCATTAACACAAATTTAATTATACGAACATATAGACTCATTAACATAAAATGTGATTTTTAAACCAATTTTGACAACTTCTTCACTCACATGTAGTTCAAAAATTAATTATATTCATTTAATGCCTAGAAATGCACCAAATGAGTTAAATATAGCAAATGGACCTCAAGAAATTCCAAACATTAAAATGGATTATGATGGTGTATGTCAAGTGTAGAAAATATGTCAAGAACAACGGATGAAGTAGTGGTCGCTTCACCTTCAGACCTAACCTGTTGCCTCTTGAAACCTAGTTTCTTGGCACCCTCATATTCGGGGTCGTTTCTTGGCACCCTCATATTTAGAATTCCTTTAATTTAAATTGCATAAGGCCTAAACATAGACTTGCTAACACAAAAATGATTTTCCATACAAACTTTGTAAACATTTTCATGCACCTACATTTCAAAGATGAATTATATTCATTAAATGTCTACAAATGCAAGCAAAGACTAAAATATAGCAAACCCACCCAAAAAATGCCAAATGTTAACATAAATAATGTAATGATGTATGTTGAGTGTATACAAAATTCAATGCCAACCGGATGAAGCATGATCGCTTCGCCTTCAAACCTGGCCCGTTGCCTCTTGAAACCTAGATTCTTTCTCGGAGATGGTGCGGTTTCTAAGCATCATATGTCACAATTTCTGCAAAACCTTCTCAATTTTTTATGACAAGCTTTGGCTGTCATGTGAGGGTACTATGCCAAATTTCTGATTTTTAAGACTACGTTTACATAGACTTGCTAGCAAAAATATGATTTTTCAAACCAATTTTCTGAACACTTTTTATGGGTTAAAGCAATTTTTCTCGCGTTCCTTTTCTATCGGTTTCCTTTTTATTTTCCAAGTTCATGTCTACATTTGTTGTTGATTTTATTTTTCCCCATTTGAAAAAATAAATATAATAAATTTACCAGTACCATAATAATACTTTAAGTATTAGTGCATTTCAAAAAATGGTCAACATATTTTTGGGAAATGTCTCATACGTATTAAAAAATTATCGATGTGTTTTTGAAAAATGTTCGTCATGCATTAATAAAAATGACAACGTGTATTTTTATAAAATATCCAATGTGTTCTTAGGAAATGTTAGACGTGTACACAATTTTTATATGAGAAAAAGTAAATTTAAAAATAAGCACAAAGTTGGAAAATAAAAAGGGGAAAGATAGAAAATGCACCAGGAAAATCACGCAAGTCTTTTTTTATTAAAATATGTACACAACATAGTTGGGTGGCTCAGTTATGCGCATTGTCCGAGACGTACGTGCATTGTTTATATATATGTATCTAGCTCAGTGTTGCCTATGTTTCATTTGTAGCCTGATGGTTTGGTGCTTGCCAGGTTATTCATTAGGTCTCAGGTTCAACTCTCCATTGTGCCAATTAATTTTTCTATTATTTTTCTCAGTTGTAATGACATGTGGGACCAACACTTTACACCCATTACTATTTGCTGACATGGCACACAGTATCCACGAGCGCATTATTCTCGTATTACTTCCAGGGGCTCTACAAGAGCAACTGACACTGACATTTGGGCCATACAATGGGTACCCGCGTGCACTCTGGCTGATTAGTTTGAACAACATGTGGGTCAAACAAGGAGAGTAGTCCGTGATGGTCCGAATATACACTATATAAAGGAAAAAATAGGTCCAACTAGTTGATCTGTGATAGTTTTTCTGACGGCATCTTGATGTCCGTCATGAAGTGGTCAATGTTTTTTGGGCTCATTCGTATCTTGCTGGTCGGTGACGGTTACCATGACGGATCAGAAAAACCGTCATCGACTGTGATGGAATTCTGGAATGTCACCGAAAATCCGTCATAGATTAACAGATTTCTTGTAGTGGATTATGTATAAGGCATGGTATGCAACTAAACTCGATGGCAAACAATAGCATCGCCCATCGTAGCCCTGTGTAAGTACATGGAAAGCCAATGTTAACTACAACAGGGTTAACATCCACCAAAAATAGCAAATGTTAATAAAACGGTAGCATTTGTAGTGATATCTTCATTTCGAAAGAGTAGCACGGTAGTAAAGGGGCGAATTAAAAAAATCGATACAACTGTTAATTGCAACATGCTTAACAACATCCTAATTCATGTTTTGTAAGTTTGTAGCCTTTGAAATACAACTCTTTAAAAATGAATACAACTGTTAATTGCAATAGGCTTAATGGCCATTGAAACCGGTACTGATAAAAATGCAATTGGTAGAGTTAAAAACATCACAGGGCAGGTGCTTCCAGAGCAGATAATGGCCCAGTTGTCTATAAAAAGGTAGGGAAAATAGCTCAAATGTGTTAGGCATGTTTACTACAACATGCTTAATACATCGACAGTACAAAACATAGCCATTCATTGCAACTGGTATTGGTAAGATTGAACTGGTGGGTACATACTTGGTAAGTCCTGAGAGGTAGTTGCTGGGGCACTTCATCATGGCTAGAGCCCGCCCAAAGTCAGCGGCTGCGGAGGCGAGCTGTTCCTTCGGGTCGAAGTGTGGATCAGTGCCACTGACATGTGTACCTACAAGCAACCAGTAAATGGTAGAAGTTAAACTGCAATTGCACAAATGATGTGAAATACTGTAAGACATGGGATGCAACTAACCTTGACGGCAAATAACAGCATCGACCGTTACGACCCTGCGTAAGTACATGGACAAGCATGTTAAGTAAAACAGGGTTAGCATCCACCAAAAATAGCAAATGGGGTAGCATCTCTAGTATATCTTCATTGTGGAGAGTAGCATGGTAGTAAATGGACAGATTAAAAAAATGGATACAGCTATTAATTGCAACAGGCTTAATAGCATCCTAAGTCATGTTTTGTAAGTTTGTAGCCATTGAAATACAACTGTTTAAAAATGGATTCAACTGTTAATTGCAACAGGCTTAATAGACATTGAAACCGGTACTGATAAAAATGCAATTGGCATAGTTAAACATCACAAGGCAGGTGCTGCCAGAGTAGAGAATGACCCAGATGTCTATAAAAAGGTAGGGAAAGTAGCAAAAACGTTTTAGGCATGTTTACTAGAACATGCTTAATACATCGACCGTACAGAGCATAGACATTAATTGCAACTGATATTGGTAAGATTGAATTGGTGAGTGCATACTTGGTAAGTCCTGAGAGGTAGTTGCTGGGACACTTCATCTTGGCCAGAGCTCGCCCAAAGTCAGCGATGGCGGAGGTGAGCTGTTCCTCCGGGTCGAAGCATGTATCAGTGCCACTGATATGTGTACCTACAGGCAACCAGTAAATGGTAGAAGTTAAACTGCAATTGCACAAATTATGTGAAATACTGTAAGACATGGGATGCAGCTCACCTCGAACATTGTCATGGTTAATACATCAACCGTACAAATCATACCCGTTGCAAGTGGTATTGGTAAGATTTAGCTGGTCAGATCTTACCTATTAAGTCCTGGGGGGTAGTCGCTGGGGGACTTCATCTGAGCCAGAGCCTGCACCATGTCGACGACAGCAGCGAAGGCGAGGTGTTCCTCCGGGTCAACACCCACAACGGCCATCGC
>NC_041382.1:338421330-338449247 GCF_002162155.2 Triticum dicoccoides
GGAGGCATGAGGGTGTTTTGCAGGCGCCATTTAAGCGATCAGGCCGGGGACGTGATAGAGATAGGTGGGTTACCTAACTGGATCCAAGTAGAACGTAGATGTGGTTGAAGCTGTGGTTGCGGCGGCAGCAGTTTGAGATGCCGGTAGGGGAGGGGCGAGGGAGGGGGGATAATGAGGGGAAGGGGATGTGGCTGGAGGAATAAATTCTGAAATCGCGCGCCTAATGAAAATTTCGGTGTGAAACTTGAAACTTGGGCGGGGGAAACACACAACGCAGACGAAGCGCATAAAATACTCATGTGCGAGAAAAAAGAAAGTTGGCAGATCCCGTCTCCAAACAAATGTACATGTGTACTTGGTTTTTTTGATCAATGGTACGCCTGGTTTATTAGGAAATATCGCATAGGTAACTGACTTGTGGGTCATTAACGCAAAAAAACACAGACGGGTACGGCATAGAAACCGTGTGTTTTGTGATCTTCTAATGATTAACGCAAAAAAAAAACGCACACGGGCACACATGCTAATCAACGCTCAAAGACCTCAAAGGATGTTCTTATCGACATTGTACGTTAATACTACAAATTTAAAGTACTATTGGTAATTTTCTCTAATACTACAAACTTAAACTACTTCTCGCATGCTGCCATCATGGCATGCTGGCCAGACGCCAACGTTCTCCTTCCCGGCCTTGTAGGCGGTAGCCCACCGTACTTCGATCTCCGCCAAGCTCGCCTCACCACGACGTGCGGCCTCTTTTTTCTTGCGGCAGAGGGACTCTCTTTTCTTGAGTGCCTTTTGCCTTTTCCGCTCCTTCTGTGTGGCTTTGGCCGCCTCTAGATCCACCACCCATTCGGCCATGCCAGCCTCAAAGTCCGCCCATGTAACTGTCTGGCCGGCGGCGGCAATGAACTCGCCGCGGCGAGATGCCATCGCTTCCTTGCCATGTGTGCAGTCGCGGGCGGCGAGGAACGTGGCACAGCGGGATGCCATCGCTTCTTACCAGTTACTGTGCACCGCGGTGCCATTGGACGATGCCTGGAGAGAGCTCTGGGACGGAGGGGCGGGGCAGCCGTATAGTGCGGTGGTATTCAAGAGGTCAATGAAAAACGACGACAGAAATTTGGCTTCCCTTAGAATTCTTCTCATTCATTATCGCACACGGTTCATCTTTGTCGCTTCCGGAAACAGTGTGCGCTGAGCGTATTGTGTGTTGCGTTATGATTGGCCGGAATCACAGCCACACGGATCACGCGTGTGCACCATTGGATGCGCCGCGATTGAATGGCAATCCATGTCCCTCACATCACACCCGTGCACCTGTAGCTGGATTGGATTTATATGCGCTAAATGCGTAGAAAATGCACATAATCCCCTAAATATGGTAAACGAGCCTGGAAAATGCCAAATTTGAACATGGTGATTTGCAGGTTGTATGTTCATCGTAGAAAAAAACTTCAGGGCATAGAACGAAAACAATTTGGATTCCCTTTCAATCTTGAGGATTTCCCTCTTGAAAGCATGGAACTTCCACGGTGATTGTTCGATTTATGAAGGGCGTGCATGAGGACATAAGCGAAACCTTGTCAAAATTTTACCAGGGCACGGTGAGGTCATACCATGGCACCATGCCAGGCATCATGTTTTTTAAGTATTTATTTCATTTTTTCTATAGTTGAAAACCCAACAAACAAACATTTGTGGTTGACTATTGCCACACATTTCATCAAAAAATCTGCCCATTCCTTGTAATAGGCATGAGAATTTACTAAATGCCACGATCATGGTTTTCTAGGCAGTTCTTGTGGACCCTTTCATGCGTCGATTGTTTGAACTTGAATTATGCGCATTAATGCCTAGGAAATGCACATAATCCCCTAAATATGGTAAATGAACCCGGAAAAGTGCCAAATTTGAACATGGTGATTTGCCGGTTGTATGTTCATCGTATAAAAAAACTCATGGACAAAGGAAAAAGGAAATTTGGACCCCCCCTTCAATCTTGGTGATTTCCCCCTTGAAACCATGAAACTTCCTCGGTGATGGTTCGATTTATGAAAGGCGCGCATCACGACATAAGGAAAACATTCTCCAATTTTTACCAGGGCATGGTGAGGCCATACCATGGCACCACGTCAGGCGTCATGTTTTCCATCCATGTGTTTCAATTTTTCTATACTTGTTAACCGAGTAAACGAAGCGTTTATAGTTGACTATTGCCACACATTTCCTTGAAATATCTGTCCATTCCTTGTAAAAGGCATGAGAATTTACTAAATAACATGAGCATGGTTTTCCAGACTGTTCTTGTGCACCTTTTCATGCACCGATTGTTCGAATTTGAATTATGTACATTAATGCCTAGAAAATGCACATAATCCCCTAAATATGGTAAATGAGCCCGGGAAAATGTCAAATTTGAACATGTTGCATTTGAGGCGGTATGTTGATCATTGAAAAAAAACTGAATGACAAACTAGGACAGAAATTTGGATTCCCCTTCAATCTTGGGGATTTTCCCTCTCGAAAGCATGGAACTTCCTCGGTGATGGTTCGATTTATGAAGGGCGTGCATGACGACATAAGCCAAACCTTCTCAAAATTTTACCAGGGCATGGTGAGGTCATACCATGCCACCATGCCAGGCGTCATGTTTTTAAGCATTTATTTCATTTTTTCTATAGTTTAAAACCCAATAAACAAACATTTATGGTTGACTATTGCCACACATTTCAACGAAATATCTATCCATTATTCCTTGTAAAAGGCATGAGAATTTACTAAATGGCATAGCATGGTTTTCTAGGCTGTTCTTGTGGACCCTTTCATGCACCAATTGTTTGAACGTGAATTATGGGCATTAATTCCTAGGAAATGCACATAATCCCATAAATATGGAAAATGAACCCAGAAAAGTGCCAAATTTGAACATAGTGATTTGCAGGTTATATGTTCATCATAGAAAAAAACTTGCGGACAAAGGACAAAGGAAATTTGGACCCCCCTTCAATCTTGTTGATTTCCCCCTTGAAACCATGAAACTTCCTCAGTGATGGTTGGATTTATGAAAGGCGCGAATCACGACATAAGGAAAACATTCTTCAATTTTTTACTAGGGCTTGGTGAGGCCATACCATGGCACCACGCCAGACGTCATGTTTTCCATCCATGTGTTTAATTTTTTGTATAGTTGTTAACCGAGTAAACGACGCATTTATGGTTGACTATTGCCACACATTTCCCTGAAATATCTGTCCATTCCTTGTAAAAGGCATGAGGATGTACTAAATAACATGAGCATGGTTTTCTAGACCATTCTTGTGTACCTTTTCATGCACCGATTGTTCGAATTTGAATTATGACCATTAATGCCTAGAAAATGCACACAATCCCCTAAATATGGTAAATGATCCCGAGAAAATGTCAAATTTGAACACATTGCATTTGAGGCGGTATGTTGACCGTTGGAAAAAAACTGAATGAAAAACTAGGACGGAAATTTGGATTCCCCTTCAATCTTGGGGATTTTGCCTCTCGAAAGCATGGAACTTCCTCGGTGATGGTTCGATTTATGAAGGGCGGGCATGACGACATAAGCAAAACCTTCTCAAATTTTTACCAGGGCATGGTGAGGTCATACCATGCCACCATGCCAGGCTTCATGTTTTTTAAGCATTTATTTCATTTTTCCATAGTTGAAAACCCAACAAACAAACATTTGTGGTTGACTATTGCCACACATTTCAACAAAATATCTATCCATTGTTCCTTGTAAAAGGCATGAGAATTTACTAAATGGCACGAGCATGGTTTTCCAGGACGTTCTTGTGGACCCTTTCATGCACCAATTTTTTGAACTTGAATTATGTGTATTAATGCCTAGGAAATGCACATAATCCCCTAAATATGGCAAATGAACCCGGAAAAGTGCCAAATTTGAACACAGTGATTTGCAGGTTGTATGTTCATCATAGAAAAAAACTCGTGGACAAAGGACAAAGGAAATTTGGATCCCCTTCAATCTTGGTGATTTCTGCCTCGAAACCATGAAACTTCCTCGGTGATGGTTCGTTTTATGAAAGACGTGCATGACGACATTTTTACCAGGGCACGGTGAGGTCATACCATGGCACCACACCAGGCGTCATGTGTTTTCCAAGCATGTATTTCATTTTTGTATAGTTGTTAACCCAGTAAATGACATGTTTATGGTTGATTATTGCCACACATTTCCTTGAAATATCTGCCCATTCCTTGTAAAAGGCATGAGCATAGTAAATAGCACGAGCATGGTTTTCCAAACCGTTCTTGTGCACCCTTTCATGCACTGATTGTTTGAATTTGAATTACATGCATTAATGCCTAAAAAATGCACATAATCCCCTAAATATTGTAAATGAACCCAGAAAAGTGTGAAATTTGAACACGGTGATTAGCAGGGTTTATGTTTGTCATAGAAAAAAACTCATGGATGAAGGACAAAGGAAATTTGGATTCCCATTCAATCTCGGTGGTTTACTATCGCACACGATTCATCTCTGTTGCCTCTGTGAACCGTGTGTGTTCACTCACACATGCAAAAGGAAAAGAAAACCCTCGCCCACTTCGTCCCCACTCACTCGCCACGGAATCCTCTGCAACTCTGCACCCTAAGCTCGACGGCTGTTGGCGGCGGGCGTGGGTCTCTCTCCAAACGGCACCGGATTTTGTCTCCACCGCTTTCCGCCGCCTATCTGCACCGACATTCTAGGCTCTAGTCGATTGGGGTTTTCTGTGGGATTAGGCCTGGGATTTTTCTCATGGAGAAGGTAATCAACTTAATTAGCGAAATATTCACTCATCTCTTATTGCAGTCCGTCCATTGATGTTAATCAACCGGCAGAAATCGTCGTGGAATCATTTTTGTTCTAGCTGATTCGTGCGTGTTCATTCATGTGTCCATAGTGCGAGCACAAATCGGGCAACTGTGGTCGTGGCCAGTCGGAAACGAAGTTCTATCTCACCATTCCGGATGACTTCAGGGAGCGCTCGGTATGTTCAATCTCAACCTACCACAGTCGGCATGGCGTAAATTTGTGAACATATACCATCTATTGCTACATTATAAATATATTGGCATCAAATCTTTGTTACATTATCTATTTTTAATTCTATATTTTTGTACTTTGCATTCATCTCTCAATATATATACGGATCTGTTCTATCAGTTACTACCATATTTGCATCTTGCTCTGTTATTTCAGTATATCTAATTTATGATCTTAATTTTCATTTCAAGTAGTACATCCCTTACTTTGCAAGAATAGGAGTAGAAGGAAATCTTGGGATTTACTTTGCTAATGACTCCCAAGATGTGATATTGACAATGCAAGATGCATTTACAATGACGGTTAGCGTAAAACTTGATAAATATGGTCACTCCTATTTTAATGCGGACCTTTGGAGAAAAAATTCTAAGTGTTCTGAACTGAAAGCTGGCAATAAAATTCTAGTGCATGCACCATAGCCTGGTCTAAATAACATGGATGTTTACTTCCCCAACGTCATCAGCCGATCAAAGTCTGATCAAGGTTAGTGTCCTTTCAACTTTCTCCTTGCTGTCATATTACTATTTAAGTAACCAATTGATCACTATTTAAGCAACCAATTGTCATATCATATTCTGACTCCGTTCCTACGTAGTAACAAATTCTATTTACCAATTTATGTGCACTAAATATTCATCTACCATGTTCTGAATAAATAATACCTTTCCACCTTTTAAGCAGGATATGTTGGATGCATAGTGAATGATCTGTATGTTACTAAGCGTACCAAATTTCACTGGAAGGACCTGAAGCATGTCATAAACTTTGTTGATAATCTAACAGAGATAGCACAGCGTATGAATGCTGGATTTTGGATGGGATTAATTAGACCTATGGTGCACACACTGAACAAGACCAATTTTGTGCACAAAACGCTGGTAAAAAGTCTTATTTTAATGTTGATGCTCATGAACTATATATATCTTCAACAATATGTTACAATTGTTTTTATTCTACATGTCAACAGAAATTGCCCCCTGTAGCAGTTCCTGGATCGACTTCCCAGCATGGTCGAATTACACTTGTGCCTGCTAATAACGCCAAAGTGATTGCAAGGTACTGCATTTCCCGCAGAAATGGAACCATTCAAATTAACAAGTTCTCGCTTCTCGTGGAAATGCATCCATATTGAAAAATTGGAGACACTATTCTACTCATGATCTACCAAGGCACAGGAGGGCTCTTCCTTTTCATTGACGAGATGACGAGTCGCCGTAATCAAGCTGCTTCCAATGGATAGTTGTGTTTGTTGGCCCTCAACCTCTTAAAATGTGCTAGTTGCTACTATATATGTTAAGTATGTAGATACAGACCATATGGTTCTTGGCCCTTAGCCTCTTGAAATGTGATAGTTGTTACTATGTTAAGTATGTATATATGGACCATATGGTTGTCCAAACCGTGTTACAAAGATCCTCCTTTTGTCGAATAGTGTAACCACTATATCTATGTTACTCAAATGATGTTACCCAAGTTCATAAATTTTCATGGAAAGAATTAGTATCGTACACAGTTCATTGAGTTTAAGCATGTGCCCAATGACCAGAAGGCATTTGCAGATTAACTATCCATATTGCAAATTCACACATATGTTAACATAAGGAAACGTATGTGTAACATACTAATCATCGCACACGAGTACTCGCAGACGCATCGTGTGCGATACTCCGCCACCGCAAGCAACTAGTTTGCATTTTCAAAGTTTTTTGTACACACAGAATCACACACGAAGTAACTGCATTGACTGTTTGTGTTGTAATTTCACATCGCAAACAGTTCATCCGAGTCAGTTGTTTGCCATGTATCACACACATCTTGTTTACACGACTCGCTTGTGTTCTTTTGGCTCATCGCAAACAGTCATCCATGTGAACTGTATGCCGCATATCACACACATCTTGTTAAGTTGAACCATTTCTGTTGTGTTCCCTAATCAAAAACAGTTCGTCTGAGTTAACTGTATGCCATATATCGCAGACACATTGATATGGCTGCCCATTTCTGTTGTTCTACCTCATTGCAAACAATTCGAACGGATTAACCGTGTGTCCTGCATTGCACACACATTGTTATGGCTGCCCATTTCTATTGTTCTGCCTCATCGCAAATAGTTTGAATGGATTAACCGTGTGTCCTGCATTGCACACGCAAATAAAATCTGAACTGTGTTTGATGCATCCTCCATCACAAACGTTTTGCACCTTTTTTGATGGTTTTTTAACACCACCGTTTGCGATTATTGCATCGCACATAGTTTTGGCAAAGGGTCTCTGATCATAGTGTCGCCTTAGCAGTATCCTGCAGTAGTGGGGATCATCAAAGGATTCATTCGTAACATGTCCCATACGGATGGAAGCATCGTCCAGGGCTATCGGACACAAGAGTGCATCTCTTTCTGCGAGAATTTTCTATATGGTGCAAACCAGCCGCCTGATGTTGGTGTTGGTTTGCCCACTAACAAGCATGATGGGAGGCTCAAAGGAGAAGGTCACTCTGTAGGATCGAAAGTATGTCTAGAGGGGGGGGTGATTAGACTACTTGACCAAATAAAAATCTAGCCTTTTCCCAATTTTAGTTCTTGGCAGATTTTAGCTATCTTAGCACAAGTCAAGCAATCTCCACACAATTCAATCAAGCATGCAAAAGAGTATATGAGCAGCGGAAAGTAAAGCATGCAACTTGCAAGAATGTAAAGGGAAGGGTTTGGAGGATTCGAACGCAATTGGAGACACGGATGTTTTTGTCGTGGTTCCGATAGGTGGTGCTATCGTACATCCACGTTGATGGAGACTTCAACCCACGGAGGGTAACGGTTGCGCGAGTACACGGAGGGCTCCACCCACGAAGGGTCCACGAAGAAGCAACCTTGTCTATTCCATCACGGCCGTCGCCCACGAAGGACTTGCCTCACTAGCGATAGATCTTCACGAAGTAGGCGATCTCCTTGCCCTTACAAACTCCTTGGTTCAACTCCACAATCTTGTCAGAAGCTCCCAAGTGACACCTAGCCAATCTAGGAGACACCACTCTCCAAGAAGTGACAAATGGTGTGTTGATGATGAACTCCTTGCTCTTGTGCTTCAAATGATAGTCTCCCCAACACTCAACTCTCTCTCACAGGATTTGGATTTGGTGGAAAGAAGATTTGAGTGGAAAGCAACTTGGGGAAGGCTAGAGATCAAGATTCATATGGTTGGAATGGAATATCTTAACCTCAACACAAGTGTAGGTGGTTCTCTATCAAAAAATGTGTATTGGAAGTGTAGGTATGTTCTGATGGCTCTCTCCACGAATGAAGAGTGGGTGGAGGGGTATATATAGCATCCACACAAAATCTAACTGTCACACACAATTTGCCAAACTCGGTGGGACCGAATGGTTAAACTCGGTCGGACCGATTCAGCAAACCTAGTGACCGTTAGGATTTTCGGTGGGACTGAGATGCAACTCGGTAGGACCGATATGGTTAGGGTTAGGGCATAACGTAATCTCGGTGTGACCGATTACACAAACTTGGTGGGACCGATTTTGGTAATAAGCTAACCAGAGAGTTGGTCAGGTAAACTCATTGGGACCGATTCGCTCATCTCAGTGAGACCGAAATGTTACAAAAGGGAAACCGAGAGTTTACATTGCAATCTCGGTGGGACCGATCGCTCATCTCGGTAAGACCGAAACTTTACGAAGGGAAACAGAGAGATTACAATCCCATCTCGGTGAGACCGAGATCCCTATCGGTGAGACCGATTTGCCTAGGGTTTGTGGCAGTGGCTATGACATTTGAAACTCGGTGGCGCCGGATAGAAAGAATCGGTGGGGCCGAGTTTGACTTTTGGTTTAGGTCATATGTGGATGTGGGAAGGTAGTTGAGGATTTTGGAGCATATCACTAAGCATTTTGAGCAAGCAAGCCATTAAGCAACACCTCATCCCTCCTTGATAGTATTGGCTTTTCCTATAGACTCAATGTGATCTTGGATCACAAAAATATAAAATGTAGAGTCTTGAGCTTCAAGCTTGAGCAAAACTTTTTGTCCTTAGATTTTTGAGGGATCCACTTTCCTCATCCATGCCATGCCATTCATTGAGCTTTTCCTGAAATATTAATCTTGGAATAATGTTAGTGCAATGAGCTATATGTTGTTAGGAATTACCAAAACCACCCAGGGACAGTTGCACTTTCAATCTCCCCCTTTTTGGTAATTGATGACAACATATAGATCAAAGCTTCGACAAATGATAATAAGAGTGAAAGATATTGTCGCTTTGAGAAGTATGTGAAAAGCAAGAGCTCCCCCTAAATTTGTGCATATCTTAAGATTTGCTTTGGACTGCAAGTGCACAATGAGTTAGGTTCATGGGTTACTCTTCCATGTCACATACATCTTGGTGGAGCGCTCAAAATAATAAGGATTGAATACATGCACTCATCACCAAGCAAAGTTAATGATCATATAAGGATAAGTAAGATAATATCATCTAACAAGCATAAGTGTAGCTTATGATCAACCACATGATCATCAATGTCTCACAGATAATAGCATAGTATCTCAAGCAATCAAAAGACAAACAAAGTTCAACCACCAAAGCAACAGAGAATAAAAAGGAACACTCTCTCTCGAAGCCTATGATCTATACATGTTTCTCCCCCTTTCAAACAAGTTACCAAAAAGTTCATAGAAAATGCGTAGCACTAAAACGTCTCTCAAGCTTGGTCTTTAGGTGGTGGCGTAGAGATGGCTCCTTGGACGAAGACTTCATTTGATGTGGATGGAGCTGAAGGAGTTGGTGCTGGAGCTGTTGCGCTGAAGCTGTAGCTGGTGCATATGACGTGGCTCTGGTGTATGGAACAGGCACTGCAGCAGACCTCTGAGCTCTAGGCACTCTGGCAAATGCATCAGTGGTTGTCTTGCCCTTCCTCTCCTGCATATCATCTTGAATTTGCTCCACAACAGACTGAATCTCAGTTACCTTCACATCCAAGTCATAGAATTTTTGCTCTACGATTCTTTCCAAGCTCTCCTGGTTTTGAGTCAGGGTGGCCAGTCCCTTCTCAATCCTCAGAGTGGATGCAATCAGGTAGCCAAGCTGATCTTGCTTGCTCTTCAGGAGATACTGAGATGCTTCTTTAGTAGTTGGCATCCTTGCAGCCTTTTCAGCTTTTGCCTTCTCCTTCTTGGCTTGTGCTTGTACTGAGGATGGTTCATCTTCATCCATAACCACTTGGTTGTCCTCAAAGTCAGGATAGAGAACAAAGTGTTCCTTATCCAACAGATATTTTCCTGTGCCCATCTTTGAGTTAATCAACTCCTGAATTTGTGGGGAATATCCACAACTTCTCTTTTGGTCTGCTGCTGTCCTCTTGATAGTCTCAACCATGAGGATCATGGCCTTGAATTTCTGTGGAACATCAAATATGTGAAGCAAGTTAATTGCATGGCCTCTGATCATCTTGTGATCACCTGACTTTGGCAAGAGAGTGTGCCTGAGGATCCAGTTGATGGTTGGCAAGCCTAACAGAAGGTAATGTACAGATCCAAACTTATGTGTCTCAAGAGCAGCATCTGGGATCTCCTTGTACATGTGTGCCATTGTGTTGTGATCCTTCTTCCTGTTGGCATAGACATCCAAGTCATCTTCACTCTCTTTTGGGGCATTGATCAACTTCGCCCATTCAGCAACCATGGACTGGTACCTCGTACCTTCAGACATCCAGACAATCCTTCCATCTGGGTAGAAATGAGCTGTGGAGTAGAACTGCATGATGAGCTCATCATTCCATTTTGTGAGCTTCTGAGCCACAAACTCATCGACTCCACAAGCCTTGAAACTATCATGTACACCTGGATAGTGATCCTCATTCTCCTTGATGTAGTCCCAGTCGACCCATCTCATGTCACACACTATGGGCTTCTTGTCAAGCAACACTGTCTCATAGAAGTCCTGTTGTTCCTTTGTGTGGAACCTGTAATCAACAGCAGTCCTTCTCCTGGTGGCATATGGATCTAACTCTCTCCATAGCCTCAACCCTGAGTCTCTCCTGATCTTCATGTTCTCAGCCACAGGATGAGCATCATTATGGTCTGGAATCTTGGGTTTGAGCTTCCTCAGGACTTCTCCTTCATCATCTTCATTAGCAGCAACTTCAAGCACTAGGGCCTTGTTCTTCTCAGTAGCTGGTATACTCCTGATATTCCTCTTAGGTGCACTCTTGGGCTTGGAGGCTGCTTTGGGTGCTTCTTTGGGCTTTGATGTTGCAGCCCCTGACTTTATAGCATCACCCATCAGCTTTTGTGCCTTGGGTGCTGGTGCAGCAACCTCTTCTTCTTCTTCTTCTTCCATCATGGAAGCCTTTCCAATCACTCTGGCCATGGTCTTCTTGACCCTTTCCTTCCTTTTCTTTCCTTCTGCAGCAGGCTCTTTGGGTTTGGATTCCAAAGATGCTTGAGTGGTGGCTCTGGCTTTTGACATGGGTTGTCTTCCTGCTGGCCTTTTGATCTTCATCCCTGGCTTAACTGCAGCTGAGTTGTACTCCTTCTTGAGCACTTTCTTCTTTGATGTGGCATCATCCTTAGTGGCCACATAGTCTTCATCCTCAGACTCTGAAGTTTTCTTCTTCCTTGTTCTGGTGGCAGCTTTGGGCAAGTTGCTGGGAGTACTCCTGCTACCATCATCTAAACTGCTAGAGGGAATAGTGCCCTCACTCAGGTGAACCTAATCCTCTGACCTGTTCTGGCTGTCACTCTGATCAGACATATTGCAAACACTGACAGCAGACCCTGTGAATAGATATAGATGAGATAGAGTGGATGAGCATCACAAAATGCAGAGGTTTTTGCAAAAGAATGAGTCAAAAACTTAGTTTTAGTTTTCCACAGAAAGCATTTCGGATCAACCGATTTGTAAACTCGGTGATACCGAAGCAACTGTTGGAACCTAAACTAGTGAACTCGGTCAGACCGAGTCACAATTCGGTGGCACCGAGACTGCTAGGGTTTCACAAAGTCCTGAACTCGGTCACACCGATTTTCAATTCTCGGTCAGACCGAGAATCTCATGTGCAATGGCCTGAGCCGAATCGGTGGTACCGAGTTCCACAACTCGGATGGTCCGAGATGGTTTCGGCGGAAACCTAGCCCTAAATTTTCAATTCAACTCTAATCTACGGAGTGTTTTGAATGGATAAGATCATTTCAATCGTGGCAAGATTCATGGCAAACACAATGTGCTAGGAATCGGATTGAGGATAGCACAGTGATCAAGTTCATACCCTAGTTCGGCGATGAACTTGCTACGGCGGCAACGGCGGGAATGATTTCCGTTGACGGTGGTGGAGACCAGCGGCAGGAGGCAACTGACGACGAGGAGGATGATCCGGAGACCCTGGAGGCAGAGCGGGCTAAGCGCGGGCGAAAAGACTTTGGAGAAATTTCCAAAAGTTTTGCCCATGGATATATATAGCTCGACCCTGTCGGTGTGACCGAGTGGAACAACTCGATGGCACCGAGATTCATAACTGCAAGCAGTTACTGAAACTCGGTGTGACCGAAAGGTTCAAATCGGTTGCACCGAGATTGAAAACCTAGATCGACTTAGTGATCTCGGTATGACCGAAATGGATGAATAGGTCAGACCGAAACACACAAAGAAGTTTTGGAAGTTTAAGTCTATGACGAATCGGGGACTCCGAGTGCTCCTCACATAGAGTGGTTCGAATCTGACTTGATCAAATTTTGTGATCTAGCATGAATAGAGTTTGAGACGAGAAAAGCATAGATAGCTAGAGAGGGTTCTTAGGCATTCTTGTCCATCCACTTCTCAAAAGAAAAGAAAACCAGTCAATCAAAACAACAAGTGGATGTCCTTGAATGAGTAAAATATGCAATCAACATGCTCACACAATAAAATGGTAATTGAAATATGTGGCAAAGCATGCACAACCAAGTCTAGCATCTATCAAACAATTTGCGATGACTAGGTCATCTATATATGAGTATATTGACTTAGGAGTCAAATGAGAACATTTGATCATAGGTCATACTCATCGTTTAAGCACAAGTGGGGTTACCACTTTTACATAAAGCATTGTTGTGTTCACACCATTAGAGTTGCTTTAGCTCAATTCTTAGAGTAAAGCTCCCCCTAGATGTGAGATCCCCCCTAAGAGGGATGAACTAACCTTGGGTTTTGTCAATGATGACTTCATGTAGATGTTGAAGATGTGGATGCTCAATGTTGATGTATATCATTTGAAGCTATCCATTGGAGTGAGTTGCACTTTCAATACCTACACGGGTTAGTCCCACAAGGAACAAACAAGGATATCCATAGACATAAAGTGATGCACACACAAGATGATGTCTATGAAAGCTTTTAGGTTACCTTGTCCCTTGTCTTACCAACAAGAGGGTTTGTGACTCCTTGAACTATTGCAAGATGTGGAAGTTGATTGCACTTGTTCTTGCCAAGATGATAAGAGTGAAGTATGTTGGCGGAGTCACCCTCAAGAACTCTCTAGTTCTTCTTCTTCGGGATCCACACCATCTTGATGGGAATCCTCGGTGTTGTAGTTGTACTTGATGAAGTGGAACTTGAAGTAGTCTTGGGAACCCACTTGACCAAGGCCTTAGGAGCTTCTTCAAATGCATCAATTTCCTCTTGAAGCTTGTCCTTGCCTTTTTGCTTGTGGTCTTGTGGTGGAAGATCATCTTGAGCTTGTTTCCCTTTGAAAGAAGTAGGATCATACTTCTCTTGTTGAGGAACAAACTTTGTCTTGAGGTATTGATCTTCTTCCCACTCAACTCCATTGGCATTGAACTTTCGTTCAAAACCAACACCTTGATTCTTCCGGTGCCTTCCTTGCTTGCGTACAATTTCCTCGAATTACTTACTTCCAGCAAGGCTCTTGTAAACACCTTTCTCTATAATTCCCTTCAATAAGCTATTTTCTTGCTCAAGTGTAACTTGTCTAAGAGAACCATTAGTGGAATCAAGAGAACTACTAGAAGCAACAATATTGGATTTAGCATGATTATTGTTACTACTAGAGGAAGAATCTTTCTTGTTCTTGTTACTAGACTTGACTTGAGGCATGTATGTGGATAAGAGTAAATGCTTGGCAATGTAATAAGAACTTTTCTTACGAACATCATCGTTGATTGCTTTTAAGAACTCATGCTCTTGCTCAAGGTTGAGCTTTTCAAAGCGTAATTTCTCATGAGTCCTTAAAAGTTCTTGATGATCTCCTAAGATAGTTTCATGAGCTAACTTAAGAGTGTTTAGTTCTTTAGTTAGAGACTCAATCTTCTCCTTATCATTGTCATTCGTTTTATCTTGATTAGCATGATTAATTGACGTTTCATCACAGTGTTCATCACTAGAGTTGTCAACAAGTAAATCATCATCACCTAACAAGTCATCTTGATCACTATTTAAATCAACATATTCGGGGTGTGATACCTTTGGGCCTTTAGCCATGAAGCATGTTCCAACTCCTTCATTTGGTGAGTCAAATATGTCGTAGGAGTTGGTTGTCACAAGTGCTAGACCGGCAACACCTTCATCTTGAGTATATTTGGAGTCGGAGTGATAGCTTCTCTCGGAGTGATTGTTGGAGTTGGAGCCGGATACCCATTCACCAACATGAGCTTGATGTCTTCGTTTTGTGTAGATCCTTGATGACTTGTCCTTTCTTCCCGAATCCTTGCTTCTCCTTGAGGGTCTTCGTTCATAACGATCATCTCTACTCCTTCTTTCTCTAGATGGTGATTCTTCTCTTCTACTTCTTCTCTTGGGAGAATCTTCTCTTCTCTTGTAGGGGGGCGTACACTCATTGGAATAGTGTCCGGGCCTTCCACAATTGTAGCAGTTTCGCTCTCGACTAGAAGATCTTTTGTCATTGTAGGACCTTGACTTGGAGCTTATCTCTTTGCTTCTACTCTTGTAGAACTTGTTGAAGTTCTTCACCATTAAGCTCAATTCTTCATTGAAGGTTTGTTTCTCACTCGATGATGTGGGGGCTTCACATGAGGCTTTGTAAGCACCACTTGATTTGTTGTGAAGTTCCTCTTTATCCTTGAGTGACATCTCTTGAGCAACAATTCTTCCGATGACTTCCGTTGGCTTGAGATCTTTGTAATTTGGCATCATTTGGATCAATGTGCACACGGTATCATATTTTCCATCCAAGGCTCTTAGGATCTTCTTGATGATGAATCTATCGGTCATCTCTTCACTCCCTAAGCCGGCAATCTCATTTGTGATAAGAGCAAGCCTAGAGTACATTTCAGCAACACCTTCACCATCCTTCATTTTGAACTTGTCAAGTTGACTTTGAAGCACATCCAATTTGGATTCCTTGACGGAGTCCGTACCTTCGTGCATATCAATCAAAGTATCCCAAATTTCCTTTGCATTCTCAAGACGGCTGATTTTGTTGAATTCTTCGGGGCACAATCCGTTGAAGAGGATATCACA
The DNA here is from genome assembly GCF_002162155.2 of Triticum dicoccoides. Taxonomy (NCBI): domain Eukaryota; kingdom Viridiplantae; phylum Streptophyta; class Magnoliopsida; order Poales; family Poaceae; genus Triticum; species Triticum dicoccoides. The sequence continues at coordinate 338,436,893 of NC_041382.1, forward strand.
AGCTTGAGCATTGTATTGCAGCATTTTCAACTCTTCCGCGGTGGCTTCACGGTTCGGTTCTTTCCCGTCAAAGAATTCACCTTGCAAGCCAATACACACAATAGCCCAAATGGCGGGGTTATGTCCAAGAATATGCATTTTTCATCTTATGCTTCCAACTAGCAAAATTAGTGCCATCAAAGTAAGGACCTCTACGGTGATAATATCCCTCGCTAGATGCCATACTCTCCTAGGTTGTGAAACCAAGGCTATGACCGCCAAAAGCTATGGAAATCAAAGCAAATGGAGACCAAAGCTCTGATACCACTTGTAGGATCGAAAGTATGTCTAGAGGGGGGTGATTAGACTACTTGACCAAATAAAAATCTAGCCTTTTCCCAATTTTAGTTCTTGGTAGATTTTAGCTATCTTAGCACAAGTCAAGCAATCTCCACAAAATTCAAGCAAGCATGCAAAAGAGTACATGAGCAGCGGAAAGTAAAGCATGCAACTTGCAAGAATGTAAAGGGAAGGGTTTGGAGGATTCAAACGCAATTGGAGACACAGATGTTTTTGGCGTGGTTCCGATAGGTGGTGCTATCGTACATCCACGTTGATGGAGACTTCAACCCACGGAGGGTAACGGTTGTGCGAGTACATGGAGGGCTCCACCCACGAAGGGTCCACGAAGAAGCAACCTTGTCTATTCCATCACGGCCGTCGCCCACGAAGGACTTGCCTCACTAGCGGTAGATCTTCACGAAGTAGGCGATCTCCTTGCCCTTACAAACTCCTTGGTTCAACTCCACAATCTTGTCGGAAGCTCCCAAGTGACACCTAGCCAATCTAGGAGACACCACTCTCCAAGAAGTAACAAATGGTGTGTTGATGATGAACTCCTTGCTCTTGTGCTTCAAATGATAGTCTCCCCAACACTCAACTCTCTCTCACAGGATTTGGATTTGGTGGAAAGAAGATTTGAGTGGAAAGCAACTTGGGGAATGCTAGAGATCAAGATTCATATGGTTGGCATGGAATATCTTGACCTCAACACAAGTGTAGGTGGTTCTCTCTCAGAAAATGTGTATTGGAAGTGTAGGTATGTTCTGATGGCTCTCTCCACGAATGAAGAGTGGGTGGAGGGGTATATATAGACTCAAAACAAAATCTAACCGTTACACACAATTTTCCTAACTCGGTGGGACCGAATGGTTAAACTCGGTCGGATTGATTCAGCAAACCTAGTGACCGTTAGGATTTTCGGTGGGACTGAGATGCAACTCGGTAGGACCGATATGGTTAGGGTTAGGGCATAACGTAATCTCGGTGTGACCGATTACACAAACTTGGTGGGACCGATTTTGGTAATAAGCTAACCAGAGAGTTGGTTAGGTAAACTCGGTGGGACCAATTCGCTCATCTCGGTGAGACCGAAATGTTACAAAAGGGAAACAGAGAGTTTATGTTGCAATCTCGGTGGGACCGATCGCTCATCTCGGTAAGACCGAAACATTAGGAAGGGAAACCGAGAGATTACAATCCCATCTCGGTGAGACCGAGATCCCTATCGGTGAGACCGATTTTCCTAGGGTTTGTGGCAGTGGCTATGACATTTGAAACTCGGTGGCGCCAGACAGAAAGAATCGGTGGGGCCGAGTTTGACTTTTGGTTTAGATCATATGTGGATGTGGGAAGGTGGTTGAGGATTTTTGGAGCATATCACTAAGCATTTTGAGCAAGCAAGCCATTAAGCAACACCTCCTCCCTCCTTGATAGTATTGGCTTTTCCTATAGACTCAATGTGATCTTGGATCACTAAAATATAAAATGTAGAGTCTTGAGCTTCAAGCTTGAGCCAAACTTTTTGTCCTTAGAATTTTGAGGGATCCACTTTCCTCATCCATGCCATGCCATTCATTGAGCTTTTCTTGAAATATTAATCTTGGAATAATGTTAGCTCAATGAGCTATATGTTGTTAGGAATTACCAAAACCACCCAGGGATAGTTGCACTTTCACACTCCAACGGTCGCAGGGAACTACACGTGGCATACTCAGATCGATGCAATGACTTTGATGGAGCAAAATTGGTAGTGCTACAACATCTAGACGAGGTAGATCCTTTCGTGGCACTTCACAAAGAAATTATCGCATAGAAGTATCGGGACCGGGGGGTATGCAGGACGGACACCGAAGTTACTAGAGATCACAACTCCACTTTCCTGCATTGGGTCAAAGAGCATATTATTGCTAATCCCCCGGAAGAGGGCTCTAAGGATGGATTGCTCATATACGCCTTAGCACATGGCCCCTCGCCCAACCTTGTCACCTATCAGGCATACGCTATCAAAGGATACACGTTCTACACGGAGGCCAAAGATATGGACAATGATGATCAGAACTCAGGGGTGTAGCGACCAGACCTCAGACGGTCCAATCTCTGTGCTCCGGTGTCATCCCTGGATCAGTAATGCTAACACCACATAGTACTTGAAGGATTTATAACAGAGTAGCAATCACACACTTATTACATCAAGGGTCTCAAAAGAGAACTTATTACAATAAATATGGCTTAAGGCCATCTAATAACGATAACAACGGAAGGCTTGGAAGATAAGTGAGTCCATCAACTCCAACGGCATCACTGAGTATAGAAACCACGACCTAAAACTCCTTAATCATCGTATGAAAAGTCTGTAACATTAACGTTGCAGCCCGAAAAAGGGCCAGCACATGGAATATGCTGGCAAAGTAACACATAGAGAATAATGGAATGAAACAGCTATACTATTTGCATATTTGGCTGGTGGAAAGCTCTATGGTTACAGTTTTGCGTAAAGCCAATTTTTCCCTACTGCAAAGGAATAAATTTTTATTTAACTATTATGGTGGTTGTTGAACATTGAGAATGGTTGACAGCATCCTCAATCCCAATTAAGTAACATCATTAAACAAACCCATCAAATTAAATTTTATAGTAACATGTTGAGATTCACATGATAATCCAGGTACTAGATACTCAAGATGTCCATAACCGGGGGCACGGCTAACCATGATTAGTTTATACACTCTGCAGAGGTTTGCGCACTTTTCCCCACAAGACTCGATCTCCTCCGTTGGGATTCTCGCACTACATGGTGTTTGAGAAACGGATGACCGAGACATAGTCTTTCAGAAGCGCTAGCACCTTATGATGGGTAGACCGTACCACCTACATCCCCTACATCTGCTAGTCTACCACTGTAAGAGTTCGCACGACTTAGTCAACTATGCTAGAGCCCACAATAGCTTGTGGCTGCACACGGAAGTTTCTAGCATGAATAATCTCATGATCCCTTTGAGCCTGGGTGGCGGTCCAAAAGAAAACAGGCAAATCCTGGAATACCCAGGTGCCTCAATCCACCCAGATGTGTGTTTAGGTTGCCACCTTAAGTAAACCATTAATTAACAAAGCTCACATCTGTCATGGATACACTCACCCAATCCATGTCTACTAGGATAGCATAGCAATAATAAGCAAACGTAGAAGTAACTCCCAAAGGTTTAATAATAACAGGTAATAGGTACTACCTCATCTACTTCCCAAAACCACAAGTTAATTAGATCCTAATCATGCAATGTGTGAGGATTGATCTAATGCAATAAAACTGGGTAGTGGGAAAACATGATCAAAGTGTTACTTGCCTTGCTGATGATCCGGGAAACCTAGTGATTTGAAGTAACAAGCGGCGCACTTCGGGTACTCTATCGCAAAAAAAAGCACACAATAAGTACTCATCTAATGCATAGGTAAAGCTCAAATAACAGATCTAACCAGAAAGTTCAATTTAAGGACTCCGGTTTGCAAAAAGAACCAAATTGAACGAAGCAACGAAAGACAAACGGCAAAAGAAACAGACTTCGTTTACTATTCTGGATCTAGGGAAATTTTTACAGTGGCAAAAACTTGTTTGAGTTGGTTAAACGGAAAGAGGGTTTCGAGACAAAACTCTAGGTGCTTGAATCGCCTTATTCCGATAAACGAGCGAGAAGTTATACTAGAACGAAAATCGGATCAGAAATCGTGATCAGAAAAATCGTGGATTAAATCTGAGAAAAAGAAAAACGACGAATGGTTTAACGAACGAATGTTCGTTAACTGGATCTAAACGACGAACACGTTCGTTCAATTGAACGAACGAGCGAACGCTCGCTAAATAGAATAAACCGAAAAAAACCGTTCTAAAAAATAAACCGCGGCTTTTAAAAAAACGGGCAATTTTCTAAAGAAAACCGCCGGCGACGGCGGCTACCTCGGCGGCGGGTCCGGTGGGCGGTGGGGTGGCTCCGGCGAGGTGGCGCGGGGCGGCGGTGAGGCGGCGGGGCGATGCGGGGCGGCGGGGCAACGCGGGGCGGCGGCGAGGCGGCGGGGCGACGCGGGGCGGCGCGCGGTGGCCTAGGGTTAGGGTTAGGGCGCGGCGCCTTACAAGGGCTGCCCTAGGCGGAGTCCCGCTCGGGTACGGCCCGGAGTCGGTTCGCGTTTTTTTAAATAAATAATAACGCGCAGGAAAACAAATAAAAGAAATACTAAACGGACTCCAAAAATCCCGAAATATATTTTCCCCGGCTTCTAAAATCAAGCCGCACAGGATGAACATTTATTTGGGGCCTAAATGCAATTTTGAAAAACGCGCATTTTTCCTAAATTCAAATAAAATAGCAAATAAAACCAAATAAAATCTTATTTAATTTTTTATTAAATCCTCAATATTTCTTTATTTTGGGAAAGTCATTTTATTCCCTCTCTCATATTTTTGCAAATGGAAATTATTGAAGATAAAATAAATAAAATCAAATGATCCTATTTTCAAAATTTGAGACAACTCAAATATGAAAATAACGAAATCCCCAACTCTCTCCGAGGGTCCTTGTGTTGCAAAAAATTTCTAGGATCAACCAAAATGCAATAAATATGATATGCAATGATGATCTAGTGTATAACATTCCAAATTGAAAATTTGGGATGTTACAAACCTACCCCCCTTAAGATGAATCTCGCCCTCGAGGTTCGGGTTGGCTAGAAAATAGGTGAGGGTGGTCCTTCAGCAAATCTTCCTCTCATTCCCAGGTGGCTTCATCCTCGGTGTGGTGGCTCCACTGGACCTTGCAAAACTTGATAACCTTGCTGCGGGTGACTCGACTGGCATACTCTAGAATCTTAACTGGTTTCTCCTCATAAGTCAAATCATTATCCAACTGAATTGCTTCCAGTGGTACCATATCTCTCAGTGGTATGTCAGCCATCTCTGCGTGGCACTTCTTCAACTAGGATACATGAAACACGTAGTGAACTCCTGACAGTCCTTCGGGTAATTCCAACTTGTAGGCTACTTCTCTCATACGTTCCAACACTTTGTATGGGCCTACAAAATGTGGCGCTAGTTTTCCCTTAACTCCAAAGCGCTTAACTCCTCGAAGTGGTGATACTCGAAGATAAACTCGGTCTCCGACTTTGTAAACTGTCTCCTTGCGTTTAGAATCTGCATAACTCTTCTTCCTGGATTGAGCTACCTTTAGCCTGTCGCGAATTAATTTCACTTTCTGCTCAGATTCCTTTATCAGATCCGGTCCAAACAACTGGCGATCTCCAACTTCATCCGAGGACAATGGGGTCCTGCACCTCCTTCCCTACAGGGCTTCGAAAGGGGCCATCTTCAAACTGGATTGATAGCTGTTGTTGTAAGAGAACTCTGCATATGGCAAATTCTCATCCCAACTAGATCCGTAATCTAGCGCACAAGCTCTTAGCATATCCTCCAAGATCTGGTTGACTCTCTCAGTCTTTCCATCTGTTTGCGGGTGGAAAGCTGTGCTAAACTCTAGTCTGGTTCCCAAAGTCTCATGCAACTGATTCCAGAACATTGAAGTAAACTGGGTTCCTCTATCCGATACAATGCTCCTTCGAACTCCATGCAGACATACGATCATGGTCATGTATATCTTTGCCTACTTCGCACTGGTATAGGTAGTCTTCACTGGAATGAAATGAGCTACCTTTGTTAAACGATCGACCACAACCCATATCGAGTCATAGCCTGAATGTGTTCTGGGCAATACTGTAGCAAAATCCATGCCTAGCTTATCCCACTTCCATTCGGGTATCGGCAATGGTTGTAGCAATCCTGCTGGCTTCTAATGCTCTGCCTTCACTCTCTGACATACATCACAAACTGCTACGTACTCCGCAATATCCTTCTTCATTCCGGTCCACCAGAAAATATCCTTCAAATCCAAATACATCTTGGTATTTCCTGGGTGAATCGAGTATGGTGAGTCATGGGCCTCTTGCAGAATTAGCTTCCTGATCTCCGAATCATTTGGTACATAGACACGGTCTTCAAACCATAAGGTATCGTGCTCATCCTCACGAAATCCCTTAGCTTTTCCGTTGCTAATTTTCTCCTTAATAGAAGCAATTTCCTTGTCAGTCCTTTGGGCTTCTCCGATCTTATCCATCAAAGTAGACTGAATCTCCAATGCTGCTACATAGCCTCTCGGGACTATTTCTAAACATAACTCTCGAAGATTTTTGGCTAACTCCCTTGGTAATTCTCCCATCATTAGGGTGTTGAAATGGCTCTTACGGCTTAATGCGTCAGCTACTACGTTAGCCTTTCCGGGGTGATAATGCAATTTCATATTGTAATCCTTGATGAGCTCCAACCATCTCCTTTGTCTGAGATTCAACTCCTTTTGTGTGAAAATATACTTCAGACTCTTATGATCCATGTACACTTCGCAATGGTTTCCAATCAGAAAATGTCTCCAAGTCTTCAGTGCATGCACTATGGCTGCTAACTCCAAGCATCTGTAGCATAATTCAACTCATGAGGCTTAAGCTATCGTGAGGCATATGAAACAACTCTCCCTTCCTGCATAAGCACTGCTCCAAGTCCTCGACGTGAAGCATCGCAATACACCTCATAATCCTTGGTCTGGTCTGGCAAAATCAAAACTAGTGAAGTAACCAAACGTTTCTTCAACTCCTGAAAACTAGCCTCACATTCCTCCGTCGATATGAACTTGGTATCCTTCTTCAACAACTCGGTCATAGGCTTCGCAATCTTTGAGAAATTCTCAATAAACCTCCGGTAGTATCCTGCGAGTCCAAGAAAACTCCGGATCTCTCCCACGGTGGTTGGTGCTTCCCACTTGGTCACGGTATCATGTTTAGTGGGATCTACTGCTATACCTTCTCCGGATATAACGTGTCCGAGAAATCCAACTTCCTTCAACCAAAACTCACATTTGCTAAACTTCGCATATAGTTGATGTTCCCTGAGCTTTCCAAGAACCAAACGCAAATGTTCCTTATGCTCCTCTTCATTCTTTGAGTAAACTAGGATATCATCAATGAACACTACGACGAACTTATCCAAGAACTCCATAAACACTTTGTTCATCATGTTCATAAAATATGCAGGTGCGTTAGTCAGACCAAATGACATAACGGTATACTTGTACAACCCATACCTGGTGGTAAAAGCTGTCTTGGGTATATCCTGTTCCCGAATCTTCAACTGGTGGTATCCTGATCGTAGATCGATCTTGGAAAATACCTTAGCTCCTTGCAATCGATCAAACAGATCATTGATCATCGGTAGTGGGTACTTGTTCTTGATGGTTACTTCATTCAATCCTCGATAATATACAACCATCCTTAATGATCCATCCTTCTTCTCCACTAGAAGTACTGGCGATCCCCAAGGTGAAGAACTTGGGTGAATATAACCTTTATCCAGTAACTCCTTAATTTGCTTCTTAATTTCCACCAAATCCTTTGCAGGCATCCTATATGGTCTCTTTGATATTGGCCCTGTGCCTGGCAATAGCTTAATCAAAAACTCAATATCTCTATCCGGTGGCATGCCTGGCAACTCTTCAGGAAATACTTCGGGGAAATCCTTCACTACTGGTACTTCCTCCTGCACAACTCCTGTTAAGCAATTTACTTGAGTCCTCTTTGGCACATGTCAGGATACATACTTGATCCTTCTCCCTTCTGGGGTGATAAGCAAAATTGACTTACTAGCACATTCAATATTCCCTTCATACTTTGATAACCAATCCATGCCTAATATCACATCCAATCCTTGAGATTCCAATACTATTAGGTCTGAGGGAAAAACATAGTTACCAATCCTTAATGGTAACCGATCACACCATAGACTAGCCATATATTCTGCTCCAGGCGAGGTTACTAACATGGGTGACCTAAGGGCTTGGGTTGGCAGTTTATACTTATCCACAAATCCCCTTGATATGTATGAATGCAATGCACCAGTATCGAAAAGAACGAGTGCAGTAAATGACTTAACCAAAAACTTACCGATTACTGCATCCGGCCGCTCTTCAACCTCCTCCACATTAACGTGGTTCACCTGTCCCCTATTGAAAGGGTTCGGCTTCTTCACAGAGCTTCCATTGCCATTTCCATTCTGTGATTCAGGACTTCGTTGGCATAATGTCCGGTCTTCTGGCACTTAAAGCAAGTGACTTGGCTCAGGTCTTTCTTGGCTGGGGTTGATGGGTTGGTGCGGTTCTGGCCGTTGCTTCCTCCATTCCCATTACCATTCCTGGGGCCATTGTGATTGTGCGAGCTTCCTCCTCCATGGGTATGCTGAAAATGTCCTCCCGGTCTAGGGGTAAATCATGGCTTCTGTTGAGCTCCTGAATTGTACTTTCCTTATGCATACTTCCTCTTGTGATTTTCAATTTGCTGCTGCTTCCCTTCAATCATAAGAGTACGATCTACCAACTCCTGGTAGTTGTTGAAGGTTGCTACCATCAACTGCATGCTCAAATCATCATTCAGTCCTCCCAGAAACTTCTCCTGCTTAGCGGCATCTGTAGCAACGTCATCCGGGGCATAACATGCTAGCTTACTAAAGTCCTCCACATACTGGCCAACTGTCCGTCCTCCATGGCGCAAGTTGCGAAACTCTCGCTTCTTCATGGCCATAGCTCCTGCTGAAACATGGGCAGTTCGAAAAGCCTGCTGAAACTGGTCCCATGTGACAGTATTGACAGGGAAAGTGGCTGTGAAATTCTCCCACCATGATGCTGCGGGTCCTTCAAGCTGATGTGCGGCAAACTTCACCTTCTCCGCATCCGTGCATCTTGCTGTGGTCAACTCTCTAGCTGTCTTGCGGAGCCAATCATCTGCTACTATCGGCTCGGTGCTACTGGAAAACACCGGCGGATTCAGCCTAAGAAAACGGGCTAAGTGATCAACAGGTGGTGGTGGTGGTGGTGGTGGTGGGTTGTTGTTGTTGTTCCCCTGATTCTGATTCTGGACTAGCAACTGCATCAATGTGTTCTGCTGCTGGATCAACTGGGTGAGCTCCGATGGAAAGGTAAATCCGGGGTCACGTCTCGGAGGCATCTAAGGGTTTAGAAAAGATGAGATTTAATAATAGAGGGGGTCTAAAGAGAAAACACTACCCATATGCACATGAGGCAAAAGCAAACAATTCACTTCATTCAATCAAACAAGGGCATACAATCGATCTAACTATCGCAAAAGTGCTCGGACTACTATATTTACATGGTGGACTACTACTACTGATGAGGTGGTCTACTAGAAATATTCTTCGGTTGCAGACTCCATGATATCTGCTCCAGCTTCATCAACATAGTCATCATCGCTATCATCTGGATCCGAGTCGGTGTCATCGATGATGATGTAGTCTTCCGGGAGAGTCTCCTTGGGTTCTTTGTCTTCTTTTACTGGCGTAGGGCCTCCCATAAATATTCCAATCTTCTTGATCAGATCGTCATTCTTCCCCACTAATACTTCAATTTCTTCTTCATAATCTTCACGTGTAGCCTTGAGTTTTTCCTCTAGTTCCTTGATTCTTGTCCTTGCCTTCTTCAGGTCTATCATGTCGGTGCACATCTAGTTCTCCTGACGTCGAATTTGCTGGTTTAACTCCTGGATAAAAGCTGCAATTGATCTATCCTTTCTGGTGCTGATCATCTCCCAGTGCTCATCTCGGCGCCCACAAATCTAGTAGATAGTATCCTTGAGATCATTGCGGTAGACTTCTCTAATGCGTCCCATGGCGATGTGAGCTGCCATGCTCTTTCCTAGACTCCAAGTTAGTGCATCAAAGGAAAACTCTATGGGCTCGGTGACTGGCATGAACATCCTTCCTGGAACTTGAACTTGAATCATCCAGCGCTCTTCTTCAGGTAAAGTGGCGTTGTAGGTTCCGGTGAAGCTTGGTACTCCTATGTTCAGGTATCTAGTGACTTCCTTCAAGTGACGTCCAAAGGGTGTATCTTCATCCGGTTGCGTGAACTTGTTCCTTGCATCCGCCATCCTAAAGAGTAGAAAAGATGAGAGGTCAGAAGAGAAGAGTGAGTAGTGATGTAGGTCTTTAGCTTAGTGGTTGTGTCCTACAGTCAGCGTGTGCTTTGATACCATCTTGTAGCGACCAGACCTCAAACGGTCCAATCTCTGTGCTCCGGTGTCATCCCTGGATCAGTAATGCTAACACCACACAGTACTTGAAGGATTTATAGTAGAGTAGCAATCACACACTTATTACATCGAGGGTCTCAAAAGAGAACTTATTACAATAAATATGGCTTAAGGCCATCTAATGACGATAACAGCGGAAGGCTTGGAAGATAAGTGAATCCATCAACTCCAACGGCATCACTGAGTATAGAAACAACACCTAAAATTCCTTAATCGTCGTCTGAAAAGTCTGCAACATTAACGTTGCATCCCGAAAACAGGTCAGCACATGGAATATGCTGGCAAAGTAACACATAGAGAATAATGGAATGAAACAGCTATACTATATGCATATTTGGCTGGTGGAAAGCTTTATGGTTACAGTTTTGCGTAAAGCCAATTTTTCCCTACTGCAAAGGAATAAATTTTTATTTAACTATTATGGTGGTTGTTGAACATTGAGAATGGTTGACAGCATCCTCAATCCCAATTAAGTAACATCATTAAACAAACCCATCAAATTAAATTTTATAGTAACATGTTGAGATTCACATGATAATCCAGGTACTAGATACTCAAGCTGTCCATAACCGGGGACATGGCTAACCATGATTAGTTTATACACTCTGCAGAGGTTTGTGCACTTTTCCCCACAGGACTTGATCTCCTCCGTTGGGATTCTCGCACTACATGGTGTTTGAGAAACGGATGACCGAGACATAGTCTTTCAGAAGCGCTAGCACCTTACGATGGGTAGACCGTACCACCTACATCCCCTACATCTACTAGTCTACCACTGTAAGAGTTCGCACGACTTAGTCAACTATGCTAGAGCCCATAATAGCTTGTGGCTGCACACGGAAGTTTCTAGCATGAATAATCTCATGATCCCTTTGAGCCTAGGTGGCGGTCCAAAAGAAAACAGGCAAATCCTGGAATACCCAGGTGCCTCAGTCCACCAGATGTGTGTTTAGGTTGCCACCTTAAGTAAACCATTAATTAACAAAGCTCACATCTGTCATGGATACACTCACCCAATCCACGTCTACTAGCAGAGCATAGCAATAATAAGCAAACGTAGAAGTAACTCCCAAAGGTTTGATAATAACAGGTAATAGGTACTACCTCATCTACTTCCCAAACCCACAATTTAATTAGATCCTAATCATGCAATGTGTGAGGATTGATCTAATGCAATAAAACTGTGTAGTGGGAAAACATGATCAAAGTGTTACTTGCCTTGCTGATGATCCGGGAAACCTAGTGATTCGAAGTAACAAGCGGCGCACTCTGGATACTCTATCGCAAACAAACAAGCACACAAAAAGTACTCATCTAATCCACAGGTAAAGCTCAAATAAGAGATCTAACCAGAAAGTTCAACTTAAGAACTCCGGTTGGCAAAAAGAACCAAATCGAACGAAGCAATGAAAGACAAACAGCAAAAGAAACAGACTTCGTTTACTATTCTGGATCTAGGGCAATTTTTACAGTGGCAAAAACTTGTTTGAGTTGGTTAAACGGAAAGAGGGTTTCGAGACGAAACTCCAGGCGCTTGAATCGCCCGATTCCGATAAACGAGCGAGAAGTTATACTAGAACGAAAATCGGATTAGAAGTCGCGATCAGAAAAATCGTGGATTAAATGCAAGAAAAAGAAAAACGACGAACAGTTTAATGAATGAACGTTCGTTAACTGGATGTAAATGACGAACACGCTCGTTAAAACAGAATAAACCGAAAAAACATTCTAAAAAATAAACCGCGGCTTTTAAAAAAACGGGCGGTTTTCTAAAGAAAACCGCCAGCGACGGCGGCTACCTTGGCGGCGGGTCCGGCGGGTAGCGGGGCGGGTCCGGCGAGGCGGCACGGGG
>NC_041382.1:338449551-338591093 GCF_002162155.2 Triticum dicoccoides
GGGTGGCGGCGGGGCGACGCGGGGCGGCACGCGGCAGCGGCGGCGGCGGCGGCCTAGGGTTAGGGTTAGGGCGCGGCGCCTTATAAGGGCTGCCCCGGGCGGAGTCCCGCTCGGGTACGGCCCGGAGTCGGTTCGCGTTTTAAAAAAAAATAATAACACGCAGAAAAACAAATAAAAGAAATACTAAACGGACTCCAAAAATCTCGAAATAAATTTTCCCTGGCTTCTAAAATCAAGCCACACAGGATGAACATTTATTTGGAGCCTAAATGCAATTTTGAAAAAACGCGCATTTTTCCTAAATTCAAATAAAATAGCAAATAAAACCAAATAAAATCTTATTTGATTTTTTTATTAAATCCTTAATATTTCTTTATTTTGGGAAAGTCATTTTATTCCCTCTCTCATATTTTTGCAAATGGAAACTATTGAAGATAAAATAAATAAAATCAAATGATCCTATTTTCAAAATTTGAGATAACTCAAATATGAAAATAACGAAATCCCCAACTCTCTCCGAGGGTCCTTGAGTTACGAAAAAATTCTAGGATCAACCAAAATGCAATAAATATGATATGCAATGATGATCTAGTGTATAACATTCCAAATTGAAAATTTGGGATGTTACAAGGGGTGACGATGGAATGCATGACCGGCAGCGACAACGACACAACTAAGAGATTTTACGGAAGGGTCGAGGAGATCTGGGAGCTTGACTACTCTGAACTACACAACGCAACGATGTTTCGTGTCAGATGGGCTAAGAATGTCGAAAGAGAAAACTAGTATTTCACTACCATTACTATACCCATCGCCAAGGGCGCTACCGTGAACGCTATCGCAAAAAACGAGCCATGGGTACATGCTAAGCACGTGACACAATGTTTCTTCATAACCGCCCCGTGCAATCCCAGCTGTGTTGTCGTGAGGAGAGGCAAAACGAACATCATTGGAATGGATGGAGTCGCCAACGAGGAAGACTACGACCAATACGACAACCCAATGAAAGGAAGATGACGATGAAGTATACATGAAAAGAAGGAGCAATACTACATTACCTAAGAATGATCATACTCCATGGAAAAGGAAAAGTCACAATGAGGGGCTCAAATATTCTTCAACGAACAAGAAGGGAAAGGAGCTCACTCAAAAATGAAAACGCCAACGCTGAGGAACCGTTATCGGTCAAATGATGTAATACATATGTTCCTATTTTCTGTACACACTTGACCGTTATGCATGGGTCAAATGATGTAATATATATATTCCTATTTTGTATACATGCTGAACCGTAAAATGATGCAATATATATCGCCTTAGTTATATACATTGTATCACCTTCCCTTCGTTCACTGCTATCAAAAAAAGGAAAAGAAAAGAAAAGGGAGAGAAAATAAAGGAAAATAAAATAGAAGAAAAAACAGGAAAACTGCTATAGGTATTGTTATTGGTTATAGTAGTAGCGCTTTTCTGAAAAAGAGCTATAGCTAGTCAAGGTAGTAGTAGCGCTTTCTGGATAAAAACGCTATAGCTACCTGTAATAGCAGTAGCACTTTCTCGCTAAAAGTGCTATAGCTAACTTAGCTATAGTGTGTTTGTCCGGAACGCGTTACTGCTACCTCGACTTAACCCCCAAAATCCTCACTCTCTGCTTCTTCATGCCTCTTCTTTTCCCCCCAAATCCCCACTATCTCTTCCGCCGTGTCGTTGCAGCCGAAGGCCTGCCCTCGCCGCGCCCCTGCGCTCACCCCCGTCTCCCCCGCCCCCGGCGACCCTCGGTGCCGTGCCGTCTCCCCCAATCCCGCCTCGCCTCGGTGGCGCGCCATCTCTCTCTGCCCTTTGTAGGCCCTCTCCCCTCCCCTCTTCTATGCTATTTTTTAGTGTAAGAAAAAACAGAATTGATTATATAGGTTTCTTGCATTTTTTATTCAAAGTAATTGTTGTTATTTAAATTTTATAGTGCTAGTTAGTTAATTAGAATTAGTATGAAACCTAGGATGGATTAGAGTAACTATTGCAATTTAAAAAAGCAGAATTTGAAGTGGACAGATTTGTTAAAGCAACTATTGCTATTTTAAAAAACAGAATCTGAAGTGGGCAAATTAGTTAAAGCAACTGTTGCTATTTAAATTTTTTAGTTAAAGCAATTGTCGCTATTATTTAGTTTCAAATTTAGGTAGGCTTAATTTACTTTCAAATATTGTGAAGAAAAATGACTTCTTACATTTTTCTTCAAGTTCTATTTTTTTTCCTTTTATATACAAATTTGAAGTGGACATGTGATATGTGGACATGTGATTTCGACATGTCATATTTGGAATTTGGACATGTCATTTGGACATGTGATGTTTTGGACAAGTCATATTTGGAAAATGATGATTATGTGCAGGGTAAGTGATCCGAGTGGCCTATGTTTCGCCAGAATGCTGATTCATTTCCATTGCGGTGAATTTCAGGAGCTCGATATGTCCACATTTTAGCAAAGGTCATGCCAAAATTTTCCGTGAATTTTGGCATGACTTGTGCTAGAAGGTAGGCATATCAAGTGCCGGGAGTTGCTAGGAAACATCATTCTGGCAAACATAGAACTTTTTATGTCATTTTTCATTTTTTACTGTTTTAGAATTAAACGAGGATACTTAATCATAGAAAACATGTCAAACAACAAAGAAACCAGGGCCTTCTGACCAAGATGGAGACGAGATGTATTATGATGGTGAACAACAGTACCTTGACTTTTTGTCTACTAAGCACAGTCAAGGTTTGCAGGTCGGCCTCGATGATGGTACTGCTACCGACATCGACACCGACGGTGCCGGCCCCGATGGCGGCGCCGAGACCGGCGGGGAAGGTACCGACGCCAATGCCGCTACCGAAAAGAAGAAGCAGAAGAAGCAGAGTATACGAAAACCTAACAAATTTGGCATTGGACGACTGGTGATCACAAAGATGGCACCTATCAAGTTTGAGCCTGTAGAGCTGGAAGAACCTCGCAAGTGTTATGGGAACCAAGTAGGATGCATCCTACGGGAATGCGCGAGCTTCAACGACAATGACTTAAGGAGTAAAGAACACTTGAGGAAGTTGCTCATGATGAAGTTGCACAAGAGATTCAAGTTCCCCGACCGGGATGATAGCATAGAACAACCGTGGGATGATCCGAAGCTACAAGGGTTGGGTGCTGCTATGGCCGAAGAAACTTCTTCGTCTGGGGCCGACCGAGAGCACACCAATAACCACACACCAACAAGCATGTATGGAGACCACCACCCCGCCTACGCAATTACCAGCTCATGTAGTGCTGGGTGAGAGCGGCGGACGACGTGATGAAGGGAGTCCAATAGTGGCTAATGTAATCGGCTCCATAGAACAAAGAACGGATGATGATATGTAGGAGACAGAGGACCCAATGAGTTTCCTCAATACAGGCGCCTATGACATTGACTTAGATATGATGAGTCAGCCATATGACAAATCGGGCTATCAGCATGCTGATGAGGGTGTGGATGATCTGCCCGGGCAGGAACATCCTAGTAGGGATTGCAAGAAGTCTATCTTCATGAAATCCTCATGGGACACACCTAAAGATGCCGCCTCAACACAGGCTCAACTAGCCGGGGGTCGTATAGTGCTTAGCCCGGCAATACCGGGGCAGGGGTTAAGGAAGGGTCTGAAAGGTGTGCCCAGGAAAAAGGAGAGGAAGAGACTAGGGAAGATAGGCTCAGCTACCTACAAACAAGCCAGAGCACATCACAGCCAGACAGTGGATTTTGAAGAGCGTGTACCCGTCAAAGGTGCGGCCATGTTCCATGTCATGGGCGAAACCGCTGGAGGCACTATCAGGGGATCTCAGGAGACTACATGACCATGTGTTGTTAACTGAGAAAAGCCTACTAGCCTCGAAGGATCCAAGATATCCGACATACGTGGCTCATGTGGCTGAGGGGAAGTGCTACATCGACACATGGCCCACGGAGGTGTTCTTCCTGCAGTTTGACCATATCTTCGAGATGTTTCTGACAAGGTTGATGGATTTTACAATCATCCGCCTTTTTGCGCTACATATGAGCTCCGTCATGAAGAGAGAAGAAGTCTCGCAAATCTGTGTGGCGGATCCGTACTACATGCACGAGTACTTCTTGAGTCTCGGTGACTTTGAGCGTAAAATTGCTAGGGAGTACCTCCAAAACTTCATGGTACAGAATAAAGACCAGGAAGTTGTCCTCCTGCCTTATCATCCAAAGTAAGTCAGTTCTGGACAACCCTTTCGTATATTTCAATCATTCCTTCTCGCTCATATGGAGAATAATTCGAGGTGTTTTTTCCCCACGACAACGGGCACACCGTCCTTATCGTTCTTTACCCGCGAGTCTCCCACGCCGTTGATACGTCTCCAACGTATCTATAATTTTTGATTGTTCCATGCTATTATATTATCTATTTTGGATGTTTAATGGGCTTTAATATGCACTTTTACATTACTTTTGGGACTAACCTATTAACCGGAGGACAAGTGCGAGTTTCTATTTTTTGCCTATTTCAGTGTTTCACAGAAAGGAATGTCAAACGGAATCCAAACGGAACGAAACCTTTGCGAGGATCTTTCTTGGAACAAACGCAATCCAAGGGACTTGGAGTGGAAGTCAGAGACGCAACAAGGCGGCCACGAGGTAGGAGGGCACGCCTAGGGGGGTAGGCGCACCCCCACCCTCATGGGCCCCTCGTAGCTCCACCGACGTACTTCTTTTGCCTACATATACTCTTATACCCTAAAAACATCCAGGAGAGCCACGAAACCACTTTTCCACCGCCGCAACCTTCTGTACCCATGAGATCCCATCTGGGGACCTTTTCCGGCGATCTGCCGGAGGGGGAATCAATCATGGAGGGTTTCTACATCAACACCATAGCCTCTCCGATGATGTGTGAGTAGTTTACCATAGACCTTCGGGTCCATAGTTATTAGCTAGATGGCTTCTTCTCTCTCTTTGATCTTCAATACAAAGTTCTCCTTGATGTTCTTGGAGATCTATTCGATGTAATATTCTTTTGCGGTGTGTTTGTCGAGTTCCGATGAATTGTAGATTTATGACTAAGTTTATCTATGAACAATATTTGGTTCTTCTCTGAATTCTTATATCCATGATTTGATATCTTTGCAAGTCTCCTCAAATTATCGGTTTAGTTTGGCCTACTAGATTGATCTTTCTTGCAATGGGAGAAGTGCTAAGCTTTGGGGTTCAATCTTGTGATGTCGTTTCCCAGCGACAATAGGGGCAGCAAGGCACGTATTTTATTGTTGCCATCGAGGATAAAAAGATGGGGTTTATATCATATTGCTTGAGTTTATCCCTCTACACCATGTCATCTTGCCTAAAGCATTACTCTGTTCTTATGAACTTAATACTCTAGACGCATGCTGGATAGCGGTCGATGTGCGAAGTAATAGTAGTAGATGCAGAATCGTTCCGGTCTACTTAACACGAACATGATGCCTATATTTCATAATCATGCGTAGATATTCTCATAACTTTGCGCTTTTCTATCAATTGCTCGGCAGTAATTTGTTCACCAACCGTAATACATGCTATCATGAGAGAGGCCACTAGTGAAACCTATGGCCCCCGGGTCTATTTTATATCATATAAGTTTGTCGGGTGGTAGGTGCGACATATGCCAACGGGTGGCTTATCATTGTGGGAGCCAATAAGACGTCGCCAGTGCCTGGAAACGGGATGAGGCGAAGACATGCACGCCGGCGAATCTTACCCAGCTTCGGGGCTCTCCGTGGAGATAACACCCCTACTACTGCTCTGCGGGGTCTCCGCATGATCACTAGATGAATAAGTAGCTACACGATGCTCCTTGAGCTGTTTGGCGAGAGGACGAAGAAGGGCAAGGCTTGCTCTCTTCTCCTCCCTACGTGGTGTCTAAAGCTAGCAGGGATCGATCTCCCTTTGCATGGATGCCCTGGGGGGTTTATATAGGCCTACCCCCCGGGGGTACAATGGTAATCCAGCTGGGCACGGGGCCCAGCCGTCTGTGTCTACGCTCTTCGGCTTCTACGCCGGCTGCTGGGGCCCGCCGGCTTGTGGGTCCCGCCGGCTGCCGGCTCCTTGGTCGATAGGCAGGCCCTACTGTCCAGGGCCTTGTCGGCGGCTGGTTACTGTTGCTTAACCTTGGTGACGAGGGCTTCGCCGAGGTGGTCATGGCTACAGTGCCGCCGCCCGGCGGGCGATCGCTGTAGCCTCACCGTGTCTTGTCTCCTTAATGGGGCGTCTTCTTCGAGGGAGGTGGCAAGCCGGCTGTGGGGAGCCGGCTCTATCTTGGGTCGACTGGGGGAGGCCTGGCCGCCTTCGGGTGTCTCTCTGCCCGAAGGGGCCCACCGCCCGTGGGCCGCGCCGGCGGTCCGTTGTGGTTGACATCAGGGTCATCGTGGCAACAGTGCCACGCCGGACGGGTCATGGCCACCCGTACGGCGCACTGTGCTAGGCGTGCTCCGGGATTCGGGGGTGGCAGGCTTCATTGTAGCCACGCCCCATCACATCGCCGTTATGTGGATGCAGACTTCGAGGGTACGATCTTGACCGCTTTATGGGAGCCGGCTTATTGGAGTCGGCCCTCTCGCAACCGGCTTCTCGGAGCCGGCCCTCCCACGGCGTTTCTTCATGAGGGCTGAAGTCAGGCCGCCTTCCGATAGCCGGCCTGGAGACAGTCGGCAAGGGGAAGGCGGCCCTGTGTCTTGGATTCTTGAGGGCCGAATCGGCTCGTAATTTTTTTCAGAAGGGCCAGGGGGAGCCGGCTAGGCTACCCATGGTTATTTACTCCGACAGTAGTCCCCGAAGTTGATCGAGCTTCGAGGCGGACAAAGGGACGAGAAGCTAGGTCAGCTTCCTATCCCGAGGGGCCGGCTTCTGCGTGTGCGCGCCGTCTTCGGAAAGCTCCGTTTCTTGTAGGCGGGAACGTGGGGCGCCCTGCGAGCTGACCCCGCACCATTCCGCGGGCCACGTGGCGAGGAAGTCCTGCCAACGCACGCGCGCGACGAGACGCCGCCGCAGGCCCGGGCCCGCCACTCGCGGGCCTCAGTCCGAGCGCGGATCTTCTGCGGCCCACATGGACCGCTCGCCTCCCCGCGGCGGTTTTATTCTGCCATCAAGGCACAATAATCGCGGGACGTGGGGGAGTGGGCGCAGTTGATCCCCACGTTCCCCCACGCTGCGCCTCCTCGGCTCCGCCACGCGGTCTATAAGTAGAGGAGGAGGGGGAGCGGCAAAGGCTCGCGCGCTCTCCCTCACTCCGCCCCTTCTCGCCCTCCTTCTTCTTCTCTTCGCCGCAGCAACTCTTCGCAGCGTCGTTCCGCCGTTGCTTCGTCTTGCTCCCAGCTGCATTGCTCCCATGGCGTTGTCGAGCTCGTGGGATGGCTCCAACGTCCACAAGGACCATGTCGAGTTCCTCCGCCGGACGTGGCGTCTGCCCAGCGAGAACCTAGTGCGGGTTCGTCAAGCGCCGGCGAGGGAGATTTCGCCGGCACTAGAGGAGGGAGAGCAGGTGATCTTCCGCTCCACTGCCTGCGCGGCTTCGGCCTCCCGGCGAGCGGATTCCTTCGAGCCTTCCTCGAATTCTACCACCTCCAGCCGCATCACCTCACGCCCAACGCGGTGATGCTGTTGTCGGCCTTTGTCACCCTGTGCGAGGGTTTTCTTGGAGTTCTCCCACGCTCGAGCTCTGGGGGGAGTTCTTCCAAAGCAAGCTCGGCACCGTCGTCGCGGGCGTGCCCGCCCCCTGCGGAGCCTTCATTGCCATGAGGCGGGCGAGCGAGAACAATCCGATCCCGTCCATTCCGCTGATCCAGTCGGTGAAGCTTTGGCAGAAGTCTTATTTTTATGTGAAGAACATCGCCCAGCAAGGCGACTACGTCAACCTGCCGGCTTACGTAGCCGGCCCGCCGGCTGGGAGGCAACCTTCGTGGAGCTATCGGGCCAGGTCGTTGTCTCAGGCCGGGAACGCAGCCGTCTCCCGACTTCGGGTGATGATCCAGTCGGAGGGCCTGACCGGGGCCGACTTGGTGGCCGCCTTCATGGAGCGTCGGGTTCTTCCGCTCCAAGGCCGGCCTCACATGATCTACCAGATGAGCGGCCGCTTCGACCCGTGCCGGCTGAGCACCAGGGAGATGCCTCACGCAGAGGTGTCTTACATGGTGAATTACATCTCCAACTGCAAGCTCGCCGAGGATTGGCAATATGGCAAGGAGCCGTATTCCCGCGCCAACCCTCCGCCTTCCGTAAGTTCTTTCTTCTTTTCTTCCTTTTTGTAGCTGGCCTCATGATAACCGACTCTTGATTAATTGGTTTGCTTTTAGCAGAAACCTCTTCTTCCACCGACATCCGGGGCCGTGGGGGTAGAGCGCCAGCTCCTCCCCGACCGCACGGTGGACGACACCGACGATCCGGACCTGGGAGCAGCCGCCTTGGAAGACACCATCGTGGGGGAAGGCGACGAGGCCGGAGGCGCAGGACTCGGGGCCAGCTTCGAAGACTGGCCGGACGACGATGAGGTCGAAGTCGCCTCGCACCGCCAGCCGGCGCCTGATCATCAAGGCGCGGGCTCGTCCGCCGTGCCAGCTGCCCGTGGCGGCGCGCAGAAGCGCCGGGCCGCATCGACCTTCTTCGGCAGCCGGCCGAAGAAATCCAAGGCTTCCACGGCGGCGACCAAGCGGGATGAGGCGGCCGCGAAGGCGGCCCGCTTCCGCAAGGTGGTGAAGCAGTAGCAGGCGGTCTCTGCGTAAGTCGTTGAATGTCTTGCATATATATATATATATATATATATATATATATATATATATATATATATATATATATATATTTGTCTTTTTCGAAGCTCTTCTAAACCTTTCTTTTCTTGCCGGATAGGGCGCCACTTTCTCTCGAGCGAGGTCCTGGCGGCTCTGTAGTCGGGCCGACTGGAGGGTCCTCAAGCTCCCGCCGCGTGGACCCCCGCGCCGACCTTAGGGAGGCCACGGAGCGGAACGCGCGGAAGGCGCGGGAGGAGCGGCAGGCGGCGGCACGAAGGACCGCCCAGGCGACGAAGGAGAAGGCCGACGCGGCGGCCAAGGCCCGGGCGAAAGCGGCAGCCGCGGAGACGGAGGCCGAGGCCTCGCACAACTGGCCTCTGCTGCTCGTTGTTCCCCTCTGCGCCGTGGCCCCCAACATTCCCGTTCCCCCGTTGAAGGAGGTCGACCAAGGCCCGCTGGTGATAGAGGGGCGGGAGGACCACATGATCTTCGTGGAGGGGGCGTCGCAGACGGCGCCGACTAGAGCGGGTCAAAGCGGCCAATCAGCTGCGGCGCCAGAGCAGCCGTCCAGGGGCGAGCCAGAAGCAGGGGCCGACCTCGAGGTGCAGTCGGCATTGCGCCGGCGCGCAGGGGGTGGTGCCTCCGCGCCGGAACCGCACCGAGCAGCGGGTGCCAGCCAGGCGGCGGAGGCCCTGGAGGCGGCCAACGCCAGCACGTCCGAGTGGACTCCCAGCGGGGGGACAGGCGAGCTGAACGCGGCGGCCCAGGAGGTCTGGAACCGGCTTCAAGCTCAGGCCGCCTCGCTGCAGTGATACACTCAAGAGTTTCTCTCGACGCGGGCCGTCATCCGGGTGAGTCTTCTGGCCTTGGTTATTTTGTTCTTTTGGTTTCTTCCGTGGGGGCGCGTCAGTGCACCCACTGGGTGTAGTCCCCGAGTTCCGAGCCGGCTGCTGCGCAGGCGGCTTGGAATTTACTAGGTTCTGACAACTTAACTTATCCTTGCTTCCTGTATAATCTTTCAGGAGTATCACAACCTCCGTGCAGCCGCCTTCAACTCCCAGGCTCAGGAGCTGGGCAGGAGAACCGAGGACCTGACCAGCAGCCGGAGTGCGTATTTGTTTTGTTCATCTCCTGTGGGGGCGCGTCAGCGCACCCACTGGGTGTAGTCCCCGAGATTCGGGCCGACTGCTGAGCAGCCGGGTCGGATCTTCCTTGACGACTTCACCTTATTAATTTCCTTTGTCTTCATGCTTGCAGGAGCCAATGCCGACTTGAGGGAGCAGCTCAGTGGGGCCCAGGCCGCCCTTCGCACCAAGGAAGCCGAGTACAGCGCCTTGGTCCTGGAGCGTGACCGCCTGGTCAAGAAGTTGGCCGACCAGGAGGAGAGCCATAAGGCGGCCCTGAAGAAGGCGCAGGACAACAAGGACACCCTGAAGGCCGAGTTCGAGACCGAAGCGGCGGGCTGGGCTGAAGCGAAGCAGGCGCTGAGCGAGGGCTTCAGCCGTATCGAGGATCTGATCGACGGTAAGCCGCCTTCTTCACTCCCTCTTGCCCTTTGATCCCTGATTTGTGTTCTGACTTGTGCTGCTTTTTGTTCTCTGTGCAGACTACTTTCCCGGCTACTCCGTCTTCGCCACCCAATCCATCGAGGCCCATCGCGAGGCACGCCGGCAGGCGGGGGCTGAAATCGTGCCGGACGCAGGCCGGACGCTCGAGGAGCAGCTCTTGGCGGTCCAAGCCCGGCTGCAGCCAGCTCACCGTATGCTCCGCCGCCTCCAGCGTGCCGGGGCGCAGGTGTTGGCCTCCCTCTGGCCAAGCGAGATGATTCCCCGCACCCCGAATCGGACTGCCGACTGGCTGGAGGTGGCGGTTGGCCGCTTCGAGGCCTGAAAGGCATCGGCAGCCCGCCTTGGAGCTGGGCGGGCGCTGGAGTTCGTTTGAGCCTGGTATCCAGGGCTGAACCTGGACCAGCTGCGCACCTGGCGGCTAGAGGCCGACGAAGAGTTAGAGGAGGTGCGGCCGGCTATCGCTCAGCGCGCTTCGACGATCGCCGAGTGTAATGACATCAGCGTCTTCGCTCCTGAGATCAATGACGACGGCATTGCCCAGCCGGAGGAGTGGTTCGGGCTGGACCCGGCAGCGGGTGAAGACTCGGTAGAGGAGATCGCCTCCAGCGATGAAGGTGAAGATGACGAAGGAGAGGAAGGCGAAGACGTTGAGCCGACTGGTGAAGCGGGCAGCCAGCCTCAGCCTGATCGTGCCTCCGGCAACAAAGCGCGTGCTAGCACGCCCTCTGCAGGAGGCGGTGATCATGCCGAGGTTCGCCAGCCGGCCACTCCTCCAGCCGGCACTGCCGTCTCTGCCAACCTGCCCGACTCGCCAATCGCTCCCTTCGCCTAGTCTGCCGTCCTTGTTTTTCCTGCTTGTTGCCTTTTGAACAACTTTATTAAACTTGCGCAGTTCCACCCACTGGGGGTGTATTCGAACTATGTTGAATGCTGGCCTTTTGAAGGTCTTTTATGTAAATATTATTGTGTGTTTGGTTTCCATTCGTGTATGCTTTTTATCCTTAGGCTGTTTCCTTTGCCGCCTTCCCCTTCTGGGAAGGCAAGTACTCGAGCTTTCTTAGATTGGAGCGAGGTGAATGGAAGCCGGCCGGCCGGCTACTCTGGTAGCCGGTCGGCGGTGGGAGAAAAACCGGCTTTTGTTATATTAGTCCGTTAGTCCCTAGCCGTTTTTTGTGTGGGCACCCGTTCCTGCCTTTAACTCTTGCCAGCCGGACAACCGGTTCTTCGAACTGCGACTTTTGGCAAGAGAAGGCTTGGGAGCCGGCACACTACTTGTCTGACTGCGTCTAGGACTTCTAATATAACTCCAGGCGGCCAGTCCCCGGGCCGACTAGTCGAACCCGGTGCCAGACGGAAAAAGTGAATGCAATGACAAGGCCATAAGCATGATACTTTTCATTCATAGATAAAAGATGGCAGTCCCCGAGCTCTACTCGGGGGGGCTATTGTCTCGTACTTAGTACAAAAGTTAGCGTGATACATACTGCATTTCAACTGTAAAACCTTCGGAGGAGGTTGGCGTTCCATGGCCGTTCCGACTCCTTGCCGGAGTCATCTCTCTTTCGTGCCTTCGGCTTCTGCGCGTCGATCAGGTAGTAGGAGTCGTTGCCTAAGGCTCTGCTGATGATGAAGGGGCCCTCCCAAGGGGCCGAGAGCTTGTGCTGGCTGGCTGTTCGCTGGATCAGCCGGAGCACAAGATCGCCCTCTTGGAAGGATCTTGGCTTGACCTTCCGGCTGTGGTAGCGGCGCAGGCCCTGCTGATAGATGGCGGACCGGCTGAGGGCTAACAGCCAGCCTTCTTCCAACAGGTCGACACCGTATTCTCGTGCTTCCTTGGCCTCGGCTTCTGTGTAGATGGTCACCCAAGGCGAGTCAAACTCGATGTCAGTTGGGATGACCGCCTCGGCACCATATACGAGGAAGAAAGGAGTGAAGCCGGTTGACTTGTTTGGTATAGTGCGCAGACTCCAGAGGACAACCGGCAGCTCATCGAGCCAACAGCTGGCTGAACGCTCCAGTGGTACGATCAGTCGGGGCTTGATGCCGGAAAGGATGAGGCCGTTGGCTCGCTCGACCTGGCCGTTTGACTACGGGTGGGCAACGGACGCTAGGTCCAACTGGATGCCTTGCGTGGCGCAGAAACGTGCCAAGGCTCCCTTGGCGAAATTCGTGCCATTGTCGGTGATGATGTTGTGTGGTACGCCGTACCGAGTTGTTATATCTGCGATAAATGTCACGGCAGTCGGCCCATTCAGCTTCTTGATCGGCTTTGCCTCAATCCATTTGGTGAATTTGTCCACGGCGACAAGCAGATGTGTCATGCCGCCGCGCGCCATTTTGAATGGGCCCACCATGTCCAGTCCCCAAACGGCGAAGGGCCAAGTGAGGGGAATGGTCTTGAGTGCTAAAGCCGGCATGTGTTGCTTGGAGCTGAAGAGTTGGCACCCTTTGGAATGTTTAACTAACTCCTTGGTGTCATCCAAAGCAGTCGGCCAAAAGAAACCATGGCGGAAGGCTTTGGCGACGAGTGATCTTGAGGCCGCATGGTGGCCGCATTCTCCTTGGTGGATGTCTCTGAGGATTGCAATGCCCTTCTCTTGCTCGAGCATCGTTGGAGGACCCCAGTGACACTGCGCTTGACGAGTTCTCTGTTGACGATTGTGTATGCTCCGTCTCGGCGTTGGACTTGTCTTGCCTCTACTTCGTCAGCCGACAGATCTTGGTTTATTAGGAAGTTGAGGATGGATTGAGCCCATGATGGAGCTGCGACCTCTTCTATTGCCAAAACGGCTACTGCGACCAGGGCGGGCGGGCTGGGCGGTGAAATGCTTGAGTCGGCCGCCGCCTGCTGTGTTGGTGTAGTCTCCGGGCCGACTACCGCAGTCCCCGAGTCGGGTGTGGCAGTCCCCAGGTCGGGCGTAACTACGGAAGTCTCCGAGCCGCCTGCTGATGCCCCCTGGCCGACTATCGAAGTCCCCGGGTCGCCTGCTTGGTTCTTCGAGCCGGACCCGGCTGCGTCGGGGTCAGGCGGCACGAAGATGGAATCAGACTCTGGAGACGGCTTGATAGACGGCTTGAGGAGGCGTTGTAGAGAGACACCGGTTGATATTGCTTGCCGAGTGGAGCCTATTCGAGCCAGAGCATCAGCTGGCTCGTTGTCGGCTCATGGTACGTGGAGGAACTCGCATCCTTCAAAATACCCACTGATCTGCTGAACGAGGAAGCGGTAGCTTGCCATATTTGCGTCCTTGGCATCCCAGTCACCGGATGATTGCTGGACCACCAAGTCCGAGTCGCCATAACATAGGATCCGGTGAATGCCGAGTTCTTTGGCAAGCCAAAGCCCGTGTATGAGCGCCTCATACTCGGCCACGTTGTTGGAGGCGGCAAAGTGAATTTGCAGCGTGTATCTGAGCTTGTCCCCTTTGGGAGAGGTGAGGATGACACCGGCTCCCAAGCCGGTGCGCATGTTGGACCCATCGAAATGCATGGGCCAATGAGTGGAGTCGGGAGCCGGCGGTAGGTAGTGGGCCTTGGCCCAGTCGAGGAGGAAGTCGGCCAATGCTTGGGACTTGATGGCGGTGCGAGGCTGGTAGAAGATCGTGTAGGGGGCCAGCTCGATGGCCCATTTCGCCACCCGGCCGGATGCATCCCGGCTGCCTATGATCTCGGCCAGCGGGGCGGTGCATACAACCGTGATGGGATGCTCTTGGAAGTAGGGCTTCAGCTTCTTGGCAGCGAAGTACACGCCGTAGCACATCTTCTGGTAGTGCGAGTAGTTCTGCTTCGAGGTAGATAGCACCTCACTCAAATAGTACACCGACCTCTAGACCGGCTGGGCTCGGCCTTCTTCTGGGCGCTGGACTACGATGACGATGCTGACCACCCGGCTGGTTGCAGCGATGTAGAGGAGCATGGGCTCTTTCTCAGTCGGCGCCGCCAGGACAAGCGGCGTGGCCAGCATCTTCTTCAGCTCGTGAAAAGCTTGGTCGGCTTGGTCATTCCACTCGAAGTGGTTGGTCTTCTTCATGAGGCGGTAGAGGGGAAGAGCTTTCTCTCCGAGCCGGCTGATGAAGCGGTTCAGGGAGGCCAAGCATCCGGTAAACTTATGGACGTCTCGAAGTTTGGTGGGAATCGCCATTCTCTCAATGGCCTTGATCTTTACTGGGTTGCATTCGATGCTGCGTTCGGAGACCAGGAAGCCTAGGAGCTGGCCAGCTGGCACTCCGAACACGCATTTCTCGGGGTTAAGCTTGATTTGGAACCGGCGTAGGTTCTCAAATGTTTCCTTGAGGTCTTCCAGCAAGGTGCCGCGCTTCTCCGTCTTCACCACAATGTCGTCTATGTAGACGTGGGCATTTCTGCCGAGTTGCTTGAGGAGGCACTTCTGCATGCAACGCTGAAAAGTGGCACCGGCATTTCTCAAGCCGAATGTCATAGTCAGGTAGCAGAAGGCTCCGAATGGCGTGATGAAGGCAATCTTCAGGCGGTCTTCCGGATCTAACTTTATCTGGTGATACCCTGAGTAAGCATCCAAGAAACTCAACAGCTCGCATCCGGCCGTGGAGTCTATCACTTGGTTAATCCTTGGCAGGGCAAAGGGATCTTTGGGGCAGGCCTTGTTGAGGCTCGTGTAGTCTATACACATGCACCACTTGTTGTTCTTCTTTTAGCACGAGGACCGGGTTAGCGAGCCACTCTGGAAAGAAAACTTCCATAATAAAGCCGGCTGCCAGAAGCCGGGCTATCTCCTCTCCCACAATCCTGCGTTTCTCCTCCGACAGTTGGCGGAGGGGTTGTTTGACCGGCTTTGCGTCTTCTCAGACGTGTAGTTTGTGCTCGGCGAATTCCTTTGGAACACTCGGCATGTCCTTGGGGGACCATGCAAAGATGTCCCGATTCTCACGGAGGAAATCGGCGAGCTCGCCTTCCTATTTGCTGTTTAGGTTTGCCCCGATGACGGCAAACCTCTCTGGGTGCTCGGGGTCAAGAGGTATCTTCTTCGTCTCCTTGGCCGGCTGGAAAGATCCTTGAGCATCATGCTCCTTGGGATCGGGGGACAAGGCCGACTGCTTGCCGGCCATGGCCACGACTCGGTCCATCATCTTCTTTTCTTCGGCAATCACAAGGGACTCGGCCAGCCGGCTGCTGGCTGCTGCGCACTTAGAGGACTTCTTGTAATCGCCGGCTACGGTGATGACGCCTTTGGTGCTCGGTATCTTCATCTTGATGTATGCATAGTGGGGAACTACCATGAACCTGGCCAAGGCAGGTCGGCCAAGCAATGCATGGTAGGGGCTCTCCAGGTCCACCACTTCAAACCAGATCGCCTCCCGGCGGAAATGCTCCTTGTCCCCAAAAAGTACATCAATCTTGATCTTGCCAATGGGGGCGCAGGACAAGCCGGGTACGATGCCATGGAACACAATCTGAGTAGGCATGAGTTGCTTCGTCTTGACATTCAGCTTCTCCATGGTGTCACGGTACAGGATGTTGATGCTGCTCCCGCTGTTTATCAGCACGCGGGGGAAACGGGCAGCGCGTCTATCCGTTGGAAGGGTGGCATCCAAAACCAATGCATAAGAGCTAGGAGACGGCATCACCTCTGGGTGGTCGGTCCGGCTCCAGCTGATAGGTTTTTCTGACCAGTGCATGTGCTCGGTGGGGTTGGCAGCAACCATGCTAACTTCTTGGTGCTCTCGGCGTTTGCTGCGCCGGTCTTCGGGCTGGCTCATAAAGATGACATAGGTGGCATGCTCGTCGGGGAACTCATCGTGCACGGCTTCGACTGTGGGCCGAGTGGCCGGCGGCTGCGGAGCCGGAGGCGGCGGACCGACAGGCGGAGGCGGTGCGAGCCCTTCGCCTTTGGAGATTCGGGTGAGCCAGTGGCACTTCCGGGTCGTGTGGTTGGACGGCTTCGCGCCGCCGTGGAACTTGCATGGGGCGTCGAGAGTCTGTTCGTAGGAGAAGGCCGGCTGCCAAGCCGGCTTGCCGGCCCTCTGCTTCTTGGGTGCGGGCCGCGCTTTGGGCTGCTCGTCTTCGACTGTTGCCACCTGCCGACTGGTGGAGGGCGGCACGGGGCCCTTGTGCTTGTGGTCGTTCTAGTGTGGGCGTCGGCTGGAGTCCCCAGCCGGCGTCTTGGGCGCCGGGTTGAGTACCTTTCCCGACGCGTCTACCCAGAGTTCGGTCTTCATTGAGGAGTCGGCGGTGGCGTACTTGTCCGCTATGACCAGAAGCTCGTCGAGGGTAGTCGGCTCATCGCAGAGGAGCTTGTGCTTGAGGAGGGTGCCTTCTCGGCACCCGGCAATGAAGTATTCTATGGCTTGCACCTCGTGCACCCGTTCGCAAGAGTTGCGGAGCTCGGCCCAACATGTGAGGTAGTCGCGAGTGGACTCGGCGGGGCCTTGTACGCACAAGGAGAGCTGTCTGGGCTTGGGAGCCCGCTTGTAGGTGCTGGTGAAGTTGCGGACGAAGGCTTATGTGAAGTCTAGCCAGTTGTTGATGCCATATGGCTTGGGGCTGTTGAGCCAGGTCCGCGCCGTGCCCTGCAGCATGAGGGGCACGTACTTCACGGCAACGCGCCTGTTGCCATTGGCTATGCTAACCGCCGTGGAGTAGTCGATCAACCAGTCTTCCGGCTTCACGGAGCCGTTGTACTTGGGCGTGTCTCTTGGGAGCGAGAACCCTTTGGGGAAGGGCTCGTCGCGGATGCAGGGGCCGAAGCAAGGCGGGCCGACATCGTCTTCTTCTTCTAGCGCCAGGGATTGCACCAGGCGGTCGATCCGATGGCGGGCGTTGTTCTCGCCGACTCCTTCGCGGCGACCTAGCCGGCCGCTGTGAGTCGGATGCGCAACAGGCGGCGGGGTGGGATATCTCTCTCCACGGGGCCGGGGCGGAGGCGGGTTGCCCCGCCACTCCACGGCCCGGGGGTGGCCTTCTGCGTCTCGCTCGATGGAGATTCGGGTTCGGCTTCGGCTGGCAGCCGGCTCTTTCTCGCGCCGCGCGCAGGTTTTGCCCGTAGTCGGCGTCCGGGATGTCGCGCCGTGATCTCGGCACGGGGGAGGGCCATTCGCGCGGGCGTCGGCTTCGTGCCGTCGTGCGGCCGCATTGATCAGATGCTGGATGCGTCGGGTCATGTGGGGGAGTTCTTCGGCCCCCAGCCCATCCAGCTCGTCTACGGCCGCCTGGGCGGCGCGCAGGTTCTCGAGCGGAGTGGCGTAGACTGGGCGGTCGACTCCTAGCGTATCGGCGACGACAGAGCCCGCTGTCTGACAACGCCGGGCCGGCTGGGCCCGCCTGGGGGCGGCGTGCCAAAGGCGGCGCGGTCGGCCTCGCGTCGGTGGGCCTCAGCGAGGCGTCTCATGGAAACCAACTTCCGACCCTCCGCGAGGAGGGCAAGGCGGCGAGCTTCCAGTGCTTCAGCGTCGGCATCGGCCGGGAGGGGGATGGACAAGTCGTGGACCGCTGCGTGCGGGGCGTCGTGGGCGCTTTTGTCGGAAGCGCCGCCGTGGCCGATGACCATCACCTCGGTGGTGACAGCGTTGTAGCCATCGGCCCGGGGAAGTGGGTCGTTGTAGATCGCGACGTCGGGGGGAAAGTGTCGAGTGAGGCCGTGTCGGAGTCGACAGGCATCGGATCGGTGGAGCCAACCGACTCCAAGTCCACGGCAGGCTCGCCGGAGACGTGGAGCTGGCCGAGGAGGTTGACGAGGTGGTCGGTGCCCGCGTCGGAGGCGAGCTCGTCGGAGATGAGGGTCTTGTCAAGGAGATCGGCGAGGCTGCTCGCCGCACAGATGTTGGTGATGCCTTGTAGCGCGTCGTGGCAAGCGCCATCGGGCGTGTCGGGCTGGCTACGCTCGCGGGGGAGGAAGAGGGTTCCCGTCCAGAATAGCTCTCCGGACGACGGTGCACCTGGCCCCACGGTGGGCGCCAAATGTCGGGTGGTAGGTGTGACATATGCCAATGGGTGGCTTATCATTGTGGGAGCCAATAAGACATCGCCGGTGCCTGGAAACGGGATGAGGCGAAGACATGCACGCCGGCGAATCTTACCCAGCTTCAGGGCTCTCCGTGGAGATAACACCCCTACTGCTGCTCTGCGGGGTCTCCGCATGATCACTAGATGAATAAGTAGCTACACGATGCTCCTTGAGCTGTTTGGCGAGAGGAGGAAGAAGGGCAAGGCTTGCTCTCTTCTCCTCCCTACGTGGTGTCTAAAACTAGCAGGGATCGATCTCCCTTTGCATGGATGCCCCGGGGGTTTATATAGGCCTACCCCCCGGGGGTACAATGGTAATCAGGCTGGGCGCGGGGCCCAGCCGTCTGTGTCTACGCTCTCCGGCTTCTGCGCCGGCTGCTGGGGCCCACCGGCTTGTGGGTCCCGCCGGCTGTCGGCTCCTTGGTCGACAGGTAGACCCCACTGTCTAGGGCCTTGTCGGCGGCTGGTTACTGTTGCTTAATCTTGGTGACGAGGGCTTCGCCGAGGTGGGCATGTCTGCAGTGCCGCCGCCCGGCGGGCGATCGCTGTAGCCTCACCGTGTCTTGTCTCCTTAATGGGGCGTCCTCTTCGGGGGAGGTGGCAAGCCGGCTGTGGGGAGCCGGCTCTATCTTGGGCCGACTGGGGGAGGCCTGGCCGCCTTCGGGTGACTCTCTGCCTGAAGGGGCCCACCGCCCATGGGCCGCGCCGGCGGTCCGTCGTGGTTGACATCAGGTCATCGTGGCAACAGTGCCGTGCCGGACGGGTCATGGCCACCCGTACGGCGCACTGTGCCAGGCGTGCTCCGGGATTCGGGGGTGGCAGGCTTCACTGTAGCCACGCCCCGTCACATCGCCGTTATGTGGATGCAGACTTCGAGGGTACGATCTTGACCCCTTTATGGGAGCCGGCTTCTTGGAGTCGGCCCTCTTGCGGCCGGCTTCTCAGAGCCAGCCCTCCCGCGGCGTTTCTTCATGAGGGCTGAGGTCGGGCCGCCTTCCGATAGCCGGCCTGGAGACAGCCGGCAAGGGGAAGGCGGCCCTGTGTCTTGGATTCTTGAGGGCCGAATCGGCTCGTAATTTTTTCAGAACGGCCAGGGGGAGCCGGCTAGGCTACCCATGGTTATTTACTCCGAAAAAGTTTCCGATCTACAATTCTAGTTTACTATTTATTTTATTTTGCAATCTTTACTTTTCAATCTATACAACAAAAATACCAAAAATATTTATCTTATCATCTTTATTAGATCTCACTTTCGTAAGTGACCGTGAAGGGATTGATAACCCCTTTATTGCATTGGTTGCGAGGTTCTTGATTGTTTGTGCAGGTACTAGGTGACTTGCCTGTATTCTCCTACTGGATTGATACCTTGGTTCTCAAAAAAGGAGGGAACTACTTATGCTACTTTGCTGCATCACCCTTTCCTCTTCATGGGAAAAACAACGCATGCTCAAGAGGTAGTGATACGTCCATTTTGCATCATGCTTTTATATTGATATTTATTGCATTATGGTCTGTGATTACACATTATGTCACAATACTTATGCCTATTCTCTCTTATTTTACAAGGTTTACATAAAGAGGGAGAATGCCCGCAGCTGGGATTCTGGGCTAGAAAAGGAGCAAATATTAGGGACCTATTATGCACAGCTCCAAAAGTCCTCAAACTTCATGGAAGACGTTTTCAGAATATATAAAAAATACTCTGCGGAAGAAATTCACCAGGGGGGCCACACCCTGCCCACGATGGTGGGGGCGCGCCCTACCCCCCTGGGCGCGCCCCCTACCTCGTGGGCCCCCGGTGGCCCTTCGGTGGCCATCTTCTGCTATATGAAGTCTTTCAATGGAAAAAAATAACAAGCCATCTTCTCGG
Source organism: Triticum dicoccoides (assembly GCF_002162155.2). NCBI lineage: Eukaryota > Viridiplantae > Streptophyta > Magnoliopsida > Poales > Poaceae > Triticum > Triticum dicoccoides. The sequence goes on from NC_041382.1 coordinate 338,469,758, forward strand.
ATGAAACTCCGCCGCCATGAGGCGGAACCTTGGCGGAACCAATCTAGGGCTCTGGCGGAGCTGTTCTGCCGGGGAAATTTCCCTCCCGGAGGGGGAAATCATCGCCATCATCATCACCAATGCTCCCCTCATCGGGAGAGGGCAATCTCCATCAACATCTTCATCAGCACCATCTCCTCTCAAAACCCTACTTCATCTCTTGTATCCAATTCTTGTCTCCAAGTCCGGGATTGGTGCTAGTAGGTTGCTAGTAGTGTTAATTACTCCTTGTAGTTGATGCTAGTTGGTTTATTTGGTGGAAGATCATATGCTCAGATCATATATGCATATTAATACCCCTCTGATTATGAACATGTTTCTTCTTTGTGAGTAGTTACGTTTGTTCTTGAGGACATGGGAGAAGTCTTGCTATTAGTAGTCATGTGAATTTGGTATTCGTTCGATATTTTGATGAGATGTATGTTGTCTCTTCTCTAGTGGTGTTATGTGAACGTCGACTACATGACACTTCACCATTATTTGGGGCTAGAGGAAGGCACTGGGAAGTAATAATTAGATGATGGGTTGCTAGAGTGACAGAAGCTTAAACCCTAGTTTATGTGTTGCTTCGTAAGGCGCTGATTTGGATCCATATGTTTCATGCTATGGTTAGGTTTACCTTAATACTTTTGTTGTAGTTGAGGATGCTTGCAATAGAGGTTAATCATAAGTGGGATGCTTTTCCAAGTAAGGACATTACCCAAGCACCGGTCCACCCACATACCAAATTATCAAAGTACCGAACGCGAATCATATGAGCGTGATGAAAACTAGCATGATGATATTCCCATGTGTCCTCGGGAGCGCTTTTCTCTATATAAGAGTTTGTCCAGGCTTGTCCTTTGCTACAAAAAGGATTGGGCCACCTTTCTGCACATTATCTACTTTTGTTACTTGTTGCTCGTTACAAATTATCCTATCACAAAACTATCTGTTACCACTTATTTCAGTACTTGCAGAGAATACCTTGCTGGAAACCGCTTATCATTTCCTTCTGCTCCTTGTTGGGTTCGACATCTTACTTATCGAAAGGACTATGATAGATCCCCTATACTTGTGGGTCATCAAGACTCTTTTCTGGTGCCGTTGCCGGGGAGTGTAGCGCCTTTGGTAGGTGGAATTTGGTAAGGAAAAATTTATATAGTGTGCTGAAATTTATTGTCACTTGTTACTATGGAAAGTAATTCTCTGAGGGGCTTGTTCAGGTTATCTTCACCCCATCCAGTAGAGCAAAGAGTTGCTCCTCAACCTACTGAACCTATTGAAAATGAAACGCCTTTTGAATTTCCTTCGGGTATGATGGAAAAACTGCTAGCTAACCCTTTTACAGGAGATGGAACATAGCATCCTGATGAGCACTTAATATATGTGGATGAAGTTTGTGGATTATTTAAGCTTGCAGGTATACCCGATGATGTTGCTAAGAAGAAGGTATTCCCTTTATCTTTGAAGGGAGACGCATTGATATGGTATAGGCTATGTGATGATATGTGATCATGGGACTATAAAAGATTGAAGTTGGAATTTCATCAAAAGTATTACCCTATGCATCTTGTTCATCGTGATCGAAATTATATATATAATTTCTAGCCTCACGAAGGAGAAAACATCCCTCAAGCTTGGGGGAGGCTTAAATCAATGCTATATTCATGCCCCAATCATGAGCTCTCAAGAGAAATAGTCATGCAAAGTTTTTATGCTCGGCTTTCTCATAATAATCAAACCATGCTCAATACTTCTTGTGCTGGCTCTTTTATGATGAAGACTATTGAATTCAGACGGAATTTATTGGATAGAATTAAATGCAACTCTGAAGATTGGGACCTCGATGAAGGTAAGGAGTCAGGTATGACACCTAAGTTTGATTGTGTTAAATCTTTTATGGACACCGATATTTTCCGTAAGTTTAGCACTAAATATGGACTTGACTCTGACATAGTAGCTTCTTTCTGTGAATCCTTTGCTACTTATGTTGATCTCCCTAAGGACAAGTGGTTTAAATATCATCCACCCATAGAAGTAAAAGTAGATGCACCTATTAAAGTTGAAGAAAAGATTGTCACTTATAACGATCCTATTGTTCCTACTTCTTATGTTGAGAAACCACCTTTCCCTGTTAGAATAAAGGATCATGCTAAAGCTTCAACTGTTGTTTGTAAAAGCAATATTAGAACTTATACACCTCCTGAGCAAGTTAAAGTAGAACCTAATATTGCTATTGTTAAAGATCTCTTGTCTGATAATATTGATGGGCATGTTATTCAGTTCGAAGGTGAAACTGCTAGAATTGGTAAACCTTGTGATAAAGATAAACATAGACCTGTGGTAGGCATGCCTGTTATTTCTGTTAAAATAGGAGATAATTGTTATCATGGCTTATGTGATATGGGTGCTAGTGCTAGTGTTATACCGCATACTTTATACGAAGAAATTAAGAATGAAATTGCACCTGCTGAGTTAGAAGGTATTGATGTCACAATTAAACTTATCAATAAGGATACTATTTCACCAATTGGAATTGTTAGAGATGTTGAAGTCTTGTGTGGGAAAACTAAATATCCTGCTGATTTTCTTATTCTTACTTCTCTGCAAAATAGCTTTTGTCCCATTATATTTGGCAGACCCTTCTTAAATACTGTTAATGCTACCATAGATTGCACAAAGAATGTTGTTACTGTTGGCTTTGATAATATGGTCATGAGTTTAATTTCTCTAAATTTAGTAAACAACATCGTGAGGAAGAATTACCTAGTAAGGATGAAATTATTGGTCTTGCTTCTATTGTCGTACCTTCTAGTGATCCTTTAGAACACTATTTGCTAGACCATGAGAATGATATGTTCATGAATGAAAGAAGGGAAATAGATGAAGTATTCTTTAAACAGGAACCTATTCTGCATCACAATTTGCCTGTTGAAATTTTAGGGGATCCTCCTCCACCCAAGGGTGATCCCGTGTTTGAGCTTAAACCGTTGCCTGATAATCTTAAATATGCTTATCTTGATGAAAAGAAGATATATCCTGTTATTATTAGTGCTAACCTTTCAGAGCATGAAGAAGAAAGATTATTGAAAACTCTGAAGAAGCATCGTGCTGCTATTGGATATACTCTTGATGATATTAAGGGCATTAGTCCCACTCTATGTCAACATAAAATAAATTTGGAGGCAGATGCCAAACCAGTTCGTGATCCTCAACGACTTCTGAATCCTAAAATGAAAGAAGTGGTAAGCAAAGAAATACTAAAGCTTCTGGAGGCAGGTATAATCTATCCCGTTGCTGATAGTAAGTGGGTAAGTCCTGTCCATTGTGTCCCTAAGAAGGGAGGTATTACTATTGTTCCTAATGTTAAAGATGAATTGATTCCACAAAGAATTATCACATGTTATAGGATGGTAATTGATTTCCGCAAATTAAATAAAACTACTAAGAAAGATCATTACCCCTTACCTTTTATTGATCAAATGCTAGAAAGATTATGCAAACATACACACTATTGCTTTCTAGATGGTTATTTTGGTTTCTCTCAAATACATGTGTCGGCTAGAGATCAATCAAAGACTACTTTTACATGCCCTTTTGGTAATTTTTCTTATAGACATATGCCTTTTGGTTTATGTAATGCACCTGCTACCTTTCAAAGATGCATGATGGCTATATTCTCTGACTTTTGTGAAAAGATTTGTGAGGTTTTCATGGACGACTTTTCCGTCTATGGTTCCTCTTTTGATGATTGCTTGAGCAATCTTGATCGAGTTTTGCAGAGATGTGAAGAAACTAATCTTGTCTTGAATTGGGAAAAGTGCCACTTTATGGTTAATGAAGGTGTTGTCTTGGGGCACAAAGTTTCTGAAAAAGGTATTGAAGTTGGTAAAGCCAAGGTTGATGCTATTGAAAAGATGCCATGTCCCAAGGACATCAAAGGTATAAGAAGTTTCCTTGGTCATGCTGGATTTTATAGGAGGTTCATTAAGGACTTCTCAAAAATTTCCTGGCCTCTGACTAATTTATTACAAAAAGATATACCATTTGTCTTTGATGATGATTATGTAGAACCATTTGAAGTTCTTAAGAAAGCATTAGTCTCTGCACCTGTTGTTCAGCCACCTGATTGGAATTTACCCTTTGAAATTATGTGTGATGCTAGTGATTATGATGTAGGTGCTGTTCTAGGGCAAAGAGTTGATAAGAAATTAAATGTTATTCATTATGCTAGTAAGACTCTAGACAATGCTCAAAGAAATTATGCTACTACTGAAAAAGAGCTTTTAGCAGTTGTATTTGCTTGTGATAAGTTTGGACCTTATATTGTTGATTCTAAAGTAACTATTCAAACTGATCATGCTGCTATTAAATACCTTATGGAAAAGAAAGATGCTAAACCTAGACTTATTAGATGGGTTCTCTTGCTACAAGAATTTGATTTGAATATTGTTGATAGAAAGGGAGCTGAGAACCCCGTTGCAGACAACTTGTCTAGGTTAGAAAATATTCTTGATGACCCACTACCTATTAATGATAGCTTTCCTGATGAACAATTAAATGTTATAAGTACTTCTCATAGTACTCCATGGTATGCTGATTATGCTAATTATATTGTTGCTAAGTTTATACCACCTAGCTTCACATACCAGCAAAAGAAAAAGTTCTTCTATGATTTGAGGCATTACTTTTGGGATGACCCACATCTTTATAAAGAAGGAGTAGATGGTGTTATTAGACGTTGTGTACCTGAGCATGAACAGGAACAGATCCTATGCAAGTGTCAGTCCGAAGCTTATGGAGGACACCATGCTGGAGATAGAACTGCACATAAGGTATTGCAACCTGGTTTTTATTGGCCTACTCTCTTCAAGGATGCCCATAAGTTGGTCTTATCTTGTGATGAATGTCCAAGAATTGGTAATATTAGTAGACATCAAGAAATGCCTATGAATTATTCACTTGTTATTGAACCATTTGATGTTTGGGGCTTTGACTATATGGGACCCTTTCCTTCCTCTAATGGATATACACATATTTTAGTTGTTGTTGATTACGTTACTAAGTGGGTAGAAGCTATTCCAACTAGTGGTGCTAATCATAAAACTTCTATTAAAATGCTTAAAGAAGTTATTTTTCCAAGATTTGGAGTCCCTAGATATTTAATGACTGGTGGTGGTTCACATTTTATTCATGGTGCTTTCCGTAAAATGCTTGCTAAATATGATGTTAATCATAGAATCGCATCTCCTTATCACCCACATTCTAGTGGTCAAGTAGAATTGAGTAATAGAGAGCTCAAATTAATTTTGCAAAAGACTGTTAATAGATCCAGAAAGAATTGGTCCAAGAAACTTGATGATGCATTATGGGCCTATAGAACTGCATATAAAAATCCTATGGTTATGTCTTCGTATAAAATGGTTTATGGAAAATTATGTCACTTACCTCTCGAACTAGAACACAAGGAATATTGGGCTATTAAAGAGCTCAATTATGATTTTAAACTTGCCAGTGAAAAGAGGTTATTTGATATTAGCTTACTCGATGAATGGAGAACCCAAGCCTACGAAACTGCCAAGTTCTTTAAGGAAAAAGTTAAAAGATGGCATGATAAAAGGATACAAAAGCGTGAGTTTAATGTAGGTGATTATGTATTGCTATACAACTCTCGTTTAAGATTTTTTGCAGGAAAACTTCTCTCTAAATGGGAAGGTCCTTACGTTATCGAGGAGGTCTATCGTTCCGGTGCCATAAAAATTAACAACTTCGAAGGCACAAATCCGAAGGTGGTGAACGGTCAAAGAATCAAACATTATATCTCAGGTGATCCCATAAATGTTGAAACCAATGTTATTGAAACCGTAACCCCGGAGGAATACATAAGGGACACTTTCCGGAATGTTTGAGACTCCAAAAAGGAATAGGTATGTGGTACGGTAAGTAAACCGACTCCAAAACAGTTTTTAAGGCAATATTTCTCCGTTTTGGAATATTTAGAAAAATAGAAAAATAAGAAGCAGTCCGGGAAGGACACGAGGGCTCCACGAGGGTGGAGGGCGCGCCCTACCCCCTGGGCGTGTCCCCCTACCTCGTGGGCACCTCGTGCGCTTTCCGGACTCCGTTTTCTTACACGACACGTATTTTGGTCGGTAAAAATTCATTATATAATCTCTCGGGGGTTTTGACTCCCGTATCACGCAAAAATCCCTTGTTTTTGTTTCGAGCTGTTTTTCTGACAGTTCCAGGTTGTCATGTCGTGTTCAAGCGCCCCCAAGGACCAGTTCTTCGAGAAGGTCATCAACCCCTACCTCGCAGAAGTGCTGCAACACCCTCAAACCATTGAGATGCGTGAGGGGTTGTTGCACATCCGCGATGCTGAGGGACCAAGGAAGACCAAAAGCACGGAGGGAAGGCTCGAAGCATTGGAGCAAGAAGTTTTCAAGTGTCAGGAGATGGTGGAGCGTGGATTCGATTCCAATCACATTATGATCACGGAGTTCACCAACAACCACAAGCTGGACGTCAAGGACATTGGGGAGGCCATCTTCAAGCTTCATGAGAAAAATGAGCACCTCCAAGCACAGATCTATGACCTGCAAAATCAAAACTGTGAGTATGAATATAGATTCAAGAGGATGAGTTTGGCTGCAGATTTGAGGTTTCAGGAGACTCGGTCATCCTTCTATGATGGTGAGCCTATGCCTTGGAAGAAGGACGACAAGCCTATGCCATCAACATAATCACCACCGTCTCCACCAACGAAGAAGAATTGAGTATCGGGTATGGGCACTCCCCTTGGCAACTTGTAATGCCCTCGATGCGGCTATATCTCCCACGTGTCGAAGCACGACTTAGAGGCATAACCGCATTGAAAGCAATGTCGCAAGTGAGGTAATCTTCGCAAACAACCCATGTAATACAATAAGGGAAAAGATATACATAGTTGGCTTACACTCGCCACTTCACACAATTACATGAATAAAGCATTACATCAACCAGTTACAATCAAGGTCCGACTATAGAGCCAAAATAAAAGAAGACTACCCCAAATGCTACACAGATCCCCGATCGACCCCAACTGGGCTCCACAACTGATCAACTAGAACGAAACAACACAAAGGACAAGATCTTCATCGAGCTCCTCCTGAGCTTGGTTGCGTCATCTGCGCGGACTCATCGGCACCTGCAAGCTGGTTTTGGAAGTATCTGTGAGAGTCACGGCGACTCAGCAATCTCACACCCTCGCGATCAAGACTATTTAAGCTTATGGGTAAGGTAAAGGTATGAGGTGGAGCTGCAGCAAGCGACTAGCATATATGGTGGCTAACATACGCAAATGAGAGCGAGAAGAGAAGGCAAAGCACGATCGAGAAACTATGATCAAGAAGTGATCCTAGAACAACCTACGTCAAGCATAACTCCAACACCGTGTTCACTTCCCGGACTCCGCCGAGAAGAGAACATCACGGTTACACACGCGGTTGATGCATTTTAATTAAGGTTAACTTCAGGTTTTCTACAACCGAACATTAACAAATTCCCATCTGCCCATAACCGCGGGCACGGCTTTCGAAAGTTCAAATCCCTACAGGGGTGTCCCAACTTAGCCCATCACAAGCTCTCACAGTTAACGAAGGATATTCCTTCTAGCGGGAAGACCCGATCAGACTCGGAATCCCGGTTACAAGACATCCTAGACAATGGTAAAACAAGTCCACCAACACCGCCCGAATGTGCCGTCAAATCCCGGTAGGAGCTGCACATATCTCGTTCTCAGGGCACACTCAGATGAGACTAGCTACGAGTAAAACCAACCCTCAAGTTTCCCCGAGGTGGCCCCGCAGGCAGCTCGGTTCGGACCAACACTTAGAGAAGCACTGGCCTGGGGGGGGTTAAAATAAAGATGACCCTTGAGTCTGCAGAACCCAAGGGAAGGTGGTAGGTTGTTAGTGCAAATGGTAAAACCAAGGTTGGGCATTGCTGGAGGAGTTTTATTCAAGGCGAACTGTCAAGGAGTTCCCATTATAACTCAACCGCGTAAGGAACGCAAAATCCGGGAACATAACACCAATATGATGGAAACTAGGGCGGCAAGAGTGGAACAAAACACCAGGCATAAGGCCGAGCCTTCCACCCTTTACCAAGTATATAGATGCATTAATTAAATAAGAGGTATTGTGATATCCCAAACAAATAAACATGTTCCAACAAGGAACAGCATAGCCATGTTCCAACAAGGAACAAACTTCATCTTCACCTGCAACTAACAACGCTATAAGAGGGGCTGAGCAAAGCGGTAACATAGCCAAACAACGGTTTTCTAGGACAAGGTGGGTTGAGGCTTGGTTCAACAATATGGGAGGCATGATAAGCAAGTGGTAGGTATCGCAACATAGGCATAGCAAAAGAGCGAGCATCTAGCAAGCAAATATAGAAGTGATTTCGAGGCTATGGTCATCTTGCCTGAAATCCCGCAAGGAAGAAGAACGAGTCCTTGAAGAAGACAAACGGATGTAGTCGAACGAATCCTCACAAACGCGGCATTATCGGAACTAACCCGAAGAAGCAACACTGGAAAGAAGCAAACAACATAGTAAACAACCATCACATAAACATGGCATGATGCACAATCAAGTATGATGCATGTCCGGTTTAATGAAGCATGGCATGGCAAAGTGCACAAACAAAACTACAAGTTAAATGGAGCCGAATATGCAACGAGTTGCATATTGATGGAACACCACATCAATTATTTAGTTCACTCCCGGTTAGGTACTCAACAATATTAAATGTTGTTAAGCATGTCAAGAGGTGAAGCATAACAAAGCAATATCATCTAAACAATTTAAATGGGGCCGGATATAACAAATAATGAATCCGGTAAATCCCCATATGCCTTAGTAATTTATTGCAACAACAATTTAAACATTTTAATTGTTGTTATCATGATGCAGATGACATGAACTAGTTTATGCAATTTTTTAATTAAAAGTTGGCAAGAGCATTAAGAAGCATTTGTCACTATGGTGGAAAGGAAAGGGGTGCCACGGCAACGATAATGAAACGGTGCCACGACAACATTCCGGTTCCGGTAACTCGATTGAGATACCGATGCAAAGGAGAAGTGTGCGGATGCATGCAAAAGATGGTGGGGCGCTCCCGGATACCGGATGTCCCATGAATCGACGAAGGTGTCAAACGAGGGAACAACTAACGTTCACGGGCGGATTACAACAATCAACATGCATTCGTTCCACGGATCATCGTCTCGGCGGTTATACCTTTTGGAGCGTGCTTTATCGGAGCGGTTCGGGTCGAGCGATGTAGTCGTTCACGATCATCATGGGAAGTAGTGGTACTCGGCGATGGAAGCAGAAGTAATTGTTCACGGTTCATTGTGGGAAGTAGTCGTTCTCGTGGCGACGGTAGTCATTCACGTTCTTTGTCTCACAAGTTTCCGTAGATGTTCAGGGGCACGGCGAGAAACTCGGCATTTCGGTGCGATGTAGGGGTACATGTCGAAGGTCGTCGTGGTACTTGGTGTAACATAGGTCTTCGGGGTCGTCAGGCACACGTTCACATTGTGGTTGTACACGTCGACGGTCTTATCGGAACCTCGTCAATGTTCGAGATCCACCTTGGCGATCCGAAGGGGTACTTAGCGTCATGGTACTTGGGTCTTCGGACTTGCCGGTCTCAGTTCTTGCGACGGTAGTGGTACAAGGTCGTCGTGGGACTTGATGGTCTTGACAAAACGAAGGGATACTCGGCAAAACCATGTTCTTCGGAGGTCGATGGTAGTGGTACACGTATCAACATGGTGTGGTTGTACTTGACAGGTCCAGTCTTGGCGTGCAAACGAACACGACACGATGTACATGTGTAGTGGTGGCTGAGGGAGTCCTGGATTAGGGGGTGTTCGGGTAGCCGGACTATACCTTCAGCCGGACTCCAGGACTATGAAGATACAAGATTGAAGATGCGGATATTCAAGATCTCCTACCATTGTAACCAACTCTGTGTAACCCTAACCCTATCCGTTGTCTATATAAACCGGAGGGTTCTAGTCTGTAGGACAACTTCATCATACAACAATCATACCATAGGCTAGCTTCTAGGGTTTAGCCTCCTTGATCTCGTGGTAGATCTACTCTTGTACTACCCATATCATCAATATTAATCAAGCAGGAGTAGGGTTTTACCTCCATCGAGAGGGCCCGAACCTGGGTAAAAACATCGTGTCCCTTGTCTCCTGTTACCATCCACCTAGATGCACAGTTCGGGACCCCCTACCCGAGATCAGCCGGTTTTGACACCGACATTGGTGCTTTCATTGAGAGTTTTCTCTGTGTCGTCACTTTTAGGCCCGATGGCTCCTTCGATCATCAACGACGATGCGGTCTAGGGTGAGACTTTTCTCCCCGGACAGGTCTTTGTCTTCGGTGGCTTCGCACTGCGAGCCAATTCGCTTGGCCACCTGGAGCAGATCGAAAGCTACGCCCCTGGCCATCAGGTCAGGTTTGGAAGCTTAAACTACACGGCAGACATCCGCGGGGATTTGATCTTCGACGGATTCGAGCCACAGCCAAGCGCGCCACACTGTTTTGAGAGGCATGATCTTGCTCTGCCGCCGAACAGTGCCCTGGAGGCCGCATGCGCACCGGTTCCTACCCTTAATCCGGAGCCTATTGCGCCAATTGAGGATGAGCGGCTGGACGTCACCTCAGGGGCTACGATCTCAAAGGCGATCGAGCCGAACGTCAGCCCCGCATTCTGCGTGACCCGTGACTCCGAGGATCCGGATTCCTCTCCGGACTCCGAACCCCCCGCGCCCCTACCGATCGAATCCGATTGGGCGCCGATAATGGAGTTCACCGCAGCGGACATCTTTCAGCACTCGCCCTTCGGCGACATCCTGAACTCACTAAAGTCTCTCTCTTTATCAGGAGAGGCATGGCCAGAGTACGGTCAGCAAGGATGGGATGCGGACGACGAAGAAATTCGAAGCCCACCCACCACCCATTTTGTAGCCACTGTCGACGATTTAACCGACATGCTTGACTTCGACTCCGAAGACATCGACGGTATGGACGACGATGCAGGAGACGAACAGGAACCAACATCTGTAGGGCGCTGGAAGGCCACCTCGTCATATGATATATACATGGTGGATACTCCAAAAGATGGAGATGATGATGGAACAGCGGAGGATGACACCTCCAAGAAACAGCCAAAGCGCCGGCGTCAGCGGCGCCGCTCTAAATCCCGCCAAAGCCAAAACGGTGATTCTGGCATGGGAGATAATACTACCCCGAATAGCACCGAAGAACACACCCTACATCAAGATTTGGCACAGGAAGATGGAGAAGCCAGCCCTCATGAGAGAGTGGCAGACCGAGAGGTTGAGTATGATAACTATATGCCTCCCTCCGAAGACGAGGCCAGCCTCGACGACGATGAATTCGTCGTACCATCGGACCTCGCCGAACAAGAGCGTTTCAAACGCAGGCTTCTAGCCATGGCAAGCAGCCTCAAGAAAAAGCAGCAACAGCTCAGAGCTGATCAAGATTTGCTAGCTGACAGATGGACGGAAGTCCTTGCAGCCGAAGAGTATGAACTCGAACGCCCCTCCAAGAGTTACCCAAAGCACGGGCCGCTACCCCGATCAGAGGAGGAAGCACCTACATCACCAGCGCACGACATGGCCGACCGGCCACCTCGCGGCCGCGACAGAGAGGCCTCTCGGCCCTCCACCCAAGCCATGTCCCGGCGCTGTTCAACCAAGGCACGGGAAAATGCGCCAGACCTGCGAGACGTACTGGAAGACAAGGCAAGACAAACAAGATCGATCTACGGATCACGCAGGCGCCCCACAGCACGTGACGGTGATCTTCATTCCGGATACAACAAATCCGGCCGGGCCAAACACAACAGACATAGCTCCTTCGAGCTGCGTCGTGATATAGCCCACTATCGAGGCGCCGCACACCCATTATGCTTCACAGACGAAGTAATGGATCATAAAATCTCAGAGGGTTTCAAACCCGTAAATATCGAATCATATGATGGAACAACAGATCCTGCGGTATGGATTGAGGATTATCTCCTCCATATCCACATGGCCCGCGGCGATGATCTACACGCCATCAAATACCTCCCGCTCTAACTTAAGGGACCAGCCCGGCATTAGATTAACAGCTTGCCAGCAGACTCAATCGGTTCTTGGGAGGACCTGGAAGCCGCATTCCTCGACAACTTCCCGGGCACTTATGTGCGACCACCGGATGCCGATGACTTAAGCCACATAATTCAGCAGCCAGAGGAATCGGCCAGGCAATTCTGGACATGGTTCCTAACAAAGAAAAACCAGATAGTCGACTGTCCGGACGCAGAGGCCCTAGCAGCCTTCAAGCATAATATCCGCGACGAGTGGCTTGCCCGGCACCTGGGACAGGAAAAGCCAAAGTCCATGGCAGCCCTCACGACACTCATGACCCGCTTTTGTGCGGGAGAAGACAGCTGGCTAGCTCGCAGTAACAACTTAACAAAGAACCCTGGTAATTCGGATACCAAGGACAAAAGTGGCAGTACACGTCGGAATAAGCAAAAGCGCCGCGTTAGCAGCGACAGCAACAAAGACACGGCAGTTAATGCCGGATTCAGAGGCTATAAATCTGGTTAGCGGAAAAAGCCATTCAAAAAGAATACTCAGGGCCCGTCCAGCTTGGACCGAATACTCGACCGCTTGTGCCAGATACATGGCACCCCCGAAAGGCCAGCCAATCACACCAACAGGGATTGTTGGGTGTTCAAGCAGGCAGGCAAGCTAAGAGCCGAAAATATAGACAAGGGGCTGCATAGCGATGACGAGGAGGAGCCCAGGCCGCCGAACAATAGTGGACAGAAGGGTTTTCCCCCACAAGTGCGGACGGTGAACATGATATACGCAACCCACATTCCCAAGAGGGAGCGGAAGCGTGCGCTACGGGGCGTATACGCGATGGAGCCAGTCGCCCCAAAGTTCAACCCATGGTCCTCCTGCCCGATCACTTTTGATCGAAGGGACCACCCCACTAGCATCCGTCACGGTGGCTTCACCGCATTGGTTCTCGACCCAATTATCGACGGATTTCATCTCACAAGAGTCCTCATGGACGGCGGAAGTAGCCAAAACCTGCTTTACCAGGATACAGTGCGTAAAATGGGCATAGATCCCTCGAGTATTAAGCCCACAAAAACAACCTTTAAAGGCGTTATACCAGGTGTAAAGGCCAACTATACAGGCTCAGTAACAATTGAAGTGGTCTTCGGGTCCCCGGACAATTTCCGAAGCGAAGAGTTAATCTTCGATATAGTCCCGTTTCGCAGTGGCTATCACGCCCTGCTCGGGCGAACCGCATTTGCAAAGTTCAATGCGGTACCACACTACGCATATCTCAAGCTCAAGATACCAGGCCCTCGAGGAGTAATCACGGTCAACGGAAACACCGAACGCTCCCTTCGTACGGAGGAGCACACGGCGGCCCTCGCAGCAGAAGTACAAAGCAGCCTTCTTAGGCAATTCTCCAGTCCGGCCGTTAAAAAGCCAAACACTGCCAAGTGCGCCCGGAGTAACCTACAACAAGACCGCTTGGCACGTTCTGAGCAGGCGTAGCAATGCGGCCCCAACCCCAGTGTCAGGACCCCGACTCAATGCCACATCGATCTAGCATGTAACACCTCATATCATTTTGCGGCCTCACGCACGGTATTCCCACGGGTGTCGTCTTACCTTTGCCCGGGACCGTTTGTGTCTTTTGGCACACGTATATGATAGTGTCGCTAGCATCCATATGATAAGGAGCCCGGGCTGACATGGCTAGTCATAAACCCAAAGTGGCACAAAACCTACAGGGACAGGCATCCATGACCCAGCATCGAACGTGTCGGTCATCAGTGAGTGAATCCAGGCTGTAGCGCTGGGCTAGCAGGACTCCGGTGAACCAGGCTGTAGCGGGCTAACAGGACTCCGGTATTCATCGCGTGACATTTCCCTGAAGGGACAGACACAGGAACGACGAAGGACACATGCCGGCCAGCTTAAGTGTTCCGGAGCAGTAGCAAGCTACCATGGCTCAGTGGAAACGCCAGGAGACATTTCCCGGTAAGAGAGGCTACCAAGGATAAACAACTAGGTTGTCATATCCCACACATACCAAGCATTTCAATAACATACACACAATATGCTCGATATGTGCAAATACAACATGGCATCACAACATGACTCTACAACTCAAGTATTTATTCATTAGGCTCCGAGGAGCGAGATATTACAAACAGGGGTCTCATGACCCAACATTCAGAGCATACATATCAAAGCACAAGCGGAAGCTATCATGTCTGAGTACAGACATCTATAAATGAAAAAGGCTGAGAAGCCTGACTATCTACCAAATCCTGCTGAGGCACAAGATCGTAGCTGAGGTAACAAGCTAAACGTCGAAGTCCACGTGGAACTACTAGTGAGACTGAAGTCTCTCTGCAAAAACATAAAATAGGCAAACGTGAGTACAAATGTACCCAGCAAGACTTACATCAGAACTAACTACATATGCATCATTTTCAACAAGGGGATGGTGGGGTTTAATTGCAGCAAGCCAGCTTTGACTCGGTGGCTATCCTAAACTACGACTGCAAGCGACTCTTTTGAGGTGGCGCACACGAGTCCACATATTCACCATATCAATACACCACTATGGATCCGCTCTCGTCTCCCTACGAGAACGCTATCCATAGCACTCACGCTTATCTTGCGCATTTTAAAGTATCCACTTTCACTTGTCTATGAACTGATATAAGCAACCCAGAAGTCCTTTACCGCGGACACGGCTATTCGAATAGATGATGTTAACCCTGCAGGGGTGTACTTCTTCATACATGTTTCCACCACTTAGCGTCTGCACACGACATGTGCTCGGCAGACTTCAAGCGAAAGCCGACGTGGGTGTAGACCATGACCTACCTAAACACCTAAGTCTCTAGTCCAGGTTTATCGCCTATTCGGGTTCCATCCATGAGGAGATCCGGCCGGAGTTTCGCTCACAGCCCCAAACGATGTGAACAGGGTTCCGTGACACCAAACGGGTGCCCGGTTTACCCGGCCACGTGCCTACCGCATCACAGCCCACCCCTACGGTCAGCGCTGTCCACGGCCTCCAGCATACTACAAACACCAGAAACTACTTGCAACTCCTGGACAGAGGACAAGGGTGATTAAGAAGTCGAGCGGGGTCATATTTCAGGGCCCAATGTATGGTAGTAGCTGAGTCATGGATCACAAACACAGAACTCAGTTCCTAAGGACGGCTTCAATGAGACAACCCACCATGTACTCCTACATGGCCTCTCACCGCTACCTTTACCAAATCGTGTTCACACACTTAGCTCTCAATGGTAGGACATGTTCACACACCTCGGATCC
The DNA here is from genome assembly GCF_002162155.2 of Triticum dicoccoides. Taxonomy (NCBI): domain Eukaryota; kingdom Viridiplantae; phylum Streptophyta; class Magnoliopsida; order Poales; family Poaceae; genus Triticum; species Triticum dicoccoides. The sequence goes on from NC_041382.1 coordinate 338,485,242, forward strand.
ATTCCCGATGAATCAGACCTGACACAACTCTAAGCAGTAGCAGGCATGACAAACAAGCAAGAATGAGTAGGCACAACAGGGCTCAAACAACTCCTACTCATGCTAGTGGGTTTCATCTATTTACTGTGGCAATGACAGGTCATGCAAAGGATAAAGGGGTTCAACTACCGCAACAAGTATCAGATGAATCGTTGTTGTCCTAATGCAGTAAAAGAGAGCAGGAGCGAGAGAGTGGGTTTGTATCGGAATGAACAAGGGGGTTTTGCTTGCCTGGCACTTCTGAAGATAGTATTGAGTCTTCATCAGTGTCAACGATCACATCATCGGTATCACGTCTATCGAGAGGGGACAAATACCGGCAACATAGAAGGGAACACAATCAATGCAATGCACAATATGATGCATGATCATGACATGGCAAAATGAATGTGTTTTGAGCTAATGCAACTAGCAACAGATTAAATGAAGTTGGTTTGAATACAAGATTCAAATTTAAACTCCATATGTGATTATTCAAATGCCATTTAATTGATTTGTGCTAAACAGCAGCTATAAGTTGTTCTAACATGCATGAAAATGGTACAGATGGATTCCCTGAATTTTTCTGATAATTTTTCATATATAAATTATTTAATTTGGAGTTACGGTTGAATTTCTATGATTTTTAGAAGTTTATACAATTTTCTGGAATTTTCTGTATAAAAACAAATCCAGAAAACATTACTGCGTCATCCTGACGTCATGATGACGTCAGCAGGTCAACGTGGCACAGTCCGGTCAAACTCTGACCGGTGGGTCCCGAGTGTCAGTGTCTAACTAAACTAACCTAGCTTAGTTAATACTAACCTAACTTAATTAGCCGGGCGGGGCCCGCATGTCAGTGAGAGAGAGGGGGGGTCAAACCGGCCAGTGGGGTCAAACCCGGGTCAAACTCGCTGGAGTTGACTCGAGGCTCGTCACCGGCGAGGCCAGGGACGGCGGAGAGCGTCGGGATTCGCCCTCCGATGACCAAAAGAGCGGCGGAGGGGCTCTACGGGATGCCCAGGCTCGCGCGCATCTAACAGGGCAAACGGGAGAAGCTAGGGTGGCCGGAGGCGACGGCAATCATGACGACGACGGCGGCCGGAGTTCGGGTGGTGGCGGGTTTGGCGCTACGAGCGGTGGTTTGGCGCGCTGAGGGCACTAGGGAGAAGCTCTTGCGCCTCCGCATCCAAAGGAACGGACGAGAGGCCGCGAGGTGGCCGGAGTTGAGCACGGCGTCGACCTCGGCGGCGGCCGGAGCTCGGGTGAGCTCGGGGTCGGTGTTAGGGAGCACGGCAGGAGGCAAAGGGGGGTGTTACGACCTCCTGGGGTTGCACTGAGCACGGCCGCGTGCTCGGTTGCAGCTCTAGGCAACGGTGGCTACGGCGGCGACATGGCCGGCGGCGAAGAGCTCTCGGCTCCGGTGGATATTGGCGCTAGCAGGAGAAAAAGTGCCAGGGGAGGGAGGGGATCGACGCAGCAGCTCACAGCGGATCGAAAGAAGGGGTTGGTGAGCTCGGGGGCGTCCTCGTTGCTGCGAATCGAGCGGCGGCGATCTCCGGCCATGGCGATGAAGACGGTGGTGATGGCGGCGTTGCAGCGCGTCCGTGGCGTCGTGGCTTGTCGAGGAGGTCGGGGACGTCGAGACGGAGCTCGCAAGCACAGCGAGGGGTCGAGGGGGAGACGGTGGCCGCGGCGTTACGGTGGCGCGGCTGCGGCTGCGCTCGGGCGAGTGAGAGAGAGGAAGCAGAGGAGAGAAACAAGGGAGAGGGAGAGAGCGAGGGGGTCCAGGGGGTCGGGGCGGCGCCGAGGAGATGACGCGCGGCGTCGCGGTGGCCAGGCGATGCAGACGAGCAGGGTGGTGGCGTGGCGAGCTCGGGCGCGTGCGCCGTGTCCCTCCTCTGCCTACTGGCGCAAGGAGGAAGGCGACAGGGAGGGTAGCGGTGGCGGGCTGGGCCGCTGGAGGAGCTGGGCCAGGTAAGTGGGCGCCAGGTAAGTGGCTGGGCTTCTCTCTTTTTTATATATATCTGTTTTTTTTCTATTTAATTGCCACTGAATTCAAATTCAAACAAATTTGAAAACAGTGCCAAAACTCCCCTAGATAATTTTATGTCACTTAAGGTCTACTCCTCATAAACATAAAATATCTCAGGACATTTGAAAATATATTCATTATATATTATGAATATAACTCCAAATTCAAATAAAATATTGATTTAAAATCAGAGCCCAAATAATTCCTTAGAAATGTCCCAAAATTTTGGTTTGATTTATAACTCTTGCCAAAATTGTCAGAGCTATTTCTAGGGCATTTTGGATTTACTGATTGCAATTTTAGGGTTTCTTTCCCCTTTATTAAAATGATTTCCGAGGCTTTCAATTTCCTCATTTCAACTTTCGGAATATAGACATGATGCACACATGAAGCTAGCCTAGAGCATTACCAGAAGCTAGGGATGTGACAACTCACCCCCACTAAACAAGAATCTCGTCTCGAGATTCAAGCGTAGGGTAAGATGAAGGGGAAACGCAAACTAACATAATCTCCACGATCCAGGGTGCACTTCAAATGAACGTTGATTCGTTCACCATCAGTATCTCAAAGTCTTGCTCTGGGAACTCCAACCAACATGACAACGAGAGGAGAAGGGAACTCTAGAAGGATCAATCTTATCAATCTTCTCGAAGGTCGAACAACTCAGGATTAATTCTCGGAATGAGACATAGCAACATCTCTCGAGCTGAGAGGCGAAGCACACATCTATAGGAATGGAGTGAAGCAGATGACGAGGGTTCACTAGGTAGACCACAATTCCACACCTAAGAGGGTGGTGAACGGTTGTCAACGTAGCGAGGAGTTGAGTTGCCAGGATACCACGACGAAACATCCTGGAGGAGGGTGATTCATAGATTATTACCCTAAGTGGCAAAAAGAATTACCTTTGATCCAGAGATCATTGAAACTCCTCATACCAGCCTAAGGCAATCACAAGCGATCATTTGGAGGGGGTCGGTAGAATGGCATACTCGGACTTGGATGATGTGGATTACCTTGTTGAAAACAACGTAATGGATGAATTTGCTTATCACCGGAAATGGAAGAGACCCATGGTAGAATGGCACATTGGCGGTGCAAGCTGGGAACAAAATGCAAATGATGGGAATGATTCTGGTAACTAGGGAAGAACCCAACAATAGAGAGTGGATTCACTGTTTGAAAAGGTCATAGCATTGCCGAGGAAACCGAGAGGAATCCCAGTTAGAGCCGATGATAACACGTAGCGCTTGTGCATGCTCTCAAGAACTTGAGCATTTCCATAATCATCAAGGTTTTACCAACATCCGTGTCAAGGATGCTGACAACACAATATACTACCATGATGAATAGCGATGGACGATGCAGATGCAAAGGAGGATAACACTTTCTCAGATTTCACCTCAGCGAGCCAAGGAACAAAATCTGGACGATCGACCGAGAGACATTTAGCACTCCACTTCTAATGTTCTCCTTGATGTGCTAGCGTAACCCATTCATAGATATGGTTTGATATCTAGAACATCAAGTAAAAAGGTCGGACTTCGGGATCTCAAAATCCATAGGGGCAACTAGGGAGTAAATCCTACGAAATCCCTATGGGGAGGTGGCCAACTTCCTCAATCAAGATATTATAATAACAGGTCTTCCGGTTGGGTGTGTTGGCCATGACATCCACTTTACCGGTTTTCGAGGGACCGATATTATAGTTCTTGGGAAATGTTCCAAACCATCATATCTGCCTGAGATTTAGATCTGGTTGGTGTCAGGATATTCCAGACTCATCGAGTCTAGGAAGAAAAATGAAAGTTTGCAACACAAATCGACGAGATGACGTTGCGGGATTCTCGGGAGATGAACTATGATAGCAAGCTCCAAAACATGAGCTGGTTCTGCTACAAACATGTGAACATGTTGTCCAAGACAAGCATGACCACAAAGTAGTCTTATAATAAAACACTACCGAGTTCAGGAGGGGGAACCATCATTAATGACATCGAAGTCTCCACGCGTGGAAGTCCAAAGAGTTCACCTTGGACAGACTCCTTTATCTTTGAACAACTCAATCAGTGGCTTGGTGTGCTAGGATATACATATAGAATGGAGGTTGCAAATCTCCAGACCACAGAATACTTCGCACGTATGCATGACTGACTTGGGATGATTCCAGAGGAAGCAAAACTAACTTTCTCAAATTCACGGCGGCAACTTTCACCAAATGCACGTGTATAAGAGGAAGTCACTCCTTTCATCAAACAAATACTTCATGAGCTAGCATGAAGAAAATGCTTTCAAAAGTTTCCAACACTAGCTTAATGTCCAACAAAATCATGGAGGAGATAAGGATATTGTCAATGGGCTCAACAACAATTCATCTGGGTTTCCTTTTAAAAGGAATTCCATAGTTAAGTGAACAAGTGATAGCATGGGTCAGACCCAAAAGATATAATGGTGTATACTCGAGGGATCAACCACGAGTAAGACAACATTACGAATATCGTTGGTTCTGGTCTGATTGGATGATAGCCCATACTCCAATCAAAGGTTGGATAAAATGATAGGTCCATTAACTGATCACGAGGTTCAGTCGATGAAAATATCAACTTTCTTCAACACACATACAAGACATCCTTTATAATGAACTATATCGGACAAGCTTCTATCTTCCAACTCTCCAAGTTGATGCATAGCTTAACCAACTAGCTCAGGGGTATCCAACACGGATTCTTGGAGAAAGGGTGGTTTACAGGATAAACCAACTTGATCACGAGCTTAACATAACAGTCAGGTGACAACCTGGTGATACTTTCGAGAAGATATTCGAAAAATCACGAACCACCGATATGTTACTAAGATCGAGAACAATCTTGCTTTTCAGGGCAAGACGATATGATCAAATGAGTGAGGACTTGACACAATCCTAACTCATTGATCGAAGGGTGCACCGGAAATAAGGACTAGATAGCACGATCAGTCTTAGAATGATGATTCAAGAACCAACACGCTAAGAATGAAATTATTATCCTTTAACTACCAAGCAACAGAGTTGCTAGCAGTATTGATTTCACACGCCATGATTCATTTGTCGGCATTCCGGTTACAATAACACAGGAACCGAGGAATGAACAATGATGGCAAAAGTATCACTGTACCAAGAGTTCATAGGATGGTGTGCAATTCCTATAACAATCCCGATATAAAAGATGGTAATACTCCAAGGTAGAATAGAGCAAAAGATGGATTGGCATTTTGATCTGCGGAGTACAATTGTTTTGACCCAATCCTAGATATGGAAGAGGTACTGGAGTTTGTTTCTCCTAGTCATTCCGCGATAGAATGGCTTGACGGACCACAAAAATAATAGGCATCGATAAACGAACGCACGCATACTCTTGACTATCAATTGATAGACGAAGGTCAGTAGACAACTAAAGAGGGACAACTCAAAGGAACATATAACTTTCTGAGTTGTGGATGCATAGACTAGTATGTCGAACCAAGTTCAACATAATTCTTCCGGATAACCCATGCAGAAGGGTTGAGCTGGCAGAGTCACAATATAGCATGGAGAACTCATCGAGAGCACTCTTGTTGTCATCTTTTGGTTCAGAAGAACTCCTGCCAAGAATGGTTCATGGTAATTGGAAGAAGGATGTACCACGAACCTCGAGGACTATCGCAAAGGTTACTACTATCCTAAAGGGACTAGCAAACACTATCAACATGAAGTAAGTAGGGTGAATCTCGGGTTCAAAACCCAAGGAGTAGAATACCTACTACTAAGTGGCATCACGGAATGCTTTCGAGAATAAAGGCCAGAATCATCACACTAGGACACAAATCATGGCTAGCTTACTAGGTGATTCCCTAAAACACCTAGGGTCATAATAATAGCTCCAACATATATGTCAAGGCAATAAATTACCTCAACGCACCGGTTAGTGTGCTTATTCTGACCATAAGGGACATCGGGAACGAAAAGAGAGGATTTGCAAATGCATCAGACTAATTAGAAACCTGGGATGACTCGGACAGCATAACGGCTGTAAATGCTTAGAAAAAAAATTTGAGACATTCACAAAAATGGTGGCATAACCACACAGAAGCACAATATCAAGGTTTCGAGATCAACAATTAACATACGGAAGTAGTAGAAACTGAACTCAAGCTTAAATCCAACAATCTTATAAGTCTACGGATTAGTAACGCGTGATCCTGATAGAAAGAAGAGATAGCCTAGCTCTTAATCCCCGTAGGAAAGATAAGATGACTCAGATCAGAAGGGCATGAGGTATAAGCAGTAAAAAGAGCCTTACGTTCCATCCCACAATCAATTCCCTTATATAACTAAAGAATTTCTAGACTCAACTTCGACCAGTTTGGCTTGGTAATCCTACAGGCAGTCAAGCTCTGATACCAACGCTGTCAGGACCCCGACTCAATGCCACATCGATCTAGCATGAAACACCTCATATCATTTTGCGGCCTCACGCACGGTATTCCCACGAGTGTCGTCTTACCTTTGCCCGGGACCGTTTGCGTCTTTTGGCACACGTATATGATAGTGTCGCTAGCATCCATATGATAAGGAACCCGGGCTGACATGGCTAGTCGTAAACCCAAAGTGGCACAAAACCTACAGGGACAGGCATCCATGACCCATCATCGAACGTGTCGGTCATCAGCAAGTGAATCCAGGCTGTAGCACTGGGCTAGCAGGACTCCGGTGAACCGGGCTGTAGCGGGCTAACAGGACTCCGGTATTCATCGCGTGACATTTCCCTGAAGGGACAGACACAGGAACGACGAAGGACACATGCCGGCCAGCCTAAGTGTTCCGGAGAAGTAGCAAGCTACCATGGCTCAGTGGAAACACCAGGAGACATTTCCCGGTAAGAGAGGCTACCAAGGATAAACAACTAGGTTGTCAGATCCCACACATACCAAGCATTTCAATAACATACACACAATATGCTCGATATGTGCAAATACAACATGGCATCACAACATGACTCTACAACTCAAGTATTTATTCATTAGGCTCCGAGGAGCGAGATATTGCAAACAGGGGTCTCATGACCCAACATTCAGAGCATACATATCAAAGCACAAGCGGAAACTATCATGTCTGAGTACAGACATCTATAAATGAAAAAGGCTGAGAAGCCTGACTATCTACCAAATCCTGCTAAGGCACAAGATCGTAGCTGAGGTAACAAGCTAAACGTCGAAGTCCACGTGGAACTACTAGTGAGACTGAAGTCTCTCTGCAAAAACATAAAATAGGCAAACGTGAGTACAAATGTACCCAGCAAGACTTACATCAGAACTAACTACATATGCATCATTTTCAACAAGGGGATGGTGGGGTTTAACTGCAGCAAGCCAGCTTTGACTCGGTGGCTATCCTAAACTACGACTGCAAGCGACTCTTTTGAGGTGGCGCACACGAGTCCACATATTCACCATATCAATACACCACTATGGATCCGCTCCCGTCTCCCTACGAGAACGCCATCCATAGCACTCACGCTTATCTTGCGCATTTTAAAGTATCCACTTTCACTTGTCTATGAACTGATATAAGCAACCCAGAAGTCCTTTACCGCGGACACGGCTATTCGAATAGATGATGTTAACCCTACAGGGGTGTACTTCTTCATACATGTTTCCACCACTTAGCGTCTGCACACGACATGTGCTCGACAGACTTCAAGCGAAAGCCGACGTGGGTGTAGACCACGACCTACCTAAACACCTAAGTCTCTAGTCCAGGTTTATCGCCTATTCGGGTTCCATCCATGAGGAGATCCGGCCGGAGTTTCGCTCACAGCCCCAAACGATGTGAACAGGATTCCGTGACACCAAACGGGTGCCCGGTTTACCCGGCCACGTGCCTACCGCATCACAGCCTACCCCTACGGTCAGCGTTGTCCACGGCCTCCAGCATACTACAAACACCAGAAACTACTTGCAACTCCTGGACAAAGGACAAGGGTGATTAAGAAGTCGAGCGGGGTCATATTTCAGGGCCCAATGTATGGTAGTAGCTGAGTCATGGATCACAAACACAGAACTCAGTTCCTAAGGACGGCTTCAATGAGACAACCCACCATGTACTCCTACATGGCCTCTCACCGCTACCTTTACCAAATCGTGTTCACACACTTAGCTCTCAATGGTAGGACATGTTCACACACCTCGGATCCATTCCCGATGAATCAGACCTGACACAACTCTAAGCAGTAGCAGGCATGACAAACAAGCAAGAATGAGTAGGCACAACAGGGCTCAAACAACTCCTACTCATGCTAGTGGGTTTCATCTATTTACTGTGGCAATGACAGGTCATGCAAAGGATAAAGGGGTTCAACTACCGCAACAAGTAACAGATGAATCGTTGTTGTCCTAATGCAGTAAAAGAGAGCAGGAGCGAGAGAGTGGGTTTGTATTGGAATGAACAAGGGGGTTTTGCTTGCCTGGCACTTCTGAAGATAGTATTGAGTCTTCATCAGTGTCAACGATCACATCATCGGTATCACGTCTATCAAGAGGGGACAAATACCGGCAACATAGAAGGGAACACAATCAATGCAATGCACAATATGATGCATGATCATGACATGGCAAAATGAATGTATTTTCAGCTAATGCAACTAGCAACAGATTAAATGAAGTTGGTTTGAATACAAGATTCAAATTTAAACTCCATATGTGATTATTCAAATGCCATTTAATTGATTTGTGCTAAACAGCAGCTATAAGTTGTTCTAACATGCATGAAAATGGTACAGATGGATTCCCTGAATTTTTCTGATAATTTTTCATATATAAATTATTTAATCTGGAGTTACGGTTGAATTTCTATGATTTTTAGAAGTTTATACAATTTTCTGGAATTTTCTGAATAAAAACAAATCCAGAAAACATTACTGCGTCATCCTGACGTCATGATGACGTCAGCAGGTCAACGTGGCACAGTCCGGTCAAACTCTGACCGGTGGGTCCCGAGTGTCAGTGTCTAACTAAACTAACCTAGCTTAGTTAATACTAACCTAACTTAATTAGCCGGGCGGGGCCCGCATGTCAGTGAGAGAGAGGGGGGGTCAAACCGGCCAGTGGGGTCAAACCCGGGTCAAACTCGCCGGATCTGACCCGAGGCTCGTCGCCGGCGAGGCCAGGGACGGCGGAGAGCGTCGGGATTCGCCCTCCGATGACCAAAAGAGCGGCGGAGGGGCTCTACGGGATGCCCAGGCTCGCGCGCATCTAACAGGGCAAACGGGAGAAGCTAGGGTGGCCAGAGGCGATGGCAATCATGACGACGGCGGCGGCCGGAGTTCGGGTGGTGGCGGGTTTGGCGCTACGAGCGGTGGTTTGGCGCGCTGAGGGCACTAGGGAGAAGCTCTTGCTCCTCCGCATCCAAAGGAACGGACGGGAGGCCGCGAGGTGGCCGGAGTTGAGCACGGCGTCGACCTCGGCGGCGGCCGGAGTTCGGGCGAGCTCGGGGTCGGTGTTAGGGAGCACGGCAGGAGGCAAAGGGGGGTGTTATGACCTCCTGGGGTTGCACTGAGCATGGCCGCGTGCTCGGTTGCAGCTCTAGGCAACGGTGGCTACGGCGGCGACATGGCCGGCGGCGAAGAGCTCTCGGCTCCGGTGGATATTGGCGCTAGCAGGAGAAAAAGTGCCAGGGGAGGGAGGGGATCGACGCAGCAGCTCACAGCGGATCGAAAGAAGGGGTTGGTGAGCTCGGGGGCGTCCTCGTTGCTGCGAATCGAGCGGCGGCGATCTCCGGCCATGGCGATGAAGACGGTGGTGATGGCGGCATTGCAGTGCGTCCGTGGCGTCGTGGCTTGTCGAGGAGGTCGGGGACGTCGAGACGGAGCTCGCAAGCACAGCGAGGGTTCGAGGGGGAGACGGTGGCCGCGGCGTTACGGTGGCGCGGCTGCGGCTGCGCTCGGGCGAGTGAGAGAGAGGAAGCAGAGGAGAGAAACAAGGGAGAGGGAGAGAGCGAGGGGGTCCAGGGGGTCGGGGCGGCACCGAGGAGATGACGCGCGGCGTCGCGGTGGCCAGGCGATGCAGACGAGCAGGGTGGTGGCGTGGCGAGCTCGGGCGCGTGCGCCGTGTCCCTCCTCTGCCTACTGGCGCGAGGAGGAAGGCGACAGGGAGGGTAGCGGTGGTGGGCTGGGCCGCTGGAGGAGCTGGGCCAGGTAAGTGGGCACCAGGTAAGTGGCTGGGCTTCTCTCTTTTTTTTGTATATCTGTTCTGTTTTCTATTTAATTGCCACTGAATTCAAATTCAAACAAATTTGAAAACAGTGCCAAAACTCCCCTGGATAATTTTATGTCACTTAAGGTCTACTCCTCATAAACATAAAATATCTCAGGACATTTGAAAATATATTCATTATATATTATGAATATAACTCCAAATTCAAATAAAATATTGATTTAAAATCAGAGCCCAAATAATTCCTTAGAAATGTCCCAAAATTTTGGTTTGATTTATAACTCTTGCCAAAATTGTCAGAGCTATTTCTAGGGCATTTTGGATTTACTGATTGCAATTTTAGGGTTTCTTGCCCCTTTATTAAAATGATTTCCGAGGCTTTCAATTTCCTCATTTCAACTTTCGGAATATAGACATAATGCACACATGAAGCTAGCCTAGAGCATTACCAGAAGCTAGGGATGTGACACCCAGCCCTCGCGACATAGCAAAACCAGTGCCTCGCGTACATAACTACGCTCTTGAAATACCACGGGCGCAGGGGAAGGGGCACAATAACGGCAAACCCAAAATACGGCTCAAAGACGTACTAGGGGCTGCCGAATTCTTTTTTTTTAATTTTCTCTTACTTTCAGGAGGCCATACTTCGGACGACCTATTCGGCAATTCAACTGCCGCACAAACGATGCAAGATCCAGGGAAGCAGACAAGCCATGCCGCATTATGGAACTCCCAGGTGGTCTTTGTTACGAGCAGTATACCTGTTTTGGCATACAATTCCGCGGCCTGCTCCTGGCCAGGACATGTTAAATAGCCCAGTATCTTTTGCTTATCGCACTACTTGTATCGTTCTGCTTTGATAGCAGCTTTCTATTAACAATGCATAGCTTTTTGTCTATTTTTTGCATTATCCTCCTTTCATATATATGTTTAGTAAATGACATGTTGCACCCGTACACCATGGTACGGCAAACACGCCAGGGGCTTCAGTACCCCTCAATATGGTGTGAGAAGCACGTACACTTTCACAAGTGCGGCACCCCGAACTTATAGCACTATATGCATCGGCTCCGAATCATGATTTGGGTCAATAGTTGGGTTTGCCCGGCTCCTATGTTTTGGTGCCTTACGTTCCGCTATATCGGCTAAGGTAGCACTAGGAGAACCACTGCGATTGTGCCCCAGTTGAGCTGGGTTAAGCACCTCAGTGGAGAAAGCTAAAACTGACTGTCATGATGAGGCGAGAGACCGGTCGCTGTTCGAGAGGTTTTTCGAGTCCCTAAAGACTTATGCCGCTTCGAGCGAGGAGCCGGCTTTGTCCGGCCAAGGCGTGGATAGTGCCCCGAACTCGGTCTTCCGAACTAGGGGCTTCGCCAAAATTTAAAACTATAGAGTTCTATGGCTAAGTGAGAGTGTTCAAGCATTATAGTCCGATTGCCTGGTTCGTTGTGCTGAGTGCCTCCCTCGAAGGACCCAACTATGGGAAAAAGAGCGCTCAGGTTTATCCCGAACACCCCAGCACTAGTGGCATGGGGGCAGAAGCCGACGACTGGCCATCTCTCAATTTTTTGATAAACGGCCGCACAGAAAGTAATATTTTAAATTCAACAAGCATTGCTTAGCGCATATGAACAAGTTTTCAGCGCACAGGATAAACACGAGCGAGTTCATTCAAAAATTACATCCTTGGTACACTCATCCGCCACAAGGCGGGCACCCGCAAGAACATCCTTATAGTAGTTCTCGGGCTTGCGATGCTCCTTCCCCGACGGCAGCCCATCCCTCACAAGCTTCTCACCGTCCAGCTTACCCCAGTGCACCTTTGCACGGGCAAGGGCCCTACGGGCACCTTCGATGCAGACGGAGCGCTTGATGACCTCGAGCCTTGGACAGGCCTCCACCAGCCGCTGCACCAGCCCGAAGAAGCTCTCTGGGCCACAGCCAAACTATGAAGCCCTTCATGGCCTGTTCGGCCACCTTGTGGAGCTCGACCAGCTGCTTCAGCTGGTCGCTCAAGGGCACAGGGTGTTCGGCCTCAGCGTACTGAGACCAGAACACCTTCTCCGTCGAGCTGCCCTCTTCAGCTCGGTAGAATGCGGCGGCATCGAATACGCTGCGGGGAAGATCTGCGAATGCCCCTGGAGAGCTCCGGATTCGGGTAAGTAACAAGTAGTTCACTTTTATATTTCTGCTTTGCATAAAGAATGCCTTACCCGCTGCTATCTTTTTCATCTCCTCCAACTCTTGGAGGGCCTTTTGGGCTTCGGCCTTGGCAGACTTGGCAGTCTCAAGGGCCTACGCAAGCTCGGACGCTTGCGTCTTTGACTCAAACTCCAAACTCTCATGTTTTTTCATGAGAGCCTGAAGCTCTTGCTGCACCTCGCCGACCTGGGCCTCAAGTTTCTCTCGCTTGGTGCGCTCCGCGGCTGCTTTCTTTTCGGCCTCGGACAATCCCTGCTTGAGGGTTGCCACCTCAGTCATGGCCCCTACAATAAGCAGTACAATCATGTTATTTTTTGCAATCACGTCTTTTTATAGCCACTTTTTCTGTAAGGTATTTTCTTACCTTCTTTCTCATCGAGCTGCCGCTTGGCAAGGCCGAGCTCTTGCTCGGTCCGCTCGAGGCCCTGTTTCAGGGCACCCACCTCCGCAGTCAGTGTGGCAGTGGCTAGCAGTGATGCATGCATACGCATATTGATTCTTTGTTGTTAGACTCCTGCGAAATTTAGTAGATCCTCTATTCGGCTTTTCTTTCCGAACGCCAAACAGAGCATCAGGGGCTACTGTCTATGCGGTTATATTCTTACATATTTTTTACTTACCTCGAAGCCTGTTAGAAGGCTAGTGAAAGCTTCACTCAGTCCGCTCTTGGCGGACTGAACCTTCTGGATCACCGTACTCATAATAGTATGGTGCTCCTCGTTGATGGAGGCGCCGTCAAGCACCTGCAGCAGATTGTCCGGCACCTCCGGTTGGACGGAGGCCGCCAGCTCAGAAGGCTTGCTCCTCTTGGAAGGAGTTCGCCTACCGCAGTCCGGAACAGTTGAAGATTCCAGCGCGGTGTCCGGCACAAAGCCGGACTTGGAGCCCTGGGGGTCTTGTCCCCTTTATTCCTGGGGCCCGGGAGGTCACCTTGCGGCTCCTCCAGGACCACCTCCTCCTGCCCTAGATCTTGTTGCGACGCCACTTCGGCGTCATCCGTAGTGCGGGGGAAGACAGTGGGCGGAACTGAGTTCACGTCCGATGAATCCAGGGAGCCGCTCGACGACTCGTTGAGTTTGGCCCGGGGCGGGCTGCATAATTATGTTCGACATTAGGGAAAGTTGTGCGACAAAGGAACGTCATGAGTTACTCTGATATACGAATACTTACGATTTCGCCGGACGCTTGGCCCTATCTGGCCACTCCTCTTCATCCTCTTCGGCTTCGGGGGAGTAGTTCGGCGGAGGGGTCTTCCTCTTCCTGGACCCTTCGGCCTCCCCCGTTGGGGCAACCTTCCTTTTCTGTTCTCCCCCCACTGGAGGGGGAGAGTGTTCTTCTTCCTCCTCCTCGTTCTCACGGGAGGAGAGCGTCTCGGACTCGTCGGATGACGAGTCCGACACCACCACATTACGGGTACTCTTTCGAGTCCTCGTGGCCTTCTTCTTCGTGGCCTTCTTCTCCGGCACCACATAAGGCGCCGGAACCAGCAACTTCACTAGGAGAGCAGGGGCTGGGTCTTCGGGCAAGGGAGCCGGACAGTTAATCGATCCGGCCTGCGCCTGCCAAGCCTGTCAAAGGTGAGGGAGTTTAGATCCCACATAGAGTCAAACTATGAAGAAACTTAACATCCTGTAAAAGCTGAAAATAGCTTACCTCGCTAGCGTGACGCTGCGAGCTGTATCCGCGGTCCTCGGAAGCGGATGTGGGAGCCTCAGCGCCTTTGGTTAGCACCTTCCAGACGTCTTCATACGTCGTGTCGAAGAGCCGGTTAAGGGTTTGGTGCTGCACTGGGTCGAACTCCCACAGATTAAAGCCCCATTGTTGACACGGGAGGATCCGGCGGACGAGCATAACCTGGACTACATTGACAAGCTTGATCAGCTTGCTCACTAGGGACTGGATGCATGTCTGCAATCCGGTCACCTCTTTTTCGTCGCCCCACGACAGGCCCGTCTCTTTCCAGGACATAAGCCGTGTGGGGGGTCCGGATCGGAACTCGGGGGCTGCGATCCATTTCGGATCACGCGGCTCGGTGATGTAAAACCACCATGATTGCCACCCCTTCAAGGTCTCCACGAAGGAGCCCTCGAGCCATAGGACGTTGTCCATCTTGCCCGCCATGGCGCCTCCGCACTCTGCCTGGCTGCCGTGCACCACCTTGGGCTTGACGTTGAAGGTCTTGAGCCAGAGGCCGAAATGGGGGCGGATGCGGAGGAAAGCCTCGCACACGACGATAAACGCCGAGATGTTGAGGACGAAGTTCGGGGCCAGATCATGGAAATCCAGGCCATAGTAGAACATGAGCCCCGGACAAATGGGTGGAGTGGGAAACCCAGTCCGCGGAGGAAGTGGGGAAGGAATACTACCCTCTCATGGGGCCTTGGGGTGGGGAGAAGCTGCCCTTCCTCGGGAAGCCGGTGCGCGATGTCCTTGGACAAGTATCCAGCCTTCCTTAGCTTTTTGACATGGCCCTCCATGACGGAGGAGACCATCCACTTGCCTCGCGCTCCGAACATTGCTGGAGGAGGTCGAGGTAGGAAGTGCGGACTTGGGCGCTGGAGCTCGAGTGCGCAAGAGATGGATAGGCAAAGAAGCAAGAAGGCGTAGGTAAAAAGGTGGATCCTTATCCCCTTATATGGGCGGATGAGGTTGTGCGTCACCACCAGCCTAGTAAAACTCGCTTGCCTCCCAAGCACCATGACAAATGGCGCAGTTGGGTTACCCACGTCCGTATTGATGAGAATCCTGTAAAAGGGGGGACACGATCTCTGCTTTGACAAGACGTGCCAAGGAAACCGCCTCGCTAAACGTGCTGAGGTGGAAAAGTAAAAATGATTCGAGTAAAGGACTTGGCCGTAGTGTGATGTCACGCTGCGGAATGCGTCAGCAGATTAGATTTGTGTTGATATTATTCTCTCTATGGCAATATGTGGAAACTTATTTTGCAGAGCCGGACACTATCCTTGGTGTTTAAAATCTTCTTGAAGGACTTGGAGGAGGAACCCTCCTTGCAATGCCGAAGACAATCTGCGCGCCGGACTCGTCGTCATTGAAGCCTGGTTCAGGGGCTACTGAGGGAGTCCTGGATTAGGGGGTGTTCGGGTAGCCGGACTATACCTTTAGCCGGACTCCAGGACTATGAAGATACAAGATTGAAGACTTCGTCCCATGTCCGGATGGGACTTTCCTTGGCGTGGAAGGCAAGCTTGGCGATGCGGATATTCAAGATCTCCTACCATTGTAACCGACTCTGTGTAACCCTAACCCTATCCAGTGTCTATATAAACCGGAGGGTTCTAGTCCGTAGGACAACTTCATCATACAACAATCATACCATAGGCTAGCTTCTAGGGTTTAGCCTCCTTGATCTCATGGTAAATCTACTCTTGTACTACCCATATCATCAATATTAATCAAGCAGGAGTAGGGTTTTACCTCCATCGAGAGGGCCCGAACCTGGGTAAAAACATCGTGTCCCTTGTCTCCTATTACCATCCGTCTAGACGCATAGCACGGGACCCCCTACCAGAGATCCGCCAGTTTTGACACTGACAGTGGCCCTGGCATCTCGCATTAGTAGTACAGGAAGGCAAGGACGCGGCCATTGGTGAGGTTGTAGCGGCCTTGGGCGTGAACTCCGGCGACGTGACGAGGGGAACAGCGAGTCCCCAGATGGAGGAGGACGGGGCCAACTGGATCTGGACGGAGTAGAACGGAGGCGGCGGGGCGAGCTCGACGGAGGCGAAGCCACAAACGCAGGGGGTCATGCGTGCAGAGCAGAGGCGGGTAGCAGGAGCGGCAGGAGGATGGTTGGCACTGGTCATGGTCGCCGGCAGCGACCGGACACGACGGCGGGGCTTGGTGGAGCTCGGAGGCCTGGTTCCACGGACGCAGACAAGGACGGCGGCAGGCGGCCGTGAGGGACCTCCTGTCCAAGGCGCAGCAGTGGGAGCTCTGGCCTGGGTAGTCGGGGACGAGGCCAAGGCCTGGGAGGGAGCGGCCGGCGGAGGCCGGAGCCAGAAGTCGAGGCGGCGGCTTCCATGGACGAGGCAGGAGGTGGCGCGAGTGGGAGGAGGAGCAAGGCCCCATGTCGAGGCAGGCGAACGGGAAGGGGAAGGAGGGTGCTCACGAGGGAGAGGCTGCGATGGGGATCGAGCTCCTCCTTTGGCGGCACTAGGAGGAAAGAAGGGAGAGATCGAGGGGAGAGGAGATGGATCGGGCGAGAGAAGGACCGAGAGGGAGATCGAGAGAAGGAGGGGTCGAGCAAGGCCGCAGCGCTCGCTGACTCTGGCGGCACGAGGGAGAGGGTCCAGATGCGCCTAGGGTTAGGAGGGATACGGGCCTTGGGCCAAAAGGTCAAGTGGTTGGCCTTGTTGGGCTGGGCTAAAGGAAGACTAGGAAGAGAGAAGGAGAGGGCCAGCCTAGAAAGCTAAATTGGGCTCCCAATAAAAAAATAAAAAAATAAAGAGAACTTTGGAGAACAGAAAGAGAGAATTAGAAAAGGAATTAGACCAACAGGGATATTTTCCTTGGACCAAGAAAATATGAAGGATTTAATAAAAATGGTTGGAAGAGGTTTGGGCAAACTAGGTCCGCACTCATTTGAATTTAATTCAAATGGGTTCTAATAGAAACTGGGTGCTAGGACAGTCCAGAAATGATTGAGAATCTCGGTGGAGCTCCGGAAAAAATAGAGAAAGGATATATAGCAAAGTTAGAGGCCAAGAGTTGTGATAATAAAGGCATTGGGATTTTGCAAGTGTGTTAAGGTGAATTCCAAAATAGTGGAATATTTAAAATAGCTCCCTAAATATTAGGAGGATATGTTATAAAGAGAAGTCACTCTTCCCTCGATTTAAATGGATCAAAGATCCACACAATTTATTTCGTTGAGATGCAAATGATTTATGAGATGATGGCATGATGACATGATGCAATGCAAAAATAAAAGGGCAAGCACAAATGAAACACACGGCGAAACCCGGAATATATGGAAGTCTTCTCGAGCATCGGTCTCGGGGCGTCACAACACTCCCGAGATCTAGGATGGCACCAGATAGAAAATAGAAGAGGAAGAGGTAAAACAAAGTTGCTTCTTTGACTAATGAGTGAAACCACGAACCTTGAAAGGTTAAGCCATTTCGAGAAAAGAATGCAACGGAGATGAACGAAGTTAAAAGCACTCCATTAAGAAAGAGGAAAAGAAAGAACCAATTCGGGTAGCACTTCAGTTGACAAGAGATGAAAGACTTGATAAAATGAAAGAGCTTGAGCAAAAGGACACAACACACTGGTTAAATGGATAAACCAAGAAAAGAACACGATCCTGACAAAACGAAAAGATGGGTTGAAGAGAGCAACATCACAAAGCCTCCAGAACAAAAGTAAGAATGGAATGGGATGAACGAAGGGAACAAGATCTCGAGGGAGCACACTTACAACAAATGCTAGAACGGAGTTGTTGGAAAACCAACAACGAAAATAATAAGCTTGATATGGTCTTATGGAATACATCTCAAATTATGAGGTGACAACCTGCCACTCACGGGAAAAAGAATTGGATAGATGAGAACAAGGAGACAAGAAACTTATTTCGCCGAGAGGATAAATGAAGAACTTGGATCATTCATAAGCACCATAGATAGCAACAATCCTTAGGGAAGGCTTTAGGTGAAACATGACACAAAGATAACTCCAACGAAAAGGTAGATGGATTTAAAATATCTCATACTTAACAACATGTGAATCATGAAACATGAACTCAAATTATGAAGAATGACATAATACCACCTGAAATGGTACGGTAGAAAGAATTGCACTTCGGATGCAAAATGAAGAATGCTTGAGCTCCTTAGAAAAGAATCTCGATGAAAACTTCAAGAATGAATTAAATCCTTGATGAACCTTCATGTAGAACCTTCATGGCCAACTCCGGTAACAAAAAGGATAACGAAAAGAAAGCGAAGTTGCAAACACAAGGTGAAACCTTGTATCGATTTAGATGAATCTCCGAGGTGATGTAATTGCAAGAGCTAGGAACTCCGGGAAAAGAAAAGATAAAGCATCTCGAACCCAGAATGTGATATGATGCACCTCCGGAATAAGGAATTGAATATACTCGATGAAACAAGAATAAGAATTACATTATGCTTATCCTTCGCCAAATAAATTGATGACCAACAACGGATTTGACAAACTACTTATTCTCGTAGAAAGGATTAAGATAGATATAGCATCAACTTAGGAAGGTCTTCAACAAACCACCAGTAGGATTGGAACAACGAATGAATTGATATGATAACAAGGTAAGAAGAATCTTGAACGAACCACCGTAAGAATTAAAATAAACGAAGTAAGGGATGAATCACTGGGTAAGAATTGTGAAATGAACGAAGATAAGACAAAGAAAACACCGGGAAGAATTTAGCAAATGAACGAAGATGCTTGATAGAATTTAGATACATGAGAACAAAGAGATCACGAGCTGATAAGAGAATACTTGAATGATGCATCGGTAAGATTTGGAGAACCACAGCTGAAAGCTGAGAATGAATAAATCTTAGATCATGGGCTCCGGATGATCAAACTGAGAAGACTCTTGAATTTGCTCCGGATAGGTGAAAAGAATTCCCACAATCAAACAATTATGAGAGGATGGCCTCGAACTAGAACAACGAGTCTCTGAGAGAATGGATAAGATATGGAGGTAAAGCTCTTCTTCGGTCTTCAAATGTTGAGAGTGACGACGAGAAACACCACCGTGAATTGTTTAGACACTCCGGAAGAATCAAAAGCGAAGAGGTTGAGCCGACAATGAAAAGAAAATTGAGAGATCTTGGAGAAACACATCTGACTGATGAAAATCATTCTTACGTCAAACTTTAGAAAAGAATTTGAGATGCTCCGGAAAAATAATAAGAGTCAGGTAAGATCCTGGGAAAAAAACCTGTGGGTTAGGGCCCACTCAAGAGAAAACACCGTTAGAATGATTAAAAGAGAGATTTCACCGGTTGAATTAAAAGGCTTGAATGAGAGAACCTCCACGAGAGATCTTGAACGAATGCAGAGTGGAAACACGAATCTTCGAGATATCTTGAGCACTCCGGAACAATTGAATAGCGAGAAATGACTAAATATGAGGTGCACCGACATAAGAAGGTATTAGAAAGGAGGAAAAAGGATATGATCAACAACAAAACTCGAATCTAATTCACCGGAGAAGAAAAGAATGAAGAATGACGATCTTGAAGCTCCATTAGAATCTTCATGAGAATCACCGGATAAGAACATTGATGGAAAGGACGAAGAAACTTTACATCCATAAGATGGATACTTGATTAAGAAATTTTAATCCTTCAAGAAAAACAAGGGCGGGAGGGTGGGAAAAAACACCGTTGAGAATGAAACAAACACCGTTGAGAAAGCTTGAGTTGATCTTGCGGATGTTGAAATGATCGGATCCACTTGAAGAGAGACACACCGGTTGAACAAGATTGACATGACAATCTCGATTATCATGAAGGATTGGTATTCACATCGGAGTATGAGAACACCATTTGGGGAAGGTATGGAATCAACACTTGACATTGAAGCAACTCGAATACCACAAGTCAAAACAAAACAAAGGATTGGCTTGCAGAATAAGCCGGAACAAACATATGATAGAGATTTCATCCGAAGTTTTTGTGGTGGGGCCTACACGGGCTCGATCCTACAGCCCCATCTTGTACAAGGCAGTGCACATGACATACGAAGCGTCCCCGAGTCGGCATAGCCAAGGACTCTTTAAGACACAACGAGACCACTGTAAAACCAACCGTGAATAGGCGGACCACTAGACGTCGAACCCCAATTTCATATCATACATCTGTCGAAAAGATATCCTAAGAGCTACTTGAATTCCCACTTATAAACTCCCGAAATTTTCCGGTTATGCAATCAGGTGTTGGGGATACAGGGGAAGCATAATATCTCACCCAAAACTAGCAAATCCTACATCCAGCTGTATCCATCCTTCAACACATAACCAAGAAACCTTCGGAAATCATTTACCTCAACCTTCGAAAAGCATCCGTTATACGAATTATGGCAATACTCCCGAACTCTTGCCCCAGTACTAGGTGGCATCGAGGTTATCTCACCAACAACTGCATAAAAGAGTTTTTTGATGTCGGCGAAACTAAACTCAGGTATTCCAGAACTGCAACGATAAAATTGTGATGACAACACCTCGGAGCTCAACTCCCCGGGACACTGCCACAACCCCTAAATGACAGGAGGCACCAAGAACAATGTTCTCGTCACAAAACCATCGGAACGATTCCAAGATACCTGCGTGATCCTAAAAAAATTTAGTGGAATTTGAGAAGAGAAGAGTCAAAACTCTACGTCAGGATGCCTTACCAGAGCGATGAAGGGACTGGGGAGTAAAAAGAATTCCTAAACTCTCCGATATATAATTCCTAAATGACTCAAAACATTTTTTTCTAGACTCAACTCGTCAGCTAAATCGATCAAGCAGTGGGGGCTCCTAAGGTCGGGGAAGGCTCTGATTACCAACTTGTAACACCCTCGATGCGGCTATATCTCCCACGTGTCGAAGCACGACTTAGAGGCATAACCGCATTGAAAGCAATGTCGCAAGTGAGGTAATCTTCGCAAACAACCCATGTAATACAATAAGGCAAAAGAGATATATAGTTGGCTTACACTCGCCACTTCACACAATTACATGAATAAAGCATTACATCAACCAGTTACAATCAAGGTCCGACTACGGAGCCAAAATAAAAGAAGACTACCCCAAATGCTACACAGATCCCCGATCGACCGCAACTGGGCTCCACTACTGATCAACTAGAACGAAACAACACAAAGGACAAGATCTTCATCGAGCTCCTCCTGAGCTTGGTTGCGTCATCTGCGCGGACTCATCGGCACCTGCAAGCTGGTTTTGGAAGTATCTGTGAGTCACGGGGACTCAGCAATCTCACACCCCCGCGATCAAGACTATTTAAGCTTATGGGTAAGGTAAAGGTATGAGGTGGAGCTGCAGCAAGCGACTAGCATATATGGTGGCTAACATACGCAAATGAGAGCGAGAAGAGAAGGCAAAGCACGATCAAGAAACTATGATCAAGAAGTGATCCTAGAACAACCTACGTCAAGCATAACTCCAACACCGTGTTCACTTCCCGGACTCCGCCGAGAAGAGACCATCACGGTTACACACACGATTGATGCATTTTAATTAAGGTCAACTTCAGGTTTTCTACAACCGGACATTAACAAATTCCCATCTTCCCATAACCGCGGGCACGGCTTTCGAAAGTTCAAATCCCTGGAGGGGTGTCCCAACTTAGCCCATCACAAGCTCTCACGGTTAACGAAGGATATTCCTTCTAGCGGGAAGACCCGATCAGACTCGGAATCCCGGTTACAAGACATCCTCGACAAGGGTAAAACAAGTCCAGCAACACCGATCGAATGTGCCGACAAATCCCGATAGGAGCTACACATATCTCGTTCTCAGGGCACACTCAGATGAGATTAGCTACGAGTAAAACCAACCCTCAAGTTTCCCTGAGGTGGCCCCGCAGGCAGCTCGGTTCGGACCAACACTTAGAGAAGCACTGGCCCGGGGGGGTTAAAATAAAGATGACCCTTGAGTCTGCAGAACCCAAGGGAAGGTGGTAGGTTGTTAGTGCAAATGGTAAAACCATGGTTGGGCATTGCTGGAGGAGTTTTATTCAAGGCGAACTATAAAGGGGTTCCCATTATAACCAACCGCATAAGGAACGCAAAATCCGGGAACATAACACCGATATGACGGAAACTAGGGCAGCAAGAGTGGAACAAAACACCTTAAGGCCGAGCCTTCCACCCTTTACCAAGTATATAGATGCATTAATTAAATAAGAGGTATTGTGATATCCCAAACAAATAAACATGTTCCAACAAGGAACAACATAGCCATGTTCCAACAAGGAACAAACTTCATCTTCACCTGCAACTAACAACACTATAAGAGGGGCTGAGCAAAGCGGTAACATAGCCAAACAACGGTTTGCTAGGACAAGGTGGGTTAGAGGCTTGGTTCAACAATATGGGAGGCATGATAAGCAAGTGGTAGGTATCGCAGCATAGGCATAGCAAAAGAGCGAGCATCTAGCAAGCAAAGATAGAAGTGATTTCGAGGGTATGGTCATCTTGCCTGAAATCCCGCAAGGAAGAAGAATGAGTCCATGAAGAAGACAAACGGATGTAGTCGAACGAATCCTCACACACCGGCGTTATCGGAACTAACCCGAAGAAGCAACACCGGAAAGAAGCAAACAACATAGTAAACAACCATCACATAAACATGGCATGATGCACAATCAAGTATGATGCATGTCCGGTTTAATGAAGCATGTCATGGCAAAGTGCACAAACATAACTACAAGTTAAATGGAGCCGAATATGCAACGAGTTGCATATTGACGGAACACCACATCAATTATTTAGTTCACTCCCGGTTAGGTACTCAACAGTATTAAATGTTGTTAAGCATGTCAAGAGGTGAAGCATAACAAAGCTATATCATCTAAACAATTTAAATGGGACCGGATATAACAAATAACGAATCCGGTAAATCCCCATATGCCTTAGTAATTTATTGCAACAACAATTTAAACATTTTAATTGCTGTTATCATGATGCCGATGACATGAACTAGTTTATGCATTTTTTTATTAAAATTTGGCAAGAGCATTAAGAAGCATTTGTCACTATGGTGGAAAGGAAAGGGGTGCCATGGCAACGATAACGAAACGGTGCCACGACAATGTTCCAGTTCCGGTAACTCGATTGAGATACCGATGCAAAGGAGAAGTGTGTGGATGCATGCAAAAGATGGTGAGGCGCTCCCAGATACCGGATGTCCCATGAATCGATGACGGTGTCAAACGAGGGAACAACTAACCTTCACGGGAGGATTACAACAACCAACATGCATTCATTCCACGGATCATCGTCTCGGCGGTTATACCTTTTGGAGCGTGCTTTCTCGGAGCGGTTCGGGTCGAGCGATGTAGTCTTTCACGATCGTCATGGGAAGTAGTGGTGCTCGGCGATGGAAGCGGAAGTAGTTGTTCATGGTTCATTGTGGGAAGTAGTCGTTCTCGTGGCAACGGTAGTCGTTCATGTTCTTTGTCTCACAAGTTTCCGTAGATGTTCAGGGGCACGGCAAGAAACTCGGCATTTCGGTGCGATGTAGG
This sequence comes from Triticum dicoccoides, assembly GCF_002162155.2. Lineage (NCBI taxonomy): Eukaryota > Viridiplantae > Streptophyta > Magnoliopsida > Poales > Poaceae > Triticum > Triticum dicoccoides. Next base: position 338,508,984 of record NC_041382.1, read on the forward strand.
GGTACATGTCGAAGGTCGTCGTGGTACTTGGTGTAACATAGGTCTTCGGGGTCGTCGGGCACACGTTCACATTGTGGTTGTATACGTCGACGGTCTTATCAGAACCTCGTCAATGTTCGAGATCCACCTTGGCGATCCGAAGGGGTACTTGGCGTCATGGTACTTGGGTCTTCTGACTTGCCGGTCTTGGTTCTTGCGTCGGTAGTGATACAAGGTCGTCGTGGGACTTGATGGTCTTGACAAAACGAAGGGGTACTCGGCAAAACCATGTTCTTCGGAGGTCGACGGTAGTGGTACACGTATCAACATGGTGTGGTTGTACTTGACGGGTCCGGTCTTGGCGTGCGAACGAACACGGCACGATGTATAGATGTAGTGGTGGCCCTGGCATCTCGCAATAGTAGTACAGGAAGGCAAGGACGCGGCCGTTGGTGAGGTTGTAGCGGCCTTGGGCGTGAACTCCGGCGACATGACGAGGGGAACGGCGAGTCCCCAGATGGAGGAGGACGGGGCCAACTGGATCTGGCCGGAGTAGAACGGAGGCAGCGGGGCGAGCTCGACGGAGGCGAAGCCACAAACGAAGGGGGCCGTGCATGAAGAGCAGAGGCGGGTAGCAGGAGCGGCAGGAGGATGGGCTAAAGGAAGACTAGGAAGAAAGAAGGACAGGTCCAGCCTAGAAAGCTAAATTGGGCTCCCAATAAAAAAATAAAAAAATAAAGAGAACTTTGGAGAACAGAAAGAGAGAATTAGAAAAGGAATTAGACCAATAGGGATATTTTCCTTGGACCAAGAAAATATGAAGGATTTAACAAAAATGGTTGGAAGAGGTTTGGGCAAACTAGGTCTGTACTCATTTGAATTTAATTCAAATGGATTCTAATAGAAAGTGGGTGCTAGGACGGTCCAGAAATGATTGAGAATCTCGGTGGAGCTCCGGAAAAAATAGAGAAAGGATATATAGCAAAGTTAGAGGCCAAGAGTTGTGATAACAAAGGCATTGGGGTTTTGCAAGTGTGTTAAGGTGAATTCCAAAATAGTGGAATATTTATAATAGCTCCCTAAATATTAGGAGGATATGTTATAAAGAGAAGCCACTCTTCCCTCGATTTAAATGGATCGAAGATCCACACAATTTATTTAGTTGACATGCAAATGATTTATGAGATGATGGCATGATGCAATGCAAAAATAAAAGGGCAAGCACAAATGAAACACACGGCGAAACCCGGAATATATGGAAGTCATCTCGAGCATCGGTCTCGGGGCGTCACACAACTGCCAAGCTTGGGGGAGTGCCCCGGTATCGTATCACCATCACTTTTATCTTTATCGTTTTCCTTAGTTCGATCCTTTTGGTATTATCTTGATCTAGTAGAATAAAATTTATGGCATGATCTAGTTTTGAGTTTTGCTTTATAATTCCTCTATGTAATCGAGTCTGTGAGCTATATAATAAAGATTTTTGTTGAGTCAAGGGCTTGATTATTTTGCCATGATCCTAAGGGAATAAAAGAAAAGAGAAAGGAATAAAAAGAAACAAAGAGATCATGTGAGTCTTATGGATAGTAATGAGCTCACATAGAAAAAAGTTTGATGAATAAAAGTTGTTGAGGGTTGACAAACATAGTTTTGGTCATTGTTGCAATTAATAGGAAGTAATAAAGAAAGAGAGGTCTTCACATATAAATATACTATCTTGGACATCTTTTATGATTGTGAGCACTCGTTAAAATATGACATGCTAAAGAGTTGACGTTGGACAAGGAAGACAACGTAATGGGTTATGTTGTCTTACATCTGAGATAAATTATATTGTCATGGATCATCCAACATGGTTGAGCTTGCCTTTCTCCCTCATGCTAGCCAAATTCATCGCACCAAGTAGAGATACTACTTGTGCTTCCAAATACTCTTAAACTCAGTCTTGCCATGAGAGTCCACTATACCTACCTATGGATTGAGTAAGATCCTCTAAGTAAGTTGTCATCGGTGCAAGCAATAAAAATTTCTCTCTAAATATGTATGACTTATTAGTGTGGGAGAAAATAAGCTTTATACGATCATGTGATATGGAAGAAATAAAAGCGACAGACTGCATAATAAAGGTCCATATCACAAGTGGTAATATAAAGTGACGTTCTTTCGCATTAAGATTTTGTGCATCCAACCATAAAAGTGCATGACAACCTCTGCTTCCCTCTGCGAAGGGCCGATCTTTTACTTTTATCTCCCACCTTGCATAAGAGTCATGGTGATCTTCACCCTTCATTTTTACATTTTATCCTTTGGCAAGCACAGTATGTTGGAGAGATCCTGGTATATATGGCTAATAGGATGTGAGTTTTCATGAACTATTATTGTTGACATTACCCTTGAGGTAAAACGTTGGGAGGCAAACTATAAGCCCCTATCTTTCTCTATGTCCGATTAAAACTCCATACCCATAAGTATTGCGTGAGTGTCAGCAATTGTGAAAGACTATATGATAGTTGAGTATGTGGACTTGCTGAAAAGCTCTTATTTATTGACTCTTTCCTATGTTATGATAAAATGCAATTGATCCAATGACTGAGATTATAGTTTGTTAGTTTTCAATGAAGTTTACGATTCATACTTGAAATTGTGATTGAATTATTACTCTAGCATAAGAAATCATATGAAAAGAATTATATAAGTTGTTGTTCTAAGAATGATCATGATGCCCTCATGTCCGTATTTTATTTTTATCGACACCTTTATCTCTAAACATGTGGACATATTTTTCGATTTCGGCTTTCGCTTGAGGACAAGCGGGGTCTAAGCTTGGGGGAGTTGATACGTCCATTTTGCATCATGCTTTTATATCAATATTTATTGTATTATGGTCTGTGATTACACATTATGTCACAATACTTATGCCTATTCTCTCTTATTTTACAAGGTTTACATAAAGAGGGAGAATGCCAGCAGCTAGGATTTTGGGCTGGAAAAGGAGCAAATATTACAGACCTATTATGCACAGCTCCAAAAGTCCTGAAACTTCACGGAAGATGTTTTCAAAATATATAAAAAATACTCCGCGGAAGAAATTCACCAGGGGGGCCACACCTTGCCCACGATGGTGGGGGCACGCCCTACCCCCCTGGGCGTGCCCCCCTACCTCGTGGGCCCCTGGTGGCCCTCCAGTGGCCATCTTCTGCTATATGAAGTCTTCCGATGGGAAAAAATAACAAGCCATCTTCTCGGACGAAACTCCGCCGCCACAAGGCGGAACCATGGCGGAACCAATCTAGGGCTCTGGCGGAGCTGTTCTGCCGGGGAAACTTCCCTCCTGGAGGGGGAAATCATCGCCATCATCATAACCAACGCTCCTCTCATCGGGAGAGGGCAATCTCCATCAACATCTTCATCAGCACCATCTCCTCTCAAAACCCTAGTTCATCTCTTGTATCCAATTCTTGTCTCCAAGTCCGGGATTGGTGCTAGTAGGTTGCTAGTAGTGTTAATTACTCCTTGTAGTTGATGCTAGTTGGTTTATTTGGTGGAAGATCATATGTTCAGATCATATATGCATATTAATACCCCTCTGATTATGAACATGTTTATGCTTTGTGAGTAGTTACATTTGTTCCCGAGGACATGGGAGAAGTCTTGCTATTAGTAGTCATGTGGATTTGGTATTTGCTCGATATTTTGATGAGATGTATGTTGTCTCTCCTCTAGTGGTGTTATGTGAACGTCAACTACATGACACTTCACCATTATTTGGGCCTAGAGGAAGGCATTGGGAAGTAATAAGTAGATGATGGGTTGCTAGAGTGACAGAAGCTTAAACCCTAGTTCCTGTGTTGCTTCGTAAGGGGCTGATTTGGATCCATATGTTTCATGCTATGGTTAGGTTTACCTTAATACTTTTGTTGTAGTTGCGGATGCTTTCAATAGAGGTTAATCATAAGTGGGATGCTTGTCCAAGTAAGGATAGTACCCAAGCACCGGCCCACCCACATACTAAATTATCAAAGTACCAAACGCGAATCATATGAGCGTGATGAAAACTAGCTTGATGATATTCCCATGTGTCCTCGGGAGCGCTTTTCTCTATATAAGAGTTTGTCCAGGCTTGTCCTTTGCTACAAAAAGGATTGGGCCACCTTTCTGCACTTTATTTACTTTTGTTAGTTGTTGCTCGTTACAAATTATCCTATCACAAAACTATCTGTTACCACTTATTTCAGTACTCACAGAGAATACCTTGCTGGAAACCGCTTATCATTTCCTTCTTCTCCTCGTTGGGTTCGACACTCTTACTTATCGAAAGGACTACGATAGACCCCCTATACTTGTGGGTCATCAGGTAGCAAGAAGGATTTCTGGCGCCATTGCCGGGGAGATCTACGCTCAAGTCAAGACATACCAAGTACCCATCATAAACTCTTCTCCCTCGCATTACATTATTTGCCATTCGCCTCTCGTTTTCCTCTCCCCAACTTCACCTTTCACTTCACTTTCGCCCTTCTTCTGTTCGATCTTGTGTTACCATGTACCTTCTCTTTGCTTGCATCTTCGCTTGCTAAAAGTTTATGGATCCTCATCCACTTGCTAATCTCTTTAAGAGATCCAGTTATGATGAACCTATTGCTAGTGAGTCGAGTGCACTAGATTATCTTTATGAGGTTTTGCTTGAAATTTATGAATCTAAAAAGTGTGATGAATTACTTTATGAAGCAATTCATGATAGATCTTTGAATAAAAAGCATGATTGCAATGATATTATTATAAATTCTATGAATGTCAATTGTGCTAATAATATGCAAAACCTAAGCTTGGGGATGCTAGTTTTGCTATGTCCACTACTTGTTGCAATGATCATGATTGGGGTGATTCTTCTTTTGATCTTGAAAATTTATTTAAGCCCCATGATGAATATGAGATTGATAATAGTGTTTGCAATATTATTGGAAGTGGGTTTGGAAGAGTGTCAACTTTAGATCCCACATATTTGGAGAATGTTCAATCTTATGAAATTTTTGGTAAAAGTGGGTTTGGAGAGGTCATGACTTTAGTTAATGTTAATCTCACTACTTTGGAAGAGTGTCAATTTTGCATGCATGTGGATCATGAAGAGAAAAATTTATGTGATAGCTATATTGTTGAATTTGATTATGATCCTACATGTAATTATTATGAGAGAGGAAAATATGGTTGTAGAAATTTTCGTGTCACTAAATTACCTCTCGTTATGTTGAAAGTGCTCTTGTTTCTTTCTCCTTCCTTGCATCTGATAGTTTTTGCTTGTCTTGATAATGTGTTTGTTTATACAATGCCTGTGCATAGGAAGTATGTTAGACTTAGATGTGATTTTCATATGCTTCATGATGCTCCCTTCGTGTTTCAATTGCTATCTTTCATGTGAGCATCATTAAAATTATAGATGCCTAGCTAGGGGCGTTAAATGATAGCGCTTGTGGGGAGGCAACCCAATTTTATTTTTGTTCTTTACTTTTTGTTCCTATTTAGTAATAAATAAATTTTATTTTCTCTATCATGATTGTGTTTTTTATGTTTTAATTAGTGTTTGTGCCAAGTAAAGCCTTTAGGATCTTCTTGGGTGATTGTTGTTTGATCTTGCTGAAAAAACAGAAAGTATGCGCTCACAAGAACAATTTTTTTTTTACCAGAGAGCGATAAAATACCAATTCCAACTGCAGTAGATCAATATACAAATTATTTAGGTCGTCCTAATTTTTCAGAATTTTTGGAGTTACAGAAGTATTCGAAACCTCTAGATTGCTACAGACTGTTATGTTTTTAACAGATTCTGTTTTTCGTGTGTTGTTTGCTTATTTTGATGAATCTATGGCTAGTATCGGGGGGGGTATGAACCCTAGAGAAGTTTAAATACACTAGGTTTAACACCAATATAAATAAAGAATGAGTTCATTACAGTACCTTAAAGTGGTGGTTTGTTTTCTTATACTAACCGATCTCATGAGATTTTCTGTTGAGTTTTGTGTTGTGAAGTTTTCAAGTTTTTGGGTAAAGATTTGATGGATTTTGGAACAAGGAGTGGCATGAGCCTAAGCTTGGGGATGCCCAAGTCACCCCAAAGTAAAATTTGGGTACAACCAAAAGCCTAAGCTTGGGGATGCCCAGGAAGGCATCACCTCTTTCGTCTTCGTCTATCAGTAACTTTACTTGAGGCTATATTTTTATTCACCACATGATATGTGTTTTGCTTTGAGCGTCTTGTATGATTTGAGTCTTTGCTTTTTAGTTTACCACAATCATCCTTGCTGTACACACCTTTTGGGATAGACACATATAAATCGGAATTTATTAGAATACTCTATGTGCTTCACTTATATCTTTTGAGCTAGATAATTTTGCTCTAGTGCTTCACTTATATCTTTTTACAGCATGGTGCTGGTTTTATTTTACAGAAATTATTGATCTCTCATGCTTCACTTATATTATTTTGAGAGTCTTTTATAACAACATGGTAAATTGCTTTGGTTATGAAATTAGTCCTAATATGATAGGCATCCAAGATGGGTATAATAAAAACTTTCATATAGAGTGTATTTAATACTATGAGAAGTTTGATACTTGATGATTGTTTTGAGATATGAAGATGGTGATATTAGAGTCATGCTAGTTCAATATTTGTGAATTTGAGAAATACTTATGTTGAGGTTTGCAAGTCCCGTAGTATGCACGTATGGTAACCGTTGTGTAACAAATTTGAAGCGTGAGGTGTTTCTTTGATTGTCCTCCTTATGAGTGGCGTTCGGGGATGAGCGATGGTATTTCCCTACCAATCTATCTCCCTAGGAGCATGCGCGTAGTGATTGTTTTTGATGACTTGTGGATTTTTGCAATAAGTATGTGAGTTCCTTATGACTAATGTTGAGTCCATGGATTATACGCACTGTCACCCTTCCATCATGGCAAGCCTCTTCGGTACCGTGCATTGCCCTTTCTCACCTCGAGAGTTGGTGCAAACTTCACCGGTGCATCCAAACCCCGTGATATGATACACTCTATCACACATAAGCCTCCATATATCTTCCTCAAAACAGCCACCATACCTACCCTATATGTCATTTCCATAGCCATTCTGAGATATATTGCCATGCAACTTTCCACCGTTCCGTTTATTATGACACGCTTCATCATTGTCATATTGCACTGCATGATCATGTAGTTGACATCGTATTTGTGGCAAAGCCACCGCTCATAGTTTTTTATACATGTCACTCTTGAATCATTGCACAACCCGGTACACCGCCGGAAGCATTCATATAGAGTCATATTTTGTTCTAGTATTGAGTTGTAATTTTTGAGTTGTAAATAAATAGAAGTGTGATGATCATCATTATTAGAGCATTGTCCCGTGTGAGAAAAAAAGAGAAAGGCCAAATAAAAAAAGAAGACCCAAAAAACATTAGAGAAGGGACAATGTTACTATCCTTTTTCCACACTTATGCTTCAAAGTAGCACCATGATCTTCATGATAGAGAGTCTCTTATTTTGTTACTTTCATATACTAGTGGGAAATTTCATTATAGATCTTGGCTTGTATATTCCAACAATGGGCTTCCTCAAAATGCCCTAGGTCTTCATGAGCAAGCAAGTTGGATGCACACCCACTTAGTTTCTTTTGTTGATCTTTCATACATTTATAGCTGTAGTGCATCCGTTGAATGGCAATCCCTACTCCTCGCATTCACATCGGTTGATGGACATCTCCATAGCCCGTTGATTAGCCGCGTCAACGCGAGACTGTTTTTGTCTTCTCCACACAACCTCCATCATCATATTCTATTCCACCTATAGTGCTTTGTCCATGTCTCGCGCTCATGTATTGCGTCAAAGTTGAAAAAGTTTGAGAATACTAAAGTATGAAACAATTGTTGGGCTTGTCATTGGGGTTGTGCATGATAGGAGCATTTTGTGTGACGAAAATGAAGCATGGCCAAACTATATGATTTTGTAGGGATGAGCTTTCTTTGGCTATGTTATTTTGAGAAGACATAATTGCTTGGTTAGTATGCTTGAAGTATTATTATTTTTATGTCAATATTAAAATTTTGTCTTGAATCTTTCAGATCTGAATATTCATGCCACAATAAATAAAATTACATTGAAAATTATGTTAGGAAGGATTCCACATCAAAAATTCTTTTTTTATCATTTACCTACTCGAGGATGAGCAGGAATTAAGCTTGGGGATGCTGATACGTCTCCAACGTATCTAATTTTTGATTGTTCCATGCTATTATATTGTCTGTTTTGGATGTTTAATGGGCTTTACTATGCACTTTTGTATTATTTATGGGACTAACCTATTAACTGGAGGTCTAGTGCCAGTTTCTATTTTCTTGCCTATTTCAGTGTTTCGCGGAAAAGGAATATCAAACGGAATCCAAACGGAACGAAACCTTCGCAAGGATCTTTCTTGGAACAAACACAATCCAGGAGACTTGGAGTGGAAGTCAGAGACGCAACGAGGCAGCCACGAGGTAGGAGGGCGCTCCCACCACCCTCCTGGGCCCCTCGTAGCTCCACCGACATACTTCTTTCGCCTATATATACTCTTATACCCTAAAAAGATCTAGGAGAGCCACAAAACCAATTTTCCAGCGCCGCAACCTTCTGTACCCTTGAGATCCCATCTAGGGACCTTTTTCGGTGATCTGTCGGAGGGGGAATCGATCACGGAGGGCTTCTACATCAACACCATGGCCTCTCCGATGATGTGCGAGTAGTTTACCACAGACCTTCAGGTCCATAGTTATTAGCTAGATAGCTTCTTCTCTCTCTTTGATCTTCAATACAAAGTTCTCCTTGATGTTCTTGGAGATCTATTCAATGTAATATTCTTTTGCGGTGTGTTTGTCGAGTTCCGATGAATTGTAGATTTATGACTAAGTTTATCTATGAACAATATTTGGTTCTTCTCTGATTCTTATATCCATGATTTGATATCTTTGCAAGTCTCCTCGAATTATCGGTTTAGTTTGGCCTACTAGATTGATCTTTCTTGCAATGGGAGAAGTGCTAAGCTTTGGTGTTCAATCTTGCGATGTCGTTTCCCAGCGACAATAGGGGCAGCAAGGCACGTATTTTATTATTGCCATCGAGGATAAAAAGATGGGGTTTATATCATATTGCTTGAGTTTATCCCTCTACATCATGTCATCTTGCCTAAAGCATTACTCTGTTCTTATGAACTTAATACTCTAGAGGCATGCTGGATAGCGGTCGATGTGCGAAGTAATAGTAGTAGATGCAGAATCATTCCGGTCTACTTAACACGAACGTGATGCCTATATTTCATAATCATGCGTAGATATTCTCATAACTATGCGCTTTTCTATCAATTGCTCGGCAGTAATTTGTTCACCCACCGTAATGCATGCTATCATGAGAGAAGCCACTAGTGAAACCTATGGCCCCCGGGTCTATTTTATATCATATAAGTTTCCGATCTACAATTCTAGTTTACTATTTATTTTATTTTGCAATCTTTACTTTTCAATCTATACAACAAGAATACCAAAAATATTTGTCTTATTATCTTTATCAGATCTCACTTTCCTAAGTGACCGTGAAGGGATTGACAACCCCTTTATCACGTTGGTTGCGAGGTTCTTGATTGTTTGTGTAGGTACTAGGCGACTTGCGTGTAGTCTCCTACTGGATTGATACCTTGGTTCTCAAAAACTGAGGGAAATTCTTACGCTACTTTGCTGCATCACCCTTTCCTCTTCAAGGGAAAACCAAAGCATGCTCAAGAGGTAGCAACCATGCATTTCGACCCTACCAGAAACTACGAGAAGAAGGTCTACACCCACATAATGAATATTCTAGATGATGCTCTCCAAGGCTTCAACATTAGGGGTGGCCACCTGCAGATCAGGAAACAAAGGAACAAGAAGTTGGGTTTCTCACATAAAACTAACTTTTGGTGCATCCATGTCCCAGAACCAAGCAAGAAAGATGGATTCTACCACCTCCATCTCATGACTGAGTTCAGCATGGATGACCAAAAGCTTCGCATGACAAGCAGAAACGATGATCATATCCGCAATTGGGTTGAATCTCATGGAGAAGCGGATTATAAACTTAGAGATGACTTCTTTCGCATCCAAAGGGACATTGTGATGATCATCATGAAAGAAGTCGTCGATGAGAAGGGGATGTTCCACCACGGCCCTATATCGCGAGCTGACGTCCAAACTCGCATAGGCATGCAACGTCATGACCTCACGCCGTTCAAGAGGCTAGGGTCCACCCTTGATGATATGGAAGGATGGAACTTCTAGTGATTTACGATGATGATGATGATGATATGTGTCGGTTGAAGTTGTATATTTTCTGTAGTGATGAAACTTTGTGATGTCCATGGTCCCTGCCAAACTTGTGTAACACCACTTTGTTAGTTTGGGTACGTTGACCTGCGTACCTCTAGTTAACTAGTTTGCGTACTATATGTTGCATCTAGTTGCTAACCCTTTCTTTTTCGTGTTGCTCTAGTATATTTTGTTGCATATGATTGTACATTCTCTTGATGAAGATGCATCTCTAACAGGTACCTAGATTCTTGATGGTGAAGAAGCAGTGCTATGTCATGTACAAAGGGAAGGTTCCGGGAGTGTACGACGAGTGGCCTGAGTGTCAGGCGCAAGTGGATGGCGTCTCGGGTGCCAGCCATAAAGGCTTCAAAAGCAGACAAGAAGGCGAATCTAGTTACTTGAGGTTCACGCTAGCGCGAGAGAGGACTCGTAACCGCCGCCTCATGTACTGCATAGTTCCGTTCTCACTCATAGTCATAGCTCTTCTCGCGTATATCATTGTTTAGATGAATCATGATGTAGTTGCAAGGATTCAAGACTTGTATCGCCATTTTCGAGATGATGAAAAGAGACCACTTTGTGTTGGATGATAATTATGATGATGACATAATTTGATGAGACTATTTGTATGTATATGCTATGATTATATTTGTATGTGTATGATATGCTAGAGATTATTGTATAAAGCCCTAAACAAAATTCAGCAACACAAAATATGGAGCATATTTTTTTCAAAAACTAATAACAGTAGCATGGGGTATGGCTTTAGTAGTAGCGAGTTCTTAGTAGTAGCGCTCTTTGTTCAAGGGCGCTACAGCTATTAGCAGGAGCGCTTGTTGTAGACCAACGCTGCTGCTATCCCTAGGTAGTAGTAGCGCGGGTCAAACCGCGCTACTGATAAGCATTAGCTATAGCACCACATCAGTAGCGCAGCCACCCGCGCTACTGATAAGCATTTAACCCACACTACTGCTAGGCTTTTCCCTAGTAGTGCATGTTCCCTACCGAAACCATTAGGCTTGTTGTGAGAGAAGCTCTGGTTTGCGAGAAGCTTATACCCAAACCTGCCCCAATGGGACTATATTTTTTACCACGGCATGTCGATGCCGTTCCATGATATCATGTCAAGTTTCATGAATTTCAGACGAGTTTTCAATTTACTAGAATCTTAAAACCATGTATCTCAATGTTAGCGGCCAAGCGACAGTGTCAAGGTGTTTGACATTATTTCTCATTTCTTGCATGTGACCTAAGCTTGCAACCAAGGACAAACATTAGATTTTGCAACCCATTTTTATGCACTCGAGCATGTGCATGTAGTTCAACTTTGAATTATGAACATAAATGCGTAGAAAACTCAGTTAACGTATAAAAATCTCCAAACGATCCCCCAAATTCATCCCCATTTCTTGCATGGTACATAAGCATAAACCCATGGACACATATATGATTTTACAACCCATGTTGTTGCACCGGAGCATGTGCATGTAGTTTAATTTTGAATTGTGCACCTGAAATGGCTAGAAAACCAATTTAATGTATAAAATGTCCAAACAAACCCTGAATAATTCCAATTCTTTTACGATACACATATAGTTGCATGTTCAATGCAGATAAAAGTTCTAGCAATTGAAACACTGTCCATTGCCGCTATGACCTCATGATGTAATTCGAATCAAGATGAAAAATCATGTAGATCCCACACAGTTTATTATCATCAACCATGTGAGATGCAATACAAAATGTCCTGGAGCACCGTCTGATGACCATTTGCGTGCTAGTTTTTTCGTTGAAGTGATTCAAAATTTTCGGCTTCCGTGGAAATATCTTACTCCCTACCCCCTACCCCTTACCAAAAGCCACATTTTCCCTGTTTCCACCTTCCTTTCCAAGTTGAAACCTTCACTCCTTGCTTGCAGCACCACCTCCTCGCCAGCGACCCTCCTTCACGCTGCTCGGCCTCGCCTATCCAGGCATGTAATCCACACCCGACCCCCATCCTCCTCCTCCTTCCACATCCCACATGCCCCGACCACCGGCGCGACACCTTCCACCCAAATCACCGACCCCTCCACCAAATAAGTGCCGCCCCAAGCCATGGTGCATGCTGTATAGCTAGGATCTCAAGGAGCATTTGGTAGCGGAGAAGCAAATTGTTGCCGCACGCGCGGATGAGGTGACGATGGCTGCCATTCGTGCCAACCCCCAGATCTTGGAGGATCACCTCACCGTCGAGGCCACCGTCAAAGCCTCGTGCGCCGATGCCGCGATGCAGTTGGCTGCTTTAAACGACAGTTCGTGGTGTTTTCTTGAGGCCACCCTTGATGCCTTTGATGAAGACTACGAGGTGTTTTCTCAGCGTGCATGTGCTTACCTCATCTCGAGAGCCAGCAGGTTGGTGCCAAGAGCGACTCAGGAAACTCACCACTATGACGTGGGCAACCACGACGCAGAGGCCTCACCCTCTTCAATGTCCAAGGAGTCAATCATCATCGATATCTCTGACAATGAGGAGTAGCTTGTCTTATTAGCTCACTATAAGGACCCATGTTCAGTTTGCTAGCTACTGCCTTTCCTTAACAAATTCTAGTGAATTGTGCTATCAAATTTTACCATGCAATATGTTGCTCTAGTGTATATGTTCTATATGTTGTGCAATGTGGTGCTCACTTATTAATTGTTGGTTAATTAGATGTCGTGTTTAGTTAACTGTTTGGTTCAATTCGGCAAATGTGATGTTCAATTCTTCAGGGTGCAATTTCGTATTGTCTTCCATGTGAGAAATAATCGAATTTTTCTATACAAAATACATGAGAAAAAAATACAATTGCTATATTTCCAAGTTGTCAAGCATGCTTGGTTTGGTTAACCGTCTGATCTTCAAGTATGTTATACATTGTGCAATGTGGTGCTCAGTTAACGTTTGGTTCATTTGTTGTGGTGTTTAGTTAACTATTTTGTTCAATTCTCCAATGCGATGTTCAATTGTTGTGGGTGCATTCTGTTATTGTATACCACATGAGAAATAAATCGAATTTGGCTGTACTAAATACATGAGAAACAAATACAATTGTTATATTTCCAAGTTGTTAAGCATGCTTGGTTTGATTAACTCTCTGATCTTCTATTATGATTATGTTATATTGTGCAATGTGGTGCTTAGTTAATGTTTGGTTCATTTCTTGTGGTGTTTAGTTAACTGCTTGGTTCAATTCTGCAATGCGATGTTCAATTGTTGTGGGTACATTATGTTATTGTATATCATGTGAGAAATAAATCGAATTTGGTTGTACTAAATACATGAGAAACAAATACAATTGCTATATTTCTGAGTTGTTAAGCATGCTTGGTTTGGTTAACTGTCTGATCTTCTATTAGGAGTATGTCATATTGTGCAATGTGGTGCTCAGTTAATGTTTGGTTCATTTGTTGTGGTGTTTAGTTAACTGCTTGGTTCAATTCTGCAATGCGATGTCCACTTGTCGTGGGTACAATTTTGTATTGTTGTGCATGTGAGGAATAAGTCGAATTTGGCTACACTTAATACATGAGAAACATATAAAAGTGCTATATTTTCCTGTTCTTAATCATGCTTGATTTGGATAAATGGGTTTTCCATGTGGCTTGAATTAATCTGATGAATCTGCAATGTGCTTATTTTTCATCAACATATTTTACTGATAGCACGCGAACCCTTACTTAACCTGATGACTAACTACCTTATATGTGTTGCAGGAAAACAATGGGAAGCACTGAGGTTTACAATCAAGGTTAGCACGCGCATGGTCCATTGTCTAATAGCACATTATTGTGCAGTTGCAGGAACCATTCTAATATCTAGGTTTTTAACAATTTAGTCTTACACATGTAGGTCTTGTTGTCAGAGGTTTTGACACACTGTTTGACCCTTTTTGCATATGGGGAAATGACTTGTCCATGAATATCAATCAAGTCAAGAAACCCAGAAAGATTGTTAGGATAAAGAAATTAGTGACAAAAAATAAGATCTTTGTCTTCACAATGAAGAAGACACCAGTTAACTACAAGATGGTACTAACTATTATACCTTGCCTTTTTTTATTCCTTTGCCCCAATTCCAATATAGAGAAGATATTTATGCGCATCCTTGTTTTTAGGCCTTTCTAGTCAAGAGGCGAGGAAGGTTTTCATACAACACCCACGGTTCGATATTGAAGTGTTCCTGAAGAGCACGAAGGATGGATGGTTAATCATCCACAGACACTAGCCTAAAGTTGCAAAGACCTTCAACATGAATGAAGGCTCAATATTGTCCTTCTGCTTCAGCAGTTTTCTAGATGAGATGCATCTATCTATGTACTGTCTATGATGCTAATTTCAAAAGGTTCTACATGTTGCATGTGAAACTTGGTGGTGGTTCAGTTGTGTAATGGGGTAGCTGAAGGCTAAAGCTATATCATGTTTTACTCTGATGTATTTCAATTATGAAATCCTGCTTCCTTAATATGGAAATGAAATATATTATGTGCTTAATATGAATGTCAATTAGATTAATAAATGGATTATTAATAATAGGGCAATTAGCCAGCTAATTGGCCAATTAGCCTGCCAATTGGATTTTTCTATTGCAAACGGTTATTCAGAAAACACCGTGGGTGATTGTCGGTGTCAAAACCGGTGGATCTCGGGTAGGAGGTCCCGAACTGTGCGTCTAAGGCGGATGGTAACAGGAGGCAGGGGACACGATGTTTACCCAGGTTTGGGCCCTCCTGATGGAGGTAAAACCCTACGTCCTGCTTGATTGTTCTTGATGATATGAGTATTACAAGAGTAGATCTACCACGAGATCAGAGAGGCTAAACCCTAGAAGCTAGCCTATGGTATGATTGTATGTTGTCCTACGGACTAAAACCCTCCGCTTTATATAGACACCGGAGGGGGCTAGGATTACACAAGGTTGGTTACAAAGGAGGAGATATCCATATCCGTATTGCCTAGCTTGCCTTCCACGCCAAGTAGAGTCCCATCCGGACACGGGATGAAGTCTTCGATCTTGTATCTTCATAGTCCAACAGTCCGGCCAAAGTATATAGTCTGGCTGTCCGGAGACCCCCTAATCCAGGACTCCCTCAGTAGCCCCTGAACCAGGCTTCAATGACGATGATTCCGGCGCACAGTGTTGTCTTCGGCATTGCAAGGCGGGTTCCTCCTCCGAATACACCATGGAAGAGTTTGAATGCAAGCATAGTGTCCGACCCTGCAAAATAAGTTCCACATACCACCGTAGAGAGAATAATACTTCCAGAAATCTAATCTGCTGACACGTTTTGATAGTATGACATCACTTCATGGCCCGGTTATCATTCGAACCGCTTTTCTCAACCAGCTCTGCACATATGGCGAGGCAGTTTCTTGATACGTCTTGTCAAAGCAGAGATCGTGTTCCCCTTATCACAGGATTCTCATCAATACGGACGTGGGTAACCCAACCATGCCATCAATTGCGGCGCCTGGGGAATAAGCGGTTTTGCCAGGCAAGTGGGGAAACTCATCGCCTCCTCCACCCTTATAAAGGGACAAAGATTTACTTTTTACACCCACGCCTTCTTCCTTCTCGCTTACCCATTCCCGCACACTCGAGCTCTAGCGCCCAAGCTCGTGTTCTTCTTCTAAAACCACTCCAAGCATGTCTGGAGCAGGAGGCAAGTGGATGGTTTCCTCCGTCACGGAGGAAAACATCAAAAAGTTACGGGGAGCCGGATACCTAGCTGCGAATATCGCGCACCGGCTGCCGAATGCAGGGCAGATCGTCCCCATGCCCGAACCCCATGAGAGGGTAGTTTTTCTTACCCATTTCATCCGCGGACTGGGATTTCGTCTCCACCCATTTGTCCGTGGGCTCATATTCTACTACGGGCTGGATTTTCATGATCTGGACCCCAACTTCATCCTCAACACCTTGGCGTTTATCGTCGTGTGCGAGGCCTTCCTCCGCATCAGGCCCCACTTTGGCCTATGGCTGAAAACCTTCAATGTCAAACCGAAGGTGGTGGGTGGCCAGCAAGCAGAGTGCGGAGGCGCCATGGTGGGCAAGATGCCTAATGTCACCTGGCTCGAGGGTACCTACGTGGATACCATAAAGGGGTGGCAATCGGGGTGGTTCTACATCACTGAGTCGCGCGACTCCAACTGGGTGGCGGCCCCCAAATTTTGATCCGGAATCCCCACGCAGCTCACCTCCTAGAAAAAGAAGGGCCTGTCCTGGGGTTCTTCGGTAGAGCTGACTGGACTCCAGACCTGCATACAGAACATGACGAACAAGAAAATTAAGCTCGTCAACATGGTCCGGGTTATGCTCTTCCGCCGGATCCTTCCGTGCCAATGACGGGCATTTGTTTTGTGGGAGTTCGACTTGGCCCAGCACCAGATGCTGCGAGAGATCTATGACACGAGGCACGAGGACATCTGGAGGGTGCTATTCAAGGGCGCCGAGATGCCTCCCTCCCTCACCGAGGACCGCGGACTCAGCGCAAAGCGCCACGCCCATCCGGTAGGCTTTTATATCTCTCAGGGTATTTATGTGCCCTGGTTTGGTTATGTGTTGGATCTAAGCTTTCATGTCATTAACAGGACTGGATAAAGATAGCGGAGCAGCTTGATTGCCCAGCCCCCCTGCCCGAAGATCCTGCAAACACTCTTCTAACGAAGATGCTGACTCCGGCAAATTATGAGGTGCCGGAAAAGACGACCAAGAAGAAGGCCGTGGGGACCCGAAAGGGTCTCCGGCGCAAGGTGGTTCTATCGGACTCATCGTTCGATGAGTCCGATGCGCACTCCTCCCACGGAAATGAGGAGGAGGAGAAAAGTTCTCCCCCCCCAGCCAGGGGAGACAAGAAAAGGAAGGCCGACCCATCCGGGGAGGCCAAAGGGTCCAAGAAGGCAAAGACCCTCCCTCCAGACTGTGCCACGACGGCCGCCGACAGCGGCGACGAGTGGCTACCCAGGGACAAGCCCCTGGCGAAGTCGTAAGTGTCCGGACACCATAGTACTTCATGGTATGTTTTATTGTACTGCCTTTGCTCATGCCGAACATGATTATGCAGTCTGGCCCGAGCTCATCTCGACGTACCCTCGTCGAGCGGCTCTTTGGGCTCGTAGGATATGAACAGCGGTTCTCCTCCGACGGCTTCCACCCCTCGCCCTACGGACAATGCCGAGGTGGTATCTAAAAAGGCACCGACCCAAGGGGAGGTGACCCTGGGGCGCCTCACGGCGACCTCCTGGACCCTGAGTACCAAGGGAGCGAGGCTCCTACGGGCTTCGAGTTCGGGCCCCAGCCGGACACTGCGCCGGAACCTTCGATGGTTCCGGACTCCGGCAGGCGGTCCCCCATTAAGGGGGGCCAACCATCCGTGCCGGTGTCCTCTGTCCAACCAGAGGCACCGTACAACTTGCTGGAAGCGCTTCACAGCACTTCCATCGATGAAGAACACCGCACTATCATGAGTGCGGTGCTCAAGAAGGTTTAGTCCGCCAAAAACAGACTGAACGAAGCTTGCGCCAGCCTCCTAACAGGCTTTGAGGTAAGCATTCAAAATATAAAAATACTACCGCATAGATAGTAGCCCCTGATGCTCTGTTTGGCGTTCGCGAAGAAAAGCCGAATAGAGTATCAAATGATAACTCAGGAGTCTAATTAGAGTATGTCTATGTGTATGTGCAGGCTTCCCTGCTGGCCGCTGCCGCACGTACTGCGGAGGTCTCTGCGCTGAAGCAGGCCCTGAAGTGGTCAGAGGACGAGCTCGACCTTACCAAGGGGCAGCTCGAAGAGAGCAAAGGTAAGATATACCCCAGTTTATATAGTTAAAAAGAAGTTCGTTGTAAAGTAATAGGATCATCATGAATTTGTCAGGGGCCACGACCGAGGTGGAGACCCTGAGGAAGGCGTTGTCCGCAGCCGAAGATAAAGCGGCCAAAGAACGCATTGAACGGGAGAGACAAGAAGCCCGAGTGGGCGAGGTGCAGCAAGAGCTCGAGGCTCTCGCCAAAAAGCATGAGTCCTTGGAGCTTGACTCCAAGACGCGAGAGTCCGAGCTCGTGCAGGCGCTTGAAAGCGTCCGGAGCGCCAAGGCCGAAACCCACAAGGCCCTCCAGGAGATTGATGTGGCGAAGAAGATAGCAGCGGGTAAGGCATTCAATATGCAAAGCAAGCATGTGAAGGAGACTTTCCTTTTTCTTACCTGAGTACGGAGCTCTCCAGGAGCGTTTGCAGATCTTCCCTGCAGTGTGCTGGATGCCACGTAGTTTTACCGGGCTGAGGAGGGGAGCTCAATGGAGAAGTTGTTCTGGTCTCAGTATACTGGGACCGAACACCCCGTGTCTTTGAGCGACCAGCTGAAGTAGTTGGTCGACCTTCACAAGGGGGCCGAACAGGCCATGAGGGGCCTTATAGTCCGGATGTGGCCCGGCGAACCCTTGTCCGGCAGCTACTTTGGTCTGGTGAGGCGGCTGGTGGAAGCCTGCCCACGGCTTGAGGTCATCAAGTGGTCCGTCTACATCGAAGGTGCACGTAGGGCTTTTGCTCGGGCGAAGCTGGATGCCGTGAAGCTTGTGAACGAGGGGCCGCCGGAGGGCAAGGAGCATCGCTGCCCCGAGAATTATTATGAGAGCTTCCTGAAGGGTTCCCGCTTAGTGGCGGATGAGTGTGCCAAGGATGTAATCTTTGAATGAACATGCCCATGTGATCCTATAGTATGAAACGAGTTCTTTTGCGCCATGCGACGCTTTCTTAATTTAAAATATTACCTTCTGTGCGGCCGTTTATCAAATCTGAGAGTTGGCCAGTCATCGGCTTCTGCCCCCATGTAACTAGTACTGGGGTGTTCGGGGTAAATCTGAACACTCTTTACCCCAATTTTGGGTCCTTCAAGGGAGGTGCTCAGCGCAACGAACCAGGCAATCGGACTATAATGCTTTATCACTCTCACTTAGCCATAGAAGTCTATGATTTTAAATTTTTGGCGAAGCCCCTAGTATTCTAAGGGCCGAATTTGGGGCACTATACACGCCTAAGCCGGACAAGGCCGACTCCTCGCCCGAAGCGGAAAAAGTCTTTAAGGACTTGAGACCTCTCGAACAGCGACCAGTCTCTCGCCTTATCATGACAGTCAGTTTCTGGCTTTCTCTACTGAGGTGCTCGTCCGGAAGAATCGGGACTCAATCGCAGTAGTTCTCCAACCGCTACCTTAGCCGATATAGCGGAACGTAAGGTACCAAAGCATGGGAGCCGGGCAACCCAACATTTGAACCAAGACATGATTCAGAGCTGATGCATATAATGCTATAAGTTCGGGGTGCCGCACTGTCGAAAGTGTTCGGACTTCTTGCGCCGTATTACGGGGTAAACGAGAGCCCCTGGCGTACTGACCGCACCTGAGCGTGCAGGTGCGGAATGTCGTAAATGGACATATAAGAGAATGAGAAAAACTTAAATAATGCAATGACAGATTAATAATATGCATTGTTATTTGAATAATACGTTGAAGCGTACTGGTACAAGTAGTGCAATAAGCATAAAGTAGGACAATTCGAAATGTCCTATCCCTAGGCAAGCTACGCATAAATAGTGAAAAACGGGTATATCAAGTATTACTAGAGACCACCTAGCGGTTCCCGTGTTCATCCTAGCTTCTTGCCGCCTTGGTTGTTGCTTCCGGAATGTGGTCGGCAATCAGACTGCCAGAAAGGGCTTCCGAAGATTTAGGCCCTGAAAGAGAAAAGGAATGTCAAAGGTATACATCCCCTGGTGTGGTTAAGCCACAATGCGAGGCGTGTCCTGAATGTGCCCCCGCCTATGTCCATGGTATTTTTAATGTGTAGTTATGTACGCGCGGCACGAATTTCGTCGCTGCACTAGGACTGGGACGGGGGCCGGATTCCTAGGCGAGCGTTGATCGCGCCAGGCGATCCTGTTGCAGATTGTTCCGGACTCGCTTGAAGGTGTCCGGGGGCTATAACGCCGAATGAGTGGTCTGCCTGAACAGGCTTCTTTGTGCCTCTGCTGCAAGGGCCGTAGTGTGCTCTTCTGTTCGGAGCGAGCGTTTTGTGTTTCCATTTACTGTTATGACCCCACGGGGTCTTGGCATCTTGAGCTTGAGGTATGCCTAATGCGGCACTGCGTTGAATTTTGCAAATGCTGTCCGAACGAGCAGTGCATGATAGCCACTGCGAAACGGGACGATGTCAAAGATTAACTCTTCGCTTTGGAAGTTATCCGATGATCCGAATACCACTTCCGGTGTGATTGAGCCTGTGCAATGGGCCTCTACACCTGGGATGATGCCTTTAAAGGTGGTTTTGCTGGGTTTGATCCTTGAGAGATCGATACCCATTTTCCGCACTATATCCTGATAAAGCAGGTTCAGGCTGCTGCCGCCATCCATAAGGACTCGAGTGAGGTGAAATCCATCAATGATGGGGTCTAGGACCAGTGCGGCGGATCCGCCATGATGGGTGCTAGTGCAGTGGTCCCTGCGATCGAAGGTGATCGGACAAGCAGACCATGGGTTGAACTTCGGGGCGACGGGCTCCATCGCGCAGACGTCCCTTAGTGCACGCTTCCGCCCCCTCTTGGGAATGTGGGTTGCGTATATCATGTTCATTGTCTTCACTTGCGGGGAAACCCTTTCTGTCCTCCTGGGTTTGGCGGCCGGGGCTCCTCCTCGTCATCGCTATGCAGCCCATTGTCCTTGTTTTCGGCATTTAACTTGCTTGCCTGCTTAAATACCCAGCATTCTCTGTTGGTGTGATTGGCTGGTTTGTCAGGGGTGCCGTGGATTTGACACGAGCGATTCAGTATGCGATCCAGACTGGACGGAGCTGGAGTATTTCTTTTAAATGGCTTTTTCTGCTGACCGGATTTAGAGCCTCCGAATCCGGCATTGACTGTCGTATCTTCGGTGTTATCGCCGTTATTGCGGCGCTTTGGTCTATTACGACGCTGCCTACCGTTAACGTCTTTGGTATCCGGATTCCTTGATGTGTTGTTGCTGCGAGCCAGCCAGCTGTCCTCGCCCGCGCAAAAGCGGTGCATGAGTGTTGTGAGGGTTGCCATAGATTTCGGCTTCTCCTGGCCGAGGTGGCGGGTGAGCCACTCGTCGTGGATGTTGTGCTTGAATGCCGCTAGGGCTTCTGCATCCGAACAGTCTACAATTTGATTTTTCTTAGTCAGGAACCGTGTCCAGAATTGTCTGGACGATTCCCATGACTGTTGGGTTATGTGGCTCAGGTCATCAGCATCCGGTGTCCGCACATAAGTGCCCTGGAAGTTGTCAAGAAATGCATCTTCCAAATCCTCCCAACTACCAACGGAATCTGCTGGCAATCTATTCAGCCAATGTCGGGCTCGTCTTTTGAGTTTTAGTGGGAGGTACTTGATGTCATGTAGATCATCACCGCGAGCCATGTGGATGTGAAGGAGGAAATCCTCAATCCATACAGCCGGATTTGTTGTGCCGTCGGATGATTCGATATTTACGGGTTTGAAACCCTCCGGGAATTCATGATTCATAACTTACTCAGTGAAGCATAGGGGGTGTGCGGCGCCTCTGTGCTGGGCTATATCTCGATGTAGTTCGTATGAGTCTTGTCTGCTGTATTCGGCCCGGCCGGATTTACTCTTGGTGTATCCGACATGACGATCATCTTCCCGTGTGGGCGCACGTGCTCGTGTCCCGTATATTGACCGTGCAATTGTTGCCTTATTGTCCAAGATGTATCGCAGGTCCTCTGTGTTGCCCCAGGCCTTAGTATTTTTGACTGAGTGGCGACGGGGTGCAGTCTGAACTTTAGGCTGAAACGCCTCTCTGGTTCGGCCGCGTAGTGGCCGGTCAGCGGCATCATACAATGGTGAATGAGGTTTCAATGCTTCCACCTCGAGGTGAGGTAGCAACCTGCATTTTGGGTAACTCTTGGACGGGCGCTCGAGTTCATGCTCCTTGGCCGCAAGGACTTCAGTCCATCTATTTGCTAGCAAGTCTTGATTAGCTTGAAGCTGTTGCTGTTTCTTCTTTAGGTTACTTGTCGTGGCCATAAGCCGGCGCTTGAAGCGCTCTTGATCGACGGGGTCCTCAGGCACGATAAACTCGTCATCGCCGAGGCTCTCCTCGTCTTTGGAGAGAGGCATGTAATTGTCCTCCTCCGGTTCTCCATCTGCTGCCTGCTCTGCGGGGCTAGCTTGTTCGTCCTCTAGCTCTGCACCGTGCTGGAGGGGATTGTTGTTTTCTTCGGCGCTATCCGGAGTGTTATTATCTCCTCTGCCGGTATCACTGCTCTTGCTGTGGCGGGACTTAGAGCGGCGCCGCCGATGTCGGCACTTGGGTTGCTTCTTGGAGGGGTCATCCTCCGCTTTCTTGTCGCCATTGGCTTCTTTGGGGGTGTCCACCATGTATATATCATATGATGAGGTGGCGGTCTAGTGCCCCGAGGGCGGTGGATCCTGTTCGTCTCTGGCTTCATCGTCCATACCGTCGAAGTCTTTGGAGCCGAAGTCGAGCATGTCGGTTAAGTCGTCGATAGTGGCTGCTAAGTGGGTGGTGGGTGGGTAGCGAATTTCTTTGTCGTCTGCATCCCATTCTAGCCGGACATAGTTCGGCCAAGGTTCTCCTGACAGGGAGAGAGACCCTAATGAATTTAGCACATCCCCGAAGGGTGAGTGCTGAAAGATGTCCGCTGAGGTGAACTCCATGATCGGCGCCTAGTCGGACTCGACGGGCACAGATATGAGCAGCTCGGAGTCCGTGGCCAGAGATGAATCCAGTGGTTTGGCGACACGGCTCTCGTAAGGGGTGAAGTCAGTATCCGGCCCTATCGCCACTGAGAGTGCAGCCTCCATGGCGGGGTCCATCCCTCCGCTCTTGGATGGCGCGACTTGCTCCGGATTGATGGATGGAGTAGCTGCGGATGCGATCTCCGAACACTGTCCGACGGTAGAATTACGTCATGCTCGTCAAGACTGTACGACGCGTCTGACCTGGGCTCGAATCATCGAAGATCAAGTCTCCGTGGATGTCGGCCGTGTAGTTCAAGTTTCCAAATCTGACCTGATGGCCAGGGGCATAGCTCTCAATCTGCTCCAGATGGTCAAGCGAATTGGCCCGCAGTGCAAAGCCGCCGAACATGAAGATCTGTCCGGGGAGGAAAGCCACACCCTAGACCACATCACTAGCGATGATCGAAGGAGCTATCAAGCCTTATGGTGGCGACACAGTGGAACTCTCAATGAAAGCACCAATGTCGGTGTCAAAACTGGCAGATCTCGGGTAGGGGGTCCCGAACTGTGCATCTAAGGCGGATGGTAACAGGAGGCAGGGGCCATGATGTTTACCCAGGTTCGGTCCCTCCTGATGGAGGTAAAATCCTACGTCCTGCTTGATTGTTCTTGATGATATGAGTATTACAAGAGTAGATCTACCACGAGATCAGAGAGGCTAAACCCTAGAAGCTAGCCTATGGTATGATTGTATGTTATCCTACGGACTAAAACCCTCCGGTTTATATAGACACCGGAGGGGGCTAGGGTTACACAAGGTCGGTTACAAAGGAGGAGATATCCATATCCGTATTGCCTAGCTTGCCTTTCACGCCAAGTAGAGTCCCATCCAGACACGGGACGAAGTCTTCGATCTGGTATTTTCATAGTCCAACAGTCCGGCTGTCCGGAGACCCCCTAATCCAGGACTCCCTCAGTGATGACCTCAGGCAACACAGATAGTTTCTAGGAATAAACCGAGTTGGATCAGTGCACAATCACACACGTCATTCTCTTAAAAACTGTTTGCATTAGGCCACCTTGCGCAAATGTTTACCACATAAAAACTGTGTGTGATGGACAGTTGTAACACCCTCGATGCGGCTATATCTCCCACGTGTCAAAGCACGACTTAGAGGCATAACCGCATTGAAAGAAATGTCGCAAGTGAGGTAATCTTCGCAAACAACCCATGTAATACAAAAGGGAAAGAGATACATAGTTGGCTTACAATCGCCATTTCACACAATTACATGAATAAAGCATTACATCAATCAAATACAATCAAGGTCCGACTACGGAACCAAAATAAAAGAAGAACCCCAAATGCGACAAGGTCCCCGATTGACCCCAACTGGGCTCCACTACTGATCAACTAGAACGAAGCAACACAACGGACAAGATCTTCATCGAGCTCCTCCTTGAGCTTGGTTGCGTCACCTTCTCGGTAACATCGGCACCTGCAAGCTGGTTTTGGAAGTATCTGTGAGCCACGGGGACTCAGCAATCTCGCACCCTCGCGATCAAGACTATTTAAGCTTATAGGTAAGGTAAAGGTATGAGGTGGAGCTGCAGCAAGCGACTAGCATATATGGTGGCTAACATTCGCAAATGAGAGCGAGAAGAGAAGGCAAAGCACGATCGTGAAACTATGATCAAGAAGTGATCCTAGAACAACCTACGTCATGCATAACTCCAACATCGTGTTCACTTCCCGGACTCCGCCCGAAAGAGACCATCACGGTTACACACGCGGTTGATGTATTTTAATTAGGGTCAAGTTGAGGTTTTCTACAACCGGACATTAACAAATTCCCATCTTCCCATAACCGCGGGCACAGCTTTCGAAAGTTCAAAACCCTGCAGGGGTGTCCCAACTTAGCCCATGGCAAGCTCTCATGGTCAACAAAGGATATTCCTTCTAGCGGGAAGACCCGATCAGACTCGGAATCCCGGTTACAAGACATTTCGACAATGGTAAAACAAGTCCAGCAAGACCACCCGCTGTGCCGACAAATCCCGATAGGAGCTACACATATCTCGTTCTCAGGGCACACCGGATAAGCTAAGTGTACAGAAGCCGACGTAACCCAAGTTGCCAAGGGATGGCCCTGCACGGTGCTCTGGGTTGGACCAACACTCAGAGGAGCACTGGCCCGGGGGTTTAAATAAAGATGACCCTTGAGTCTGCAGAACCCAAGGGAAAGAAAAGGCTAGGTGGCGAATGGTAAAACCAATGTTGGGCCATGCTGGAGGAGTTTTATTCAAGGCGAACTGTCAAGGGGTTCCCATTATCACCCAACCACGTAAGGAACGCAAAATCCGGGAACATAACACCGATATGACGGAAACTAGGGCGGCAAGAGTGGAACAAAACACCAGGCATAAGGCCGATCCTTCCACCCTTTACCAAGTATATAGATGCATTAATTAAATAAGAGATATTGTGATATCCCTACAAGTAAACATGTTCCAACAAGGAACAACATCTCCATGTTCCAACAAGGAACAAACTTCAATCTTCACCTGCAACTGACAATGCTATAAGAGGGGCTGAGCAAAGCGGTAACATAGCCAAACAATGGTTTGCTAGGACAAGGTGGGTTAGAGGCTTGGTTCAACAATATGGGAGGCATGATAAGCAACTGGTAGGCATCGCAGCATAGGCATAGCAAAAGACCGAGCATCTAGCAAGCAAAGATAGAAGTGATTTCGAGGGTATGATCATCTTGCCTGAGATCCCGCAAGGAAGAAGAACGAGTCCATGAAGAAGACAAACGGACGGAGTCGAGCGGGTCCTCACAAACGCGACGTTATCGGAACCAACCCGGAGAAGCAACACCAGAAAGAAGCAAACAACATAGTAAACAACCAACACATCAACATGGCATGATGCACAATCGAGTATGATGCATGTCCGGTTTAATGAAGCATGGCATGGCAATGTGCACAAACAATCCTACAAATTAAGTGGAGCTCATTATGCAACGAGTTGCATATTGACGGAACGCCACATGACTTATTTAGTTCTCTCCCGTTTAGGTACTCAACAATATTAAATGTTGTTAACATGGCAAGGGGTGAAGCATAATCAACCTACCTAACTAGGCAAATTTAAATGAGGCCGGAACAACAAGCAACAAGTCCGGAAAAATCCTCATGTGCATATTTTGGTTATGGTACTGTTCTGCCCTAAACATAATTTTAGAGTTGTTAAACATGCAAACTGATGCCACCATGTTAAACTAGGCATTTTTCTACCCCATTTACATATAAAGTTTATTATAAATCGAGCTACGGTTATTTAGTTATGAAATAAACCATTTTAGCATGGCGTAGGAGCAAATTAGAGCAAACATCAGTTTAAACATTGTAAACATGCATGAAAGTTGGATATTGTGAAACTAGATGAAATTCTAGTCAAGTCACATATATAAATTATTTAGATCCGATGCACGGTTGTGAAGATATTAAATGCAAGAAGTTTAGGGACCATTCTGCAAAACTGGCACTCTCTGGGAAAATAGCTAAATTCGCTGGACAGGAAAAAATATATATAAACAGGCCGAATCTGGGCAGCCCAACAACAGGAAAAAAAGAGGGGCGTTGGCGGGGTGGCTTCACCATGGGCTCGGCCCGGTCAGCGAGGGAGGTTGGCGGCGGCCTAGCGGGCAGGCCGGCTTAGGCGCGCTGGGCCGGCGCGAGGCCCGTCTAGCACACGCCAGCGAGTGGTACAGCGCTGCCCATCTCGTTCGACAGAGAGACAAAGCGCGGCAAGTTCAGAGAAGGGGCGAAGCAGGGGGAGTCGGCGGGCGACGCAGGCGACCTCCGGCGAGGTAGTTGGGTGGCGGGGAGGAGTCCTGCTGGCTCCGGCGAGCTGCTAGTTGCCAGCGACGGTCGCGGTCACGGACGAGGGGGTAGGCGCTGGATTTGGCGAGGAGGCGGAGTTCCTTCGGCGGTGCGCGCTGGGACTTGGCGGCAGGGCGACGACTTGCGCGGACTCGGAGCGACGAGGAGTACGAGGGTGACATGGTGCTGGCGACGGACTCGGCACGACTCCGGTGAAAAGATGAAGAGGGGAGGTCGCGGAGGTGAAGATCCATGACGGCTGTGAGCTTGCCGGCGGGGACGAGCGCAACTCGTCCTGGCTTCCCTGCGAGAAGAGACAGACACGAGAGAGGGATTTGAGAGAGAGAGAGAGAGAAAGGTAGGAGAAGGAAGGGAAGAAGGACAGGGTGAAGGCCGGTCCTGGTGGTCTGGCGATCACCGGCGCTGGAGGCGGGGTGGTCCGGCAAACAGGGCCGGAGACGAGTCGGCAGAGCGGCACGGATCGGGTGGTCAGGCTGGTTGGGCCTCGGGCGCGAGGGATCGGGAGTTGTGGTTGGTCGGCGGTGCAAATCCAGGGAGGTTGCTGGATTGGATCTGAGGAAGAAGGTGGTTGGCCGGTTGGAGTGGGTGGATTGGATCAGGGATCCCGAGGGAGATGCGGCGGCAGCTGAAAGGACAAGTCCCTAGATTTTAGGGTTGCTGATTTATATAGTCGGTGGGTTAGGTTAGGGGATAAACCGGTCCCTTCGATTAAAATCGGACGGTCAGGGTAAATAGGCTAGGGAGTCCAATTAACAAAACAGAGACGTTTAGGGATGATCCGGATCCAATGGTGACGACTGTCCGGGTCGGGTCCGGGACAACTTACGGACGCGCGCGAGGAGGGCCGCACGCTGACGAGAGAGGTTAGGTTGGGTCTGGCGGATTGTGAAGAGCGGGTTGGTCTGAGAGAAGAGGGGAGAGATGCAGCCCGACATGGTTTCCGGAGACCGAAAATGTCCGACGTTAGACCGACTATACTGCCGCTATAGTTATCCGTTGGGGCATCAAACGATCTTCGAATGCGATGAAACTTGACAGGCGGTCTATCTACACTATAATAAGACCACACGTCAACTCTCATCACATTCCGAGAACATTTTCCGACCACTTATAAAATACTATTTCGGACATGCCGCGGGCGCGTGCAAGTGTGTCTGGACTCAGAACAGACAACGGACTGAACTGGGGAACCCGGGTGGATGCAAGTTCAAAAAAAACATGATGATGTAAAGCACATGATGACATGATGAAATGCAATACGCAAGAAAAAGACATGGCAACATCAGCGAATAACTTGAAGACACCTGGCACATCGGTCTCGGGGCGTCATAACACTCCACCACTACGAGAGGATCTCGTCCCGAGATCTAGAATGGCACCGGAGGGCAAACGGAAGAGAAAGAGAAGAGGTAAAATTAAGTTGCTTCTTTGACAAAAGAGTGAAACCACGAGCCTTGAAAAGGTTAAGCCATTTCAAGAAAAGAATACAATGGAGATGACGAAGCTGAAAACACTCCGTTAGAAAAGAGAACAACTTCGGGCAGCACTCTGATTGAAAAGAAAAGGAATTGAATAAGAACTTGGTAAGATTAGAAGATACTTGATGAAATCACAACACACTGCCTCTGGAACTATTGAATGAATGGAACAAGGGGTAAGAAAGATCTCAGACAGCACTCCGGTTGAAAATAGTTGCAAGGCTTGATAAGGCAAAAAGAACTTGAGCAAAAGGGCACAACACTCCGATTAAAATAAGATAGAGAAGGAAAAAGAATGATATAATTTGGACAAGACTCCAACTGCAAATGGACGGAATTGAACATGATCTTGACAAAACAAGATGATGGGTCAAAGATAGTGACATCACAATGCCTCCAGAACAAATGTAAGAATGTAATCAAAAGAACGAAGGACAAAAGAACATCTTTACCTCAAATGAGCTTGAAAAGCATCTTTAGGAGAAGGGTCGAATAGAGTTGTTGGAAAACCAACAATGAAAAGAGTAATCTTTGTTGTGGGCTTATGGAAAACATCTCGAAATCTTGAGGTGAAATTCTGCCACTAGCGAAAATAAGATTGGATTGATAAGAACAAGGAGACGAGAAACTTATCTCACCGATAGGATAAATGAAGAACTTGGATCACTTATAAGCACCATAATTAGCAACAATCCTTAGGGAAAGCTTTAGGTGAAATATAACCCAAGATAACTCCAATGAAGAAATTGGTGGGTTTAAATATCTCATTCTTAACAACTTGCGAATCATGAAACACGAATGGAAATTGTCAAGAATGACATAAGACCATCTCAAAAGATGAGATATGAAAGAATTGCGCTTCGGAATGCAAGAAGAAGAATAATTGAGCTCCTCTGAAAAGAATCTTGATGAACACTTCGAGAAGGAATTAAATCCTTGATGAACCATCATGTAGAACCTTCATGAAGAACTCCGGCAACAAAAGGATGATCAAACAAAAGGAAAAAGAAGTTGAAAACACAAGGTGAAGCCTTGTAATAATTTAGATAGATCCTCGTGGTGATATAATTGAAAGAGCTTGGAACTCCGGAAAGAAGGATGAGCACTTGAACCCAACAATTTAATCATCGTGAACAAACTCCGGAAGAAAAGATTAACATAAGGATGAAACAAGAATAAGAATTACATTATGCTTATCCTTCACCAATTAAATTGATGACAATCAATGGATTTGGCACACTACTTATTTTTGTAGCAAGGATTGAGAGATATAGCGCCAACTTGGTAAGGTCTTCAACGATCCACCATTAGAGTTTGGGACAACGAATACATAGGTATGATAAACGAAGGAAGAAGAAACTCTTGAATGAACCACCGGTAAGAATTGAAAATGATTGAAGTAGGGGTGAATCACCGGTAAGAATTAGCAAACGAACGAAGGTGCTTGAGACAAACTAGATACATGAGAACGAAGGTATCACGAACTGATTAGAGATCACTTGAACGATGCACCGGTAAGATTGGAGAATGATAACTGAGAGCTGAAAATGAATAAACCTGAATTGATGGACTCCTGATAACAAACTGAGAAGACTCTTGAATTGCTCCGAATGGGTGAAAAGAATTCTGACAATCGAAAACAATTATGAGAGGATGGCAACAAGCTAGAATCATGAATCATCGAGAGAATGGACAAGATTGAGAGAAAATTCTTCTTCGGTCTTCAAAATCTGAGAATTACGAAGAGAAACACCACCGTGAATTATTTAGACACTCCGGAAGAATAAAAACGAAGAAGTTGAGCCAACGATGAAAAAAATTTGAAAGATCTTGGAGAAAAACATAATACTTATGATAATTCATTCTTATGTCAAACTTTGAAAAGAATTTTACGGATATCTCCGGGAGAATTAGAAGAGTCAGGTAAGATCCTGGAAAAAGACCTGTGGGTTAGGGCCCACTCAATAGAAAAACACCATTGAAAAGATTTAAGAAGAGAGATAGCACCGGTTGAATAAAATGGCTTGAATGAGATAACATCCTCGAATTAGGTTGAACGGATCTTGAATGACAAGACGAGCCTTTTGCGATATCTTGAGCACTCCAGAACAAATGAATAGCGAGAAGTGAATTATTATGAGGTGCACCGGTATGGCGAAATATTTGAAACGAGGAAAATACATGGTCAACAAAGCTAGACTTGGTTCCACCGGAGAAGAAAAAGAATGAATAATGATGAACTTGAGGCTCCGTTAGAATCTTCATGAGAATCACCGGATAAGAACATTGAAGGAAAAGAATGGAGAGACTTCCATCAATAAAATGATACTTGATTGAGAAATCTGAGTCCTTGAAGAAAAAGGGTGGGTGGGTAGGAAAACAAAGACAAGTTGGAACGGATGAAGCAAACACCGTTGAGAAAGCTGAGATTGAATCTTGCGGATGTTGAAAATGGACGGATCCGCTTGAAGAGAAGCACACCGGTTGAAAAGGATTGGCAAGACAATCTCGATTATCATGAAGGTTTAGTATACACATAGGAATATGAGAACACCACTTAGGAAAGGTATGGAATCAACTCTTGACTTCGAAGCAACTCGAATACCACAACTCAAAAACAAAACAAAGGATTGGCTTGCAAAATAAGTCGAAAAAACATATGATAGAGATTTCGTCCAAAGTTTTCGTGGTGGGGCCTACACGGGCTCGATCGTACAGCACCATCATGTACAAGGCAGTGCACATGACATACGAAGCGTCCCCGAGTCGGCATAGCCAAGGACTCTTTAAGACACAATGAGACCACTATAAAACCAACCGTGAATAGGCGGACCACTAGACGTTGAACCCCAATTTCATATCATCCATCTGTCGGAAAGATATCCTAAGAGCTACTTGAATTCCCACCTATGAAACTCCCAAAATTTTCTGGTTATGCAATCAGGTGTTGGGGATACAGGGGAAGCATAATATCTCACCCAAAACTAGCAAATCCTACATCCAGCTGTATCCATCCTTCAACACATAACCAATAAACCTTCGGAAATCGTCTACCTCAACCTTCGAAAAGCATCCGTTATACGAGTTATGGCAATACTCCCTAACTCCCGCCCCAGTACTGGGTGGCGTCAAGGTTATCTCACCAACAACTGCATAAAAGAGATTTTCGATGTCGGCGAAACTAAACTCAGGTATTCCAGAACTGCAACGATAAAATTGTGACGACAACACCTCGGAGCTCAACTCCCCGGGACACTGCCACAACCCCTAAATGACAGGAGGCACCAAGAACAATGTTCTTGTCACAAAACCATCGGAATGATTCCAAGATACCCGCGTGATCCTAAAAAAATTAGTGAAATTTGAGAAGAGAAGAGTCAAAACTCTACGTCAGGATGCCTTACCAGAGCGATGAAGGGACTGGGGAGTAAAAAGAATTCCTAAACTCTCCGATATATAATTCCTAAATGACTCAAAACATTTTTCTAGACTCAACTCGTCCGCTAATTCGATCAAGCAATGGGGGCTCCTAAGGTCGGGGAAGGCTCTGATTACCAACTTGTAACGCCCTCGATGCGGCTATATCTCCCACGTGTCGAAGCACGACTTAGAGGCATAACCGCATTGAAAGCAATGTCGAAGTGAGGTAATCTTCGCAAACAACCCATGTAATACAAAAGTGAAAGAGATACATAGTTGGCTTACAATCGCCACTTCACACAATTACATGAATAAAGCATTACATCAATCAAATACAATCAAGGTCCCACTACGGAACCAAAATAAAAGAAGAACCCAAAATGCGAAAAGGTCCCTGATCGACCCCAACTGGGCTCCACTACTGATCAACTAGAACGAAGCAACACAACGGACAAGATCTTCATTGAGCTCCTCCTTGAGCTTGGTTGCGTCACCTGCTCGGTAACATCAGCACCTGCAAGCTGGTTTTGGAAGTATCTGTGAGCCACGGGGACTCAGCAATCTCGCACCCTCGCGATCAAGACTATATAAGCTTATAGGTAAGGTAAAGGTATGAGGTGGAGCTGCAGCAAGCGACTAGCATATATGGTGGCTAACATTCGCAAATGAGAGCGAGAAGAGAAGGCAAAGCACGATCGTGAAACTATGATCAAGAAGTGATCCTAGAACAACCTACGTCAAGCATAACTCCAACGCCGTGTTCACTTCCCGGACTCCGCCGGAAAGAGACCATCACGGTTCCACACGCGGTTGATGTATTTTAATTAGGGTCAAGTTCAGGTTTTCTACAACCGGACATTAACAAATTCCCATCTGCCCATAACCGCGGGCACGGCTTTAGAAAGTTCAAAACCCTGTAGGGGTGTCCCAACTTTGCCCATGACAAGCTCTCACGGTCAACAAAGGATATTCCTTCTAGTGGGAAGACCCGATCAGACTCGGAATCCTGGTTACAAGACATTTCGACAATGGTAAAACAAGTCCAGCAAGACCACCCGCTGTGCCGACAAATCCCGATAGGAGCTGCACATATCTCGTTCTCAGGGCACACCGGATAAGCTAAGCGTACAGAAGCCGACGTAACCCAAGTTGCCAAGGGATGGCCCTGCATGGTGCTCTGGGTTGGACCAACACTCAGAGGAGCACTGGCCCGGGGGTTTAAATAAAGATGACCCTTGAGTCTGCAGAACCCAAGGGAAAGAAAAGGCTAGGTGGTGAATGGTAAAACCAATGTTGGGCCATGCTGGAGGAGTTTTATTCAAGGCGAACTGTCAAGGGGTTCCCATTATCACCCAACCGCGTAAGGAACGCATAATCCAGGAACATAACACCGATATGACGGAAACTAGGGTGGCAAGAGTGGAACAAAACACCAGGCATAAGGCCGAGCCTTCCACCCTTTACCAAGTATATAGATGCATTAATTAAATAAGAGATATTGTGATATCCCACCAAGTAAACATGTTCCAACAAGGAACAACATCTCCATGTTCCAACAAGGAACAAACTTCAATCTTCACCTGCAACTAACAACGCTATAAGAGGGGCTGAGCAAAGCGGTAACATAGCCAAACAATGGTTTGCTAGGACAAGGTGGGTTAGAGGCTTGGTTCAACAATATGGGAGGCATGATAAGCAAGTGGTAGGCATCACAGCATAGGCATAGCAAAAGAGCGAGCATCTAGCAAGCAAAGATAGAAGTGATTTCGAGGGTATGATCATCTTGCCTGAGATCCCGCAAGGAAGAAGAACGAGTCCATGAAGAAGACAAACGGACATAGTCGAGCGGGTCCTCACAAACGCGACGTTATCGGAACCAACCCGGAGAAGCAACACCGGAAAGAAGCAAACAACATAGTAAACAACCAACACATCAACATGGCATGATGCACAATCGAGTATGATGCATGTCCGGTTTAATGAAGCATGGCATGGCAAAGTGCACAAACAATCCTACAAATTAAGTGGAGCTCATTATGCAATGAGTTGCATATTGACGGAACACCACATGACTTATTTAGTTCTCTCCCATTTAGGTACTCAACAATATTAAATGTTGTTAACATGGCAAGGGGTGAAGCATAATCAACCTACCTAACTAGGCAAATTTAAATGAGGCCGGAACAACAAGCAACAAGTTCGGAAAATCCTCATGTGCATATTTTGGTTATGGTACTGTTCTGCCCTAAACATAATTTTAGAGTTGTTAAACATGCAAAGTGATGCTACCATGTTAAACTAGGCATTTTAGCATAAAGTTTATTAGAAACCGAGCTACGGTTATTTAGTTATGAAATAAACCATTTTAGCATGGCATAGGAGCAAATTAAAGCAAACATCAGTTTAAACATTGTAAACATGCATGAAAGTTGGATATTGTGAAACTAGATGAAATTCTAGTCAAGTCACATATATAAATTATTTAGATCCGATGCACGGTTGTGAAGTTTAGGGACCATTCTGCAAAACTGGCACTCTCTGCGAAAATAGCTAAATTCGCTGGACAGGAAAAAAATATAAAAACGGGCCGAATCTGGGCAGCCCAACAGCAGGAAAAAAGAGGGGCGTCGGCGGGGTGGCCTCACCATGGGCTCGGCCCGGTCAGCGAGGGAGGTTGGCGGCGGCCTAGCGGGCAGGCCGGCTTAGGCGTGCTGGGCCGGCGCGAGGCCCATCTAGCGCACGCCAGCGAGCGGTACAGCGCTGCCCATCTTGTTCGACAGAGAAACAGAGCGCGGCAAGTTCAGAGAAGGGGCGAAGCAGGGGGAGTCGGCGGGCGACGCAGGCAACCTCCGACGAGGTTCTTGGGTGGCGGGGAGGAGTCCTGCTGGCTCCAGCGAGCTGCTGGTTGCCGGCGACGGTCGCGGTCACGGACGAGGGGGTAGGCGCTGGATTTGGCGTGGAGGCGGAGTTCCTTTGGCGGTGCGTGCTGGGACTTGGTGGCAGGACGACGACTTGCGCGGACTCGAAGTGACGAGGAGTACGAGGGTGACATGGTGCTGGCGACGGACTCGGCACGACTCCGGTGAAAAGATGAAGCGGGGAGGTCGCGGAGGTGAAGATCCACGGTGGCTGCGAGCTTGCCGGCGGGGATGAGCGCAACTCCTCCTGGCTTCCCTGCGAGAAGAGACAGACACGAGAGAGGGATTTGAGAGAGAGAGAGAGAGCAAAAGGTAGGAGAAGGAAGGGAAGAAGGACAGGGAGAAGGCCGGTCCTGGTGGTCTGGCGATCACCGGCGCTGGAGGCGGGGTGGTCCGGCAAGCTGGGGCTGGAGACGAGTCGGCAGAGCGGCACGGATCGGGTGGTCAGGCTGGTTGATGAGGTGCAGAGAGGCAGCGGGGCGCAGCTGGCTGGACCTCGGGCGCGAGGGATCGGGAGCTATGGTTGGTCGGCGGCACAAATCCAAGGAGGTTGCTGGATTGGATCTGAGGAAGAAGGTGGTTGGCCGGTTGGAGTGGATGGATTGGATCGGGGATCCCGAGGGAGATGCGGCGGCGGCTGAAAGGACAAGTCCCTAGATTTTAGGGTTGCTGATTTATATAGTAGGTGGGTTAGGTTAGGGGCTAAACCGGTCCCTTCGATTAAAATCGGACGGTCAGGGTAAATAGGCTAGGGAGTCCAATTAACAAAACGGAGACGTTTTATAGACATTTGGGGATGATCCGGATCCAACGGTGACGACTGTCCGGGTCGGGTCCGGGACAACTTTCGGACGCGCGCGAGGAGGGCCGCGGGCTGACGATAGAGGTTAGGTTGGGTCTGGCGGATTGTGAAGAGCGGGTTGGTCTGAGAGAAGAGGGGAGAGATGCAGGCCGGCATGGTTTCCGGAGACCGAAAACGTCCGACGTTAGACTGGCTATACTGCCGCTATAGTTATCCGTTGGGGCATCAAACGATCTCTGAATGCGATGAAACTTGACAGGCGGTCTATCTACACTATAATAAGACCACACGTCAACTCTCATCCCATTATGAGAACATTTTCTGACCACTTATAAAATACTATTTCGGACATGCCGCGGGCGCGTGCAAGTGTGTCTGGACTCAGAACAGACAACGGACGGAACTGGGGAACCCGGGCATATGCAAGAAAAAAAAACATGATGATGCAAAGCACATGATGACATGATGAAATGCAACATGCAAGCAAAAGACATGGCAACAGCAGTGAATAACTTGAAGACACCTGGCACATCGGTCTCGGGGCGTCACAACAGCCTTTTCCACACAGTTTCTTCTATGCACCGTATATGATGCATTGAATAACGCAAACGATAATTTTTTTAATATCGTGTGCAATGGCAACGCTATCACAAATGATTTAACGGGAAAATTGTGTGTGTTGCACCAGCGAAGGGAAACGTTTTCCTTGGAACGACTCTGTCGGATGTTCATATGAACGGAAACGTTTAGTGGGGACTGAGGGTGTGGGATGTATTTACGACCGGAAACAATTTCGCATGTATAATTGTATTTTTTAGCATGACTGTACGTATAACCGTATTTGAGAACTATTCGGTCGCACACGACCTCATTTTGCCGAGCGTGTGTGCTAGGAGGGCATATCCCCAACGGTTTCTCGGTCGTGTGGGAAGGACCCCCTATCACCCACACTCACTTGGCGACATATCCAAATGCAGTCATGGAAAGGGGTTAAAAACCATTTGTATAACACCTCGATGTACCAGTGAAACTAAGTGGGTGTGCATCCAACACGGTTGCTCATGAAGACCTAGGGCAATTTGAGGAAGCCCATCATTGGAATACACAAGCCAAGTTATATAACGAAAAATTCCTACTAGTATATGAATGTGACAACATAGGAGACTCTCTATCATGAAGATCATGCTGTTACTTTGAAGCACAAGTGTGGAAAAAGGATAGTAACATTGTCCCTTCTCACTTTTCTCTCATTTTTTTGGTGGGCTTATTTGGCCTCTTTTATTTTTATAAAGTCCGGAGACTCATCCCAACTTGTGAGGGAATCATAGCTTCCATCATCCTTTCCTCACATGGGACAATGCTCTAATAATGATGATCATTACACTTTTATTTACTTACAACTCAAGAATTACAACTCGATACTTAGAGAAAAATATGACTCTATATAAATGCCGCCGGTGGTGTACCGGGATGTGCAATGATCTAGCATAGCAAATGACACAAAAAAACAGACAAGCCATGTAAACATCATGCTAGCTATCTTACGATCATGCGAAGCAATATGACAGTGATGGTGCATGTCATAATAAAATGGAATGGTGGAAGTTGCATGGCAATATATCTCGGAATGGCTATGGAAATACCATAATAGGTAGGTATGGTGGCTGTTTTTAGGAAGATATATGGTGGGTGTAATGCACCGGCGAAAGTTGCATGGTACTAGAGTGCCTAGCAATGGTGGAAGGGTGAGAGTGCGTATAATCCATGTACTCAACATTAGTCATAAAGAACTCACATACTTATTGCAAAAATCTATTAGTCATTGAAACAAAGTACTACGCGCATGCTCCTAGGGGGATAGATTGGTAGGAGAAGACCATCGCTCATCCCCGACCGCCACTCATAAGGAAGACAATCAATAAATAAATCATGCTCTGACTTCATCCAATAACGGTTCACCGTACGTGCATGCTATGGGAATCACAAACTTTAACACAAATATTTCTACCAATCCACAATTACTCACTAGCATGACTCTAATATCACCTTCTCTATATCTCAAAACAATCATAAGGAATCAAACTTCACATAGTATTCAACGCACTTTATATGAAAGTTTTTTATTATGTCCCTCTTGGATGCCCATCATATTAGGACTAAATTCATAACCAAACAAAATTACCATGCTGTTTAGAGAGACTCTCAAAATAATATAAGTGAAGCATGAGAGTTTAATAATTTCTATAAAATAAAGCCACCATCGTGCTCTAAAATGATATAAGTGAAGTACTAGAGCAAAATTGCCTAGCTCAAAAGATATAAGTGAAGCACATATAGTATTCTAAAAAATTACTGATTCATGCGTGTCCCTCTCAAAAGGTGTGTACAACAAGGTTGATTGTGGAAAACTAAAAAGCAAAGACTCATATCATACAAGATGCTCCAATCAAACACATATCATGTGGTGAATAAATATATAGCCTCAAGTAAATTAACGATAGATGAAGACCGAAGATGGGATGCTATCCGGGGCATCCCCAAGCTTAGATGCTTGGTTGTACTTGAATATTACCTTGGGGTGCCTTGGGTATCCCCAATCTTAGGCTCTTGCTACTCCTTATTCCGTAGTCCATCAAATTTTACCCAAAACTTGGAAACTTCACAACACAAAACTCAACAGAAAACTCATGAGATTCGTTAGTACAAGAAAATAAATCACCACTTTTTCGTACTGTTGTGAACTCATTATTTATTTATGTTGGTGTAATATCTACTGTATTCCAACGTATCCATGGTTCATACCCCTCAATACTACCCATAGACTAGTAGAACGCCCGTGCGTTGCTACAGGCCACAATTGCTATGCGAATATAAAAAAATGATTATGATCTTCCTCAAGGTCAAAGATTATTTCTTCCTCATACAACGGGGCATGTACGGAGATCAAACGGGCGCCCAGCAGGCTCCTCAAAATTTAACCACCAGCAGACTCCGTGAAATCCAGACCACATGTGGGGGAGAAATGTAGTTGTCCGGACTATCCGCCATGTTATCTCCAACACGTGGCCCCAACACAAAAAACCCACCCCACAGTGCACCCTTCTCTTTTCCTGTTGGACCCTTCCCTCCTACTTGTTTTCCGGCCATAGTCCCACTGGAGCCCTCTCCTGTAAAACCGGATGACTCCCACCTCACCATCACCATGACACCCAATCTCCTTCACACCCCGTGCTTGTGCCGATCCGCCACCGCCATCAAGGGAGAGGAGGCGTGCACTGCCCGTGACGCCCCCCAAGCCAAGAAAGTAGATCTAATGTCTCATGATCTATTACACATTATAACTCAGAGTTGAAATGTCATGCATTACTGTGAAACAAAAATACGATGTCCATTATTGGGCATGCCACAAATATGCCACCATGTCCATTATTAAGTCTTGAAGCAACCAACCAATGCATTTACCCTTCGAACCTAACCAAAAAATTGTACGACTTGATGGAAAAAATATAAACTACTCATGCAATTTGTTACAAAGCCATCTCTAATGCAACACTATTTGCCATATTTTCTAAAGTAGGAAAATTATTTCGCTCAGACAACTGTAACTCAACAAACTAACCCCAATCCACATCCACAACTACATCTGCTGCATAATATAAGTGGGAGGCCCATATGTGTCCACATAATTTTTGATGGGACAAGCGGACATCCTACATCCCACATAATCTCACGTCAATAATAAACAGGGAGCCGCATTGCCGTCAGCAGAAGGCTGGGCCATGCACATGCTCAGTGCCGGGCTCGATGATACGCAACCCTATCGTAACCAGGTTCCTCGCCACCGTGGACTGCTGGTTCAACGCCCAACTCGGCCTCATAATATCTGCAAAAACTGGAAAATGTCTATCAGATTGTAGAACATACATGATTTTGAAACCTAAATTTTGAATGGTGATGTAAATTAACAAAGTCAAAATGTCGTTGAGTCACACTGTTTCCTACATCTTACAAGTGAAACCTGAATTAAAAGGAAACCAATTTTACAATGGTGATGTAATTAACAAAGAAGAAGTTGATGTAAATTAATCGAAGTTTCAGATCCAAAGCCAACAGAGAAGAAGTTGATGTAAATTAATCGAAGTTGCAAAAGTTGAGGTTGTAAAGTACCTGATTTTTTCATCTGCGGGGCGACCATGTGACTACTGGGCACGCTTGGATGCCCGATATGCACGGACAGCGGCGAGTTCACAGGCACATCATTGCGCCCCGGGCTGCTGGCCTGTGATGGTGGCAACACATCAAATTAATCAAGTCAATGCTAGCCGTTAGAAGATACTAATGACTCTGTTTGCATTTGTGTCGATACTAATGATTCTAGTGCTAATTAACCTAAATGAAAGCAAGAATCAATGGCCGCAATGCTTGTACGATCAGTCACCAGTTGTACGCATGGTAACCAAGCTTAACTTTCAAAGGATCTATATTCTTGACGTCAGTTTGAACTGCAAATATTTTATATTATCTATGACGGTGACCACATGTAAAAAGTTGGGTGAAATCACCCCTTTTGATGTAAAAAGCATCTAATAGATGATTGACAATTTAACTGCACATAGCTAAATGGTTTGAATGGAACTGACCTCCTTTATAAGAATGAAAGCTATGTTGTCTTATTGATTCCATCATATAGGTCTAAATTCATATTGACGATGTGGTCAGTACGTAGTGATTCTTGCTACCACGAATTTGGAGATATATAGAGGGAGAGGGAACATAATATGCATTGTCATTTGCTTATGTATGCGAGGAACTACAGATAGAAAAGAGAAATATGCTTGGCGTAGAAAGATATAGAATGTAGTGCATCTTAACCAAATATGGACAAAGCGGCAATGACTGTAAAAGCAATCACATGATGAAAATTTGCAAATGGGAACATTAAACAAACAGAAAGAGTTTCCATCTCAAGTACATACGTAAAGGTACCCTAAAAATGGTTGTAAAAGCAATCATGTGAATGTGTATACTCCAATAATAGTAGCTTTCTATCAGACAAAGTTGTACTATTTCATCACATACCTTATTAGCGCACTAGTACGTCTTTCCAGAAGCCCATACCCTGTGGCCGATAGCATACTCCTTGTCATTGCAGAACACATGCAAGGCAAGTAGTGTCATGCTTTTTCACAAAGATTGCGAGGGATATCACGCAGATACCTCACCTTCCTGACCCAGCAAACAACTATCGTTCTAGTCTTTATGCACACATTCAATGTCTCACGCTGCAGAAGCATATCGTCGCAAGTGTTCTTGATCCATAAGTCATCATCCCCAGAAGAAATCCCTAACAACATCTGGGAACGCATCTTTGAAGATAGTGCTAATGCAGTACTGCGGCGGGCATTATAGAATGAAACAAAGTGACCAAACTTTTTTATCCTGAGCTCTAGTATAGCATCTTGTATGTCTAAGCATTGAATTACTGAACCAAATTTCATTGCAACTAATCTCAGAAATCTACATCTCTCATCATCAATCCGAAAACAGTACAATAATTGATATAATTTTGAAAAGATCAGACAACCATGATCTTGAATTCTAAGGTGTCTAAATCAACTTTGAAAGACTACACACACAAAATTCTTCAGTTATGCAGTCGCTCAACTAAAAAGCTCTGAAGGCTTCATACATACCTCAGGATCTCTTCCGTAGGCCTGGTACCGCATCGTCGGCAATGTGTGTTCCATCATGTGTATGAAGGCTGGGGTGTTGTCCTTCTCTTCGATGACCCTGCATCTAAGTCCAGGTTCTCATTGACAATTCTTCCTCCACCGGCGCCACCGAACCCACCTTTGCTCTAGACGACATACAATCAAATCACACACAACTCAGCAAAACTGAACAAGAAATCTCCAATTTAACTGAAGACAATGTCAGCTATCCACAACCACAAACTAACTGCTCACCGGGGCAACAATTCTTTGGTGGACTGTGATGTGTGTGTATCGGACGGGCCCTTGCTATGGCCCTCATGCCTGGGTAGTGCGTGGGCAGGGGCACAGGCCATAGGAAGGATCCGACATGGTGTGCATCGGGTAGGGCGGCAGCGGAGAACTAATGGGTAGGGTTTTCGTGAGAGGTGTGCAGGCGAGGGCCTTGAGCGCAACTGGGGCATGGCCATCACGACCACGGTGGAGGCAGGCTCACGGAAACGGATGATTGTGCGCCGCTGCCATCCGCGGCGGCGTGCTCAAGGGCAAGGCAACATCATCTTGGATCAGCACCACTGTAGGCCCACAGAACGGTCGCAGACTAGCTATTAGCGACAACCGAAGATCGAGTTGGAGGTGGGGGTGGATGGAGAACCAGCACACGACCAGCAGTGGGGTCGTGGTGAGCGGTAGAGGAGCCACTGCCTGCATCGGCATGTCCTTTTCCTGCTTGTTGGTCCACATGCCACCACGCTCCCCTCCCCGACCTCTCTTCCATGGCTGGCAGAACAGACGTGATG
This sequence comes from Triticum dicoccoides, assembly GCF_002162155.2. Taxonomy (NCBI): domain Eukaryota; kingdom Viridiplantae; phylum Streptophyta; class Magnoliopsida; order Poales; family Poaceae; genus Triticum; species Triticum dicoccoides. The sequence continues at coordinate 338,551,107 of NC_041382.1, forward strand.
GGTTTGAACTTGGAAGGGAGGGAAAACCCCTTGTCTAGATTCAGATCGGGTGGGGCTCGGTTTGAAAAGAATGGAAATAAAACTCATAATCGGTAGGATTTGTTTTCCAGGATGAATCGGGAAGGAGATCGATCTCAAAGGGTGAGCAATAGAAACAAATCAGAAAATACCGGCATAGGGCATGCGCTACCAAAAAATCGGTGGGTGCGAGATGATTTTGATCGATGGTAGGGGCTGCGAACAAATGAATTATCGATGGGCAGGGTTGCGAATGAACAACGACCTGCGAGCGACGATTTGGTAAGTGTGGGAAGGCGCAATGTATCATTATGAAGGAGTTGAATGATGAATCATCGTTCACTAATTTTCCTTTAATAGTAGAATATTTGGTTGTTAGGAAAGGTAAGGATCAATGCATTAGGAAAGTTAAGATTTTAGCATTGATTGTCATGAAACTGGATTTCATTGTTTGGTAATGTGCTATTGGTTCCTACCCATTTGAAAAGTGGCTAGATAGGAAAGTTTTTATTAGACAATGAAAAACCAATGTGAAGGGGCGGTGGTGGAGGTGAGATGAAAAAAATGGACGAAAAAAGCCAGACAAAATAATCTGGACGCAATCCTAGCAATTGCTCCATTAGGAGTAGAGATTCATCAAAATAAGCAAACAACACATAGAAAACAGAATTTGTCAAAAACAGAACAGTCTGTAGAAATCTGAAAACTTCGAATACTTCTGTAACTCCAAAAATTCTGATAAATTAGGAAAACATAAACAATTTGTATATCAATCTTGTGTAGAAAATTCAAAGTTTTTCCACGCTTCTATGATTTTTGAAAATTCTGTAACTGGGCGCAAAAGTTTCTCTTTTTCAGCAAGATCAAATCAACTACCACCGTAAGCCATCCCAAAGGTCTGACTTAGCGCGAACACTAATTTAAAACACCAAAACACATCTAACCAGAGGCTAGATGACAAAATTATTGAAAAACAGAACCAAAAAAGCAAGAAAAAAATAAAATTGGGTTGCCTCCCAACAAGCGCTATTGTTTAACGCCCCTAGCTAGGCATAAATCATAGATCTAGGTATTGTCATCTTCGGTATGCAATCCATAAGTAGATCTCATAATAGAATCATATGGTAACCTAATTTTGTTTCTAGGAAAATGCTCCATGCCCTTCCTTTAGCGAAAACTGAAATCTAATGTTTCCTTCTTTCATATCAATAATTGCACCAATTATTGTAAGGAAAGGTCTAGCAAGGATAATAAGATATGTAGAATTGCAATCTATATCAAGAACAATGAAATCTACGGGAACATATTCCTATTTGCAACAATAAGAATATCATTAATTCTTCCCATAGGTTTCTTAATAGTGGAATCCGCAAGATGCAAATTTAAAGAACAATCATCAAATTCACGGAAACCTAACACATCACATAAAGTTTTTGGAATAGTGGAAACGCTAGAACCCAAATCACACAAAGGATGGCACTCATAATCTTTAATCTTAATCTTAATAGCAAGTTCTCACTCATCATATAGCTTTATAGGAATAGAAACTTTCAATTCATGATTTTCTTCAAAAGATTTCATCATAGCATCAACGATATGTTTAGTAAAAGATTTATTTTGATTATAAGCATGAGGATGACTTAACATGGATTGCAACAAGGAAATACAATCTATCAAGAACAATTATCACAATTAAAATCCTTGAAATCCGAAAGAGTCGGTTCATCGCTAGTTAAAATTTTGACCTCTCCAACCCCACTTTTATCAATTTTTGCATTAAGATATATAAACTCCAAATCATCGGGACGCCTTTAACTAAAGTTGACTCATCTCCAGTCCCATATTTATGAAGATTTATATTAGAAAACAAAGATTCAATAGGAGTCACATCAATCACTTTAAGATCTTCATCATTATTTTCACAAACTAGAAGAACACGCTTTTATAAACCAATCTTGCTTAGCATGCATCTTAGCGGTTCTTTGTTTGCACTCATCAATGGAAATTCTCATAGCTTTCACAGATTCATTAATATCGTGTTTGGGTAGAATAGATCTAATTTTCAAAGAATTAATCTCAAGAGAAACTCTATCCACGTTCCTAGACAAATAATCAATTTTAAGCAAATTTTCTTCAACCAAAGCATTGAAATTCTTTTGAGACTAATAAATTCTTTAATATTGTTCTTAAAATCAGAGGGCACCTTATTATAATTTCCATAAGAGTTGTTGTAGGAATTACCATAACTATTAGAGGAATTGCTAGGAAACGGCCTAGGATTGAAATTACCTCTATACACGTTATTACCAAAATTGTTCCAACCAACAAAATTCACATCCATAGATTCATTATTATTCTCAATCAAAGTAGACAAAGGCATATCATTGGGATCAATAGGAGCACTCTTACTAGCAAACAATTTCATAAGGTCATTCATCTTTCCACTCAAAACATTAATCTCTTCAATCACATTCACTTTTTTACTATTAGAAGATCTTTCGGTATGCCATTGAGAATAATTAACCGTAATATTATATAGGAGTTTAATAGCTTCTCCTAATGTAACTTCCATAAAAGTACCTCCCGCGGACGAATTTAAAAGATTTCTAGAAGCAAAATTCAATCCGGCATAAAAATTTTGTATGATCATCCACAAATTTAAACCATGAGTAGGGCAATTTTGTATCATCAATTTCATCCTCTCCGAAGATTGTGCAATGTGTTCACGATCAAGTTGCTTAAAATTCATAATATCATTCCTAAGGAAGATGATCTTAGAGGGAGGAAAATACTTGGAAGTAAAAGCATCTTTACACTTATTCCATTAATCAATAGTGTTGGGGATATAACTACTGGGTATGAACCGCCCAGGAGGGCCAGGTCATACCACTGGTAGCTTACTGTGAAGATGGTTGATCATACAAGCCCGTTGGCGGCCCAGGATCCAGTGGCGACTTGAGGCCCAAGAGGATGAACCGTCATGTATGTAAGACTTGTATTATAAGGCAAGTGTAGTTAGTCACTGAGCCGGACATGTTGTGTATGAGTCGGCCGGGACTCCGTGAGCCACCGGGCGTCTACCTGTATATATAAAAGGACGACCCGGCGGCGGTTTAGGGCAAGTAACAAACAATCGAGAGCTAGGTCAAGCATATTTTCTCCCTGGTAATCAAATACCCTGGCAATACAACACAAAGCAGGAGTAGGATTTTACCTCGTTGAGAGGGGCCGAACCTGGGTAAACTCTATGTGTCCTTTGTCTCACTTAACCCCTTCAAGCTAACCTAGTTGCGATGGCTCCACGACTAAGTCCTTGCGCTAGGACATATGACGTGTCAACTCCACGACAGTTGGCGCCCACCGTGGGGCTGGCGCATGGTGGTTTCGAGTTATTGAAGGGCAGCTTCGAAGGGATCAAGGGATATGTTGTGGGCCGGATGACCAAGAGTCATCGCAGCAAGCTCTACATTGACGATGCAGGCTGGGGCCCCGAGGATGGCAGAATTGAGTACGGGTACCGGATCCCCTTTGGTGGAATCCACATCTTCATCGGCAAGATCGGCGAACCGGGCCCTCAGCTGGACACCTGCACCGACATCATCGAGACGACTCAGCGTGCATGACCCGCCCGGGTTCAACCCGCCGTGAAGCACGCCTTTGTTGGTTTTATCCATGGGCGGAATTTGAGGAAGGATCTGTGTCTGGTGGTGAGAAGGCCATCTATTCTGATGGTGAATCATCCACACGCGAGACTAATTCAATGTATCAATTGCAAGACGACTGGCTTGGGGGTTGTTCCAATGGAGACAATATTCCGGACCCCTATGAACCGTCGAATAGGGTTGCGATCTTCATGGTCGGCACACAGCCGGTGAGGGAGTCCTGGATTAAGGGGTCCTGGGGTGTCCGGCCTGTGTGACATGGGTCGGACTATTGGGCCATGAAGATATAAGATAGAAGACTTGCTCCCGTGTCCGAATGGGACTCTCCTTTGCGTGGAAGGCAAGCTAGGCGTTCGGATGTATTATTTCCTTTCTCTGTAACCGACTTTGTATAACCCTAGGCCCCTCCGATGTCTATATAAACCGGAGGATTTAGTTCTTACGAATGATCACAATCATACATGCTAGACTTCTAGGGTTTAGCCACAACGATCTCGTGGTAGATCAACTCTTGTAATCCTCATACTCATCAAGATCAATTAAGCAGGACGTAGGGTATTACCTCCATCAAGAGGGCCCGAACCTGGGTAAAACATCGTGTCCCCTATCTCCTGTTACCATCGACCTTAGACGTACAGTTCGGGACCCCCTACCCGAGATCCACCGGTTTTGACACCGACATTGGTGCTTTCATTGAGATTCCCACTGTGACGTCGAAGTTAGGGTTGATGGCTCACCTTGTTATCAAAGACAGTATCACCTCTGGAGGAGCTCTGGCCTCAGGCCAAACCCTCCGGCTGGGCGGCTTTACCATCACCGCCCGTTCGGCCGTTAAGCCGATGATGACTTCTCGGGTCATCAAAAACCGCCTCTGTGTTGACTCCGAATACTCCAGACGGATGGATGCGGCGGAGTGGTTGTCTTTAAACGAACTCCTGGATCGCATCGCCGACATGGGGGTCGCTACTGACTATGATCAGATTGGGTATAAACCCGATCAGAGAGAAATCAAATCTCCGCCGGTCACCCAACAGATAGCGGTCGTAGAAGAACAAAACAACAATTCTTCCCCTATGCTGAAGACCAACTATGTTCGGATTTCTGATCTCGAAGAGCCGGATACCCGTCTGCGGAACGACACTCCCAGTCTCCTGAACTTGGGTTCGGGCGTTGCGCCCGGAAAATCATTCGACACCCCAGAGCCCGAACTAATGAGCTCGGAAGTTTTTCAGGCTCCGGACTCCAAATCAGGTCAGGGTTCGGATTTAAAACCACCCACCCACCACAAGCAATATTCACCAAGCAATTCCGGCCCACCGGATATATGCAACCTCATGTACGTACGACAACGGCCTCAGGAAACAGTCAATCAATTTTGGGCCAGATTCCTCCTTGTCAAAGACAAGATTAAGGACTACCGCGACGAGGACGCGATTTCAGTATTCTGCAATAATTGCACGAACGAAGGAATCCTCAATGCCATCAACCACCGTCGCCTACTACACTTTGCTGACATGGCGACCATGGTCCAGAAGTACCGCGCAATGGAAAGAGCCTGGAAAACCCAGAAAGCTCGCTGGGAGCCACCGGTCTCCACCCAACCCCTCGGGCGAGCAAAACGGATGCACCCTCGGGGGGGCACCCGAACCCATAGTAATGAAAACTAAACCCATTACGGGACGCGGAACTGTCCTAGAGGGATGGCTCGATCGGCCGTGCAAAATACACACGACACACGACACACGACACCGGATACCGTACCAACCCACAGCCTTAGAGCATGTTGGATACTCCGGCAAGTGGCCAAGAGCGGCGAGGATATCCTCACCAAAAGCACCGCGGAGCAACTCCCCCCAGAAGATGACGACCTCAGAGTCTTGACAGTCTTTGAGACTTTCGCTTCAAACAATCAGCGCAAGAGGGCACTCTGCGACCTCGCTGAAGTCTGCCAAGTTGCAACAATAAATCCCTGGAATGACACGGCCATATACTTTCAACGCCAGTGACGAACCAAAAATCCGGTCAGTCCGGGCACCAGCCACCTTGGTCCTCAACCCAATTGTGGATGGCTTTCGGCTCACTAAAGTGCTCATGGACAGCGGCAGCGGACTAAACCTCATCTACGAGGACACACTGAATAAAATGGAAATAGACATGAGCCGCATCGAGCATACTAATACGACCTTCCGAGGGATCATTCCCAGTCGGGAGGCACGATTCGCGGGGAAAATTACACTCGATGTGGTATTCAGCACACTGGAGAACTATCGGTTCGAAGAGATAACCTTCCAAGTAGCCCCTTTCAACAGTGGATATCATGCCCTGTCGGGGCGAGATTCATTCACACGCTTTCAAGCTATACCTCATTACGGGTATATGAAGCTCAAGATGCACAGGCCCAATGATATTATCACTCTTGCTAGTGATCCGGACATAGCCCTCTGCGCCAAAACAAAACAGCATCCCTGTCCCTTGCAGCCAAAGAGCTAACCGCACTATGCTCTACGGTGGATAGGGACGACGTAATCCTCGATAAGCGTCCCAAATCCACCTCCTTCAAACCAGCAGACAAAATACTCAAATTTCAAGTCCACCCGATGGACCCCAAGAAGACAGCTTCCATCAGGGCACAGCTGGACCCAATGATTGATGCCACACTACGAACGTTCCTGCGTGAGAACTGGGACATATTCGCCTGGCACCCTTCTGATATGCGAGGAATCCCACGCAGGCTGGCCGAACACAGCCACAATATATTGAAGGGATGTAAGCCGGTCAAGCAAACACTGCGGTGCTTTTTCGAACCTAAGCGACAAGCTATGGGAGAGGAGCTAGCCAAGTTAATCGAGGACAGATTCATCAGAGAAATAAAACACCCGGACTGGCTAGCAAACTTAGTGATGGTGCCAAAAAAGGACAAATCCTCTCCCCCGCATCGATCAGATTATTGATGCTACTGCAGGACACGACTCACTGTGTTTCCTTGACGCATACTCTGCATACTATAAAATTAAAATGAAGGAGTCCGATCAAGCCGCAACAACATTCATCACCCCATACGGGCCTTTCTGCTTCAACACTATGCCATTTGGGCTCAAAAACACCGGCGCCACCCACCAACGCATGATTCAAACATGCCTGGAGAAACAAATCAGCAAGAGAGTTGAAGCATATGTGGATGACATCGTCATCAAGACTAAGCACGTCGAGTCGTTAATAGATGACCTGTGTCTCACATTCAACAACCTCCGAACATATGACATCAAGCTCAATCCGTAAAAGTATGTTTTTGGCGTTCCCATCGGAAAACTATTGGGCTACATCGTTTCCAATAGAGGAATTGAGGCAAATCCAGCCAAAATCTGAGCTTTGTCACAATTGGCTACACCAACAGACCTTAAACAAGTCCAAAAACTAGCCAGATGTGTGGCAGCTTTAAGCCGCTTTATCTCCAGACTAGGAGAAAAAGCATTGCCACTTTAGCGCCTTCTCCGAAGTACCGACCACTTCGAGTGGACGGAAGCGGCAACAACAGGATTGGGGGAAATAAAGGCTCTTTTAGCGAGCAACCCAATCCTGGCTGCGCCAAACGTCGGCGAACCGATGTTATTATACATCTCTGCAATGCACCAGGTGGTGAGCGCGGTGCTCGTCGTTGAGCGAGAGGAGGACGGACACAAGTTCCCACTTCAGAAACCAGTATACTACGTATCCACTGTCCTCACACCATGCAAATCCCGGTACCCTTATTACCAAAAGATAGCATATGAGGTCTTCATGGCATCCCGGAAGCTACGAAACTTCCAAGAGTGTTCGATCACGGTGGCTTCCGAAGTACTACTCAATGATATAATAAATAACCGTGACGCTACGGGTCGGGTTGCCAAGTGGGATATTGAGCTCCTACCATTCGACATAACATACAAACCACGCCGAGCCAGTAAATCCCAAGTATTGGCCGATTTCATCGCCGAATGGACAGAGGCTGAACTCCCTAAAGAGTACGATACATATTCCAACTGGGTCATGCACTTCGATGGCTCTAAAATGCTGGCCGGTTTGGGACCGGGAGTCGTCTTGACATCCACCAATGGAGACACAGTCTAGTACGTACTCCAAATATTATACACAGACTCCAACAACGCAGCTGAATATGAGGCCCTATTGCACGGTCTTTAGATGGCTGCCTCCATGGGCATACAGGGCCTGGAGGTGTGCGGGGATTCAAATCTCGCGATATCCCAAATAAACAGAGACTTCGACGCCAAAGATCCAAAGATGGCATACTATCATAATGGCATACTCAAAATATCAGCTGGGTGCGAGGGACTCGAGTTTCATCATGTGGCTCGAGAAAGTAATCAAGCGGCAGATGTCCTTGCTCGCGTGGGCGCCAAGCATGACCCCGCCCCGCCTAACATCTTTCTGGAAAGGCTATTCAAGCCATCCGTGGTGTGGAAGGATGAGAGCAGCAACGCCAGTCTAGATTCGATCATACCCCCAACACAATACTGATATCATCGGCAGCTCAGCCACCGAAATAACACCGTCGGCCCATCTAATAATGGCAGTAATTGCCCCATGGACCGAACCCTTCTTGGCCTACCTTAATAGGCGAGAGCTCCCTGAGGATCAGAATGAGGCTTGTTGCATTGTTCGGCGTTCGAAAGCCTATAAGGTCCATGAAGGAGAGCTCTACAAGAAAAGTGCTACCGGAGTCATTCAAAGATGTATCTCCGAAGAAGAGGGACGGCAGCTCCTGGCTAAAATCCATGCTGGTCTCGGCGGTCACCACGCCGTGGCTCGGGCCCTTGTAAGTAAAGCCTTGCGTACATGTTTCTTTTGGCCAACGACCCGAGAAGATGCACGGGACCTTGTCCAACACTGTGTCGGATGCCAGCTTTTCACCAATCAAAGCCATATGTCGCCTACCGCTCTACAAACAATCCCCATTACTTGGTCTTTCACGGTCTGGGGGCTTGATATGGTTGGACCCCTTAAAGGAGGAAGCCACACGAAAAAATATCTATTGTTCATGGTAGATAAGTTCACCAAGTGGGTAGAGGCCAAGCCAGTTAGAACGACAGAAGTTGGACTAGTGATAGAGTTTACATCCGGTGTCGTGCACCGTTATGGTGTCCCACACAACATCATCACTGATAATGGCTCCAATTTTACAGCCGATGAAGTGAAAACCTGGTGTGCTAACCTGGGCATTAAGCTTGATTACGCCTCCGTCTATCACCAACAAACAAACGGGCAAGTCGAACGAGCTAATGGTCTTATCATGAGCGGCATCAAGCCTACACTAGTGTGGTCTTTGAAGGAATCAGACAAGCACTAGGTTGAGGACTCCGACTCCGTACTCTAGGGGCTGCGTACCATGCCCAATCGCACTAGCGGATACACACCATTCTTCATGGTGTACAACGCAGAGGCCATTTTGCCCTGCGACATCATTCACAACACACCTCGAGTGCGCATGTACGAAGAGAGAGAGGCCGAGCTCGATCGGCAGGATAGTCTAGATGCCCTAAAGGAGGAGCATGACGTTGCAAAAGCCCGTTATGCATTCTATAAACAACAGGCTCACAGATACCAAAGTAGAGAAGTGCGGGCCAAGATTATAATGTTGGTGAACTCGCTTTATGCTTGCCAGAAAAGAAAAAGGACAAGCTCAAGCCCAAGTGGGAGGGTCCCTTCATCATAGATGAGTGTCGGTGTCAAAACCAGCGGATCTCGGGTAGGGGGTCCCGAACTGTGCGCCTAAGGCGGATGGTAACAAGAGGCAGGGGACACGATGTTTTACCCAGATTCGGGCCCTCTTGATGGAGGTAAAACCCTACGTCCTGCTTGATTATTCTTGATAATATGAGTAGTACAAGAGTTGATCTGCCACGAGATCAGAGAGGCTAAACCCTAGAAGCTAGCCTATGGTATGATTGTCTGTTGTCCTACGGACTAAAACCCTCCGGTTTATATAGACACCGGAGGAGGCTAGGGTTACACAAGGTCGGTTACAAAGGAGGAGATATCCATATCCATATTGCCTAGCTTGCCTTCCACGCCAAGTAGAGTCCCATACGGACACGGGACGAAGTCTTCAATCTTGTATCTTCATAGTCCAACAGTCCGGCCAAAGGATATAGTCCGGCTGTCCGGGGACCCCCTAATCCAGGACTCCCTCAGTAGCCCCTGAACCAGGCTTCAATGACGATGAGTCTAGCGCACAGTGTTGTCTTCGGCATTGCAAGGCGGGTTCCTCCTCCGAATACACCACGGAAGAGTTTGAATACAAGGATAGTGTCCGACCCTGTAAAATAAGTTCCACCTACCACCACAGAGAGAATAATATTACCACAAATCTAATCTGCTGACACGTTTTGGCAGCATGACATCACGCCACGGCCCGGTAATTATTTGAACCATTTTTCTTCAACCAGGCCCGCACATAACGCGAGGCGGTTTCTTGACACGTCTTGTCAAAGCAGAGATTGTGTTCCCCTTATCACGGGATTCTCATCAATACGGACGTGGGTAACCCAACCGCGCCACCAATTATGGCGCTCGGGGGATAAGCGAGTTTTACCAGGCTAGTGGGGGGCGCCTAGTTTCGTCCGCCCTTATAAAAGGATAATGTCTTACCTTTTTCTACCCATGCCTTCTTCCTCCTTGCTCATCCATTCTCGCGCACTCGAGCTCCAACGCCCAAGTCCACATCCTTCTCCTCAACTCTCTCCAAACATGTCCGGAGCGGGAGGCAAGTGGATGGCCTCCTCCGTCACGGAGGGACACATCAAAAAGCTACGTGGAGCCGGATACTTAGCCGCGGATATTGCGCACCGGCTGCCAGCTGCGGGGCGGGTCGTCCCTACCCCGGAACCTCACGAAAGGGTGGTTTTTCTCCCCCACTTCATCCGCGGACTGGGGTTTCCTCTCCATCCGTTCGTCCACAGCCTCATGTTCTATTATGGGCTGGACTTTCATGATCTGGCCCCGAATTTCATCCTCAACATCTCGGCGTTCATCGTCGTGTGCGAGGCTTTCCTCCGCATCCGGCCCCACTTCGGCATGTGGCTGAAGACCTTCAATATCAAGCCGAAGGTGGTGGGCGGACAACAGGCGGAATGTGGCAGAGCCATGGTGGGAAAAGGCCCAACGTTATATGGCTCAAAGGCTCCTTCGTGGAGACCATAAAGGGGTGGCAATCGGGGTGGTTCTACATCACCGAGCCGCGCGACACCAACTGGGTGGCGGCCCTAGAGTTTCGATCCGGAATCCCCACGCGGCTCACTTCCTCGAAGGAGAAGGGCCTGTCCTGGGGTTCATCGGTGGAGCTGGACGGACTCCAGAAGTGTATCCGGAACATGACAAGCAAGAAACTTAAGCTTGTCAACATAGTCCAGGTCATGCTCTTCCGCCGAATCCTCCTGTGTCAACAACGAGATTTCAACTTATGGGAGTTTGACCTGGCCTAGCACCAGACTCTAAGAGAGCTCTTCGACATGACGCATAAGGACGTCTGGAGGGTGCTGTTCAAGGGCGCCGAGGTCCCTCCTTCTCTTACCGAGGACCGCGGTCTAAGCGCGAAGCGCCCTGTGAATCCGGTAAGTTCTGTACATCTGGTCGGGTGTTTATTTCCCATAGCTTAACCATGTGCGGGGTCTGAGCTCCCATGCCTTTGACTGGACTGGGTGGAGACATCGGAGCAGATTAACTGTCCGGCCCCTCTGCCCGAAGACCCCGCAGATGCTCTCTTGACGAAGATGCGGACTCCGGCTCCTTATGAGGTGTCGGAGAAGACCAAGAAGAAGGCCAAGGGAACCCGAGAGAGTTCCCGGCACCAGGTGGTATCGGACTCATCGTCCGATAACACCGAGACGCATTCCTCCCGTGAAAACGAGGCGAAGGAAGATGAAGATTCTCCCCCTCCATCCGGGGGAGACAAGAAAAGGAAGGCCGCCCCAACCGGGGAGGCCGAAGGGTCCAAGAAGGGAAGGACTCTCCTTCCGGACTGCTCCACCACCACTACCGACAGCGAAGACGAGTGGCTGCTCAGGGCCAAGCCCCTGGCAAAGTCGTAAGTATTCGGATACCAGAGTAACTCATAGCATACCTTTGTCGCACTGCCTCTCCTAACATCGAATATGATTATGCAGTCCGCCCCAAGCCCGTATCAGCGTATCATCATCAGACGGTTCCTTGGACTCGTCGGACATGAATAGTGATACACTTCCAACCGCCTCCTCCCCTTGCCCTACGGACAATGCCGAGGTATTGTCTCAAGGGGCACCGAGCCGGGGGGAGATAGTCCCGGAGGCGCCTCAAGGCGACCTTCCGGACTCCAGGAGCAAAGGGAGCAAGGCTCCTAGGGGCTCCAAGTTTGGCCCTTAGCCGAACACCGCGCCGAAACCTCCAGTGGTTCCGGACTCGGGTAGGCGGCCCCCTTCCAAGAAGGGCAAGCCATCTGTGCTGGTGACCTCTGTCCAACCAGAGGCACCGGACGACCTGCTGGGAGCGCTTCCATCGACGAAGAGCACCGCACTATTATGAGTGCGGTGATCAAGAAGGTTCAGTCCACCAAGAGCGGACTGACTGAAGCCTGTGCCAGCCTTCTAACATGCTTTGAGGTAAGTATTTAAAATATAGGAAAAATATTACCGCATAGACAGTAGCCCCTGATGCTCTGTTTGGTGTTCACAAAGAAAAGCCGAATAGAGGATCAATAATATATGTAGGAGTCTAATATAAGTATGTCTGTATGCGTATGCAGGCTTCGCTGCTGACCTCTGCCGCACTGACTGCGGAGGTCGCCGCACTCAAGCAGGACCTCGAGCGGTCCGAGAAGGAGCTCGGCCTTACCAAGAGGCAGCTCGAGGAGAACAAAGGTAAGTAATTCCTTGTCTATATAAAAAAAAGAAAATGTGGTTGCGAACTAACAGGATCATCATGAATGTGCCAGGGGCCATGACCGAAGTGGCGACCCTGAAGCAAGCGTTGTCTGAGGCCGAAAACAAAGCGGCCAAGGAGCGCACCGAGCGGGAAAAACAAGAGGCACGGGTGGGCGAGGTGCAGCAAGAGCTCCAGGCTCTCGTGAAGAAGCACGAGGCTTTGGAGCTTGACTCGAAGACGCGAGAGTCCGATCTTGCCACGGCCCTCGAGAGCACAAAGCATGCCAAGGTTGAAGCCCAAAAGGCCTTCCAGGAAATTGAGGCGATGAGGAAGATAGCGGCGGGTAAGGCATTCAATATGCAAAGCAAGCATGTGAAAGTAAATTACTTGTTACTTACCCGAGTCCGGAGCTCTCCAGGAGAATTCGCAGATTTTCCCCGCAGCGTGTCGGATGCCGCGAAATATTACCAGGCCGAGGAGGGAAGCTCGGCGGAGAAGCTGTTCTGGTCTCAGTATACTTGGACCGAACATCCGATGCCTATGAGCGACCAGCTGAAGCAACTGGTCGAGCTGCACAAGGCGGCCGAACAGGCCATGAGGGGCCTTATAGTCCAGATGTGGCCTGGCGACTCCCTTCCCAACAGCTACTTCGGCCTGGTGAGGTAGCTTGTGGATGCCTGCCCACCGCTGGAGGCCATAAAGTGGTTCGTCTGCATCAAAGGTGCACGCCGGGCCTTTGCCTGTGCGAAGGTGCTCTAGGCCAAGATGGACGCCGAGAAGCTGGTGAAGGAGGGGCCGCCGTAGGGCAAGGAGCATCGCCACCCTGAGATGTATTATGAGGGTGTCCTGAAGGGTGCCCGTCTTGTGGCGGACGAGTGTGCGAAGGATGTAATTTTTGAATAAACTTGCTCGTGTGATCCTGTGTTATGAAAACTTGTTCATATGCGCTATGCAACGCTTGTTTGAATTTAAAATATTACCTTCTGTGCGGCTATTTGTTAAATCTGAGAGATGGCCAATCGTCGACTTCTGCCCCCATGCCACGAGTGCTGGGGTGTTCGGGATAAATCTGAGCACTCTTTTTCCCATTGTTGGGTCCTTCGAGGGAGGTGCTCGACACAACGAACAAGGCAATCAGACTATAATGCTTTATCACTCTCACTTAGCCATAGAAGTCTACAATTTTAAATTTTAGCGAAGCCCCTAGTATTCGGAAGGCCGAATTCGGGGAGCTATACACGCCTTAAGCCGGACAAAGCCGACTCCTCACTCGAAACGGCATAAGTCTTTAGGGACTCGAGACCTCTCGAACAGCGACCAGCTCTCGCCTTATCATGACAGTCAGTTTTAGCTTTCTCTACTGAGGTGCTTAGCCCAGATGAACCGGGGCACAATCGCAGTAGTTCTCCCAGTGCTACCTTAGTCAATATAGCGGAACGTAAGGTTCCAAAACATGGGAGCCGGGCAAACCCAACTATTGAGCCAAGACATGATTCGGAGCTGATGCATATAGTGCTATAAGTTCAGGGTGCCGCATTGTCGAAAGTGTTCGGACTTCTCACGCCGTATTATGGGGTACGCTTAAGCCCCTGGCATATTGGCCGTACCAGAGTGTACGGGTGCGGAATGTCATGAATGAACATATATATATATATATATATATATATATATATATATATATATATAATAAAAGAAAGAATAGAGAATGCGGTAATAGTCTAGTTCTATGCATTGTTTATTCAAAAAGGTGCGTCGAAGCTGAATGATACAAGTAGTGCGATAAGGGAAAAGTAGGACTATTTGACATGTCCCCTCCAAGGGCAAGCTGAGGAATGGTATTTAAAGCAAGTATTTCACTCGTTATCGGAGACCACCTGGGAGTTCCGTCGTGCGACGTGGCTTTTTGCCTCCTTGGTTGTTGCATCGTGTGTTCGGCAATCGTACTGCCGGACGGGGGTTTCCAGAGATTAAATTCCTGAAGAGAGAAAAGTAACAAAGCGGGAAGCCCCTAGTGCGGTTGAGCCGTGTCTTGGGGCGTGCCGTAGTCGTGCCCCCCTCCCCACCTATGCCCATGGTATTTCCAATGCGTAATTATGTACGCATGGCACAGATTTCACCATTTGGCTGGGACTGGGGTGGGGGCCGCATTGCTATGCGAGCTCAGAACATGCCAGGCGGTCTTATTGCCGAGTACACCGGGCGCGCTTAAAGGTGTCCAGGTCTTTAATCGCCTAACTGGTGGATTGCCTTAAGAGGCTGCTTTGCGCTTCTGCTACGAGGGCTGCAGTGTGCTCCTCCGTGCGGAGAGAGCGCTCTGTGTTTCATTGACTGTGATGACCCCCCGAGGTCCTGGCATCCTGAGCTTGAGATATGCATAGTGCGGTACAATGTTGAATCTCGCAAATGCGGTTCGCCCGAGCAGTGCATGATTGCCGCTGTGGAACGGGACTATATCAAAGATTAACTCCTCGCTTCGAAACTTATCCGGGGATCCGAAGACCACTTCCAGTGTGACTGAGCCTGTGCAATGGGCCTCTACACCTGGTATGACGCCTTTAAAGGTTGTTTTTGTGGGTTTGATCCTTGAGGGGTCTATACCCATTTTGCACACTATGTCCTGATAAAGCAGGTTCAGGCTGCTGCCGCCGTCCATAAGGACTCGAGTGAGGTGAAATCCGTCGATGATTGGGTCTAGGACCAGTGCGGCGAATCCGCCATGACGGATACTAGTGGGATGGTCCCTGCGATTGAAGGTGATCGGATAGGAGGACCATGGGTTGAACTTTGGGGCGACTGGCTCCAACGCATATACGTCCCTTAGCGCATGCTTCTGCTCCCTCTTGGGGATGTGGGTTGTGTATATCATGTTCACCGTCCGCACTTGTGGGGGGAACCTCTTCTGTCCTCCGGTGTTCGGCTGTCAGGGCTCCTCGTCGTCGTCGCTATGTGACCCCTTATCTTTGTTTTTGGAATTTAACTTGTCGGCCTGCTTGAACACCCAACAATCCATGTTGGTGTGGTTGGCTGGCTTGTCGGGGGTGCCGTGTATTTGACACAAGCGATCGAGTATACGGTCCAAACTGGACGGGCCCGGAGTGCTTTTTTTGAATGGCTTTTTCCGCTGACCGGGTTTAGAACCTTTGAATCCGGCATTTACTGCCGTATCCTCGGTATTGTCGTTGTTGATGCGGCGCTTGTGTTTGTTGCGACATGACCTGCCATTGCCATCCTTGGTATCAGAAGTACCATGGTTCTTTGATATGTTATTGCTGCGGGCCAGCCAGCTGTCTTCTCCCACGCAAAAGCGGGTCATGAGTGTCATGAGGGCTGCCATAGCCACTCGTCGAGGATGTTGTGCTTAAAAGCTGCTAGGGCCTCTGCATCTGGATAGTCGACGATTTGATTTTTCTTTGTCAGGAACCGTGTCCAGAATTGCCTGGCTGATTCCTCTGGCTGCTGAATTATGTGGCTCAAGTCATCGGCATCTAGTGGTCGCACATAAGTGCCCTCGAAGTTGTCAAGGAATGCGGCTTCCAGATCTTCCCAACAGCCAATGGATTCTGCTGGCAGGCTGTTGAGCCAATGCTGAGCTGGTCCTTTGAGTTTGAGTGGGAGGTATTTGATGGCGTGTAGATCGTGACCGCCGGCCATGTGGATGTGTAGGAGGAAGTCCTCAATCCATACCGCATGATCTGTTGTGCCGTCGTATGATTCTATATTAACGGGTGTGAAACCCTATAGGATTTGGTGATCCATTACTTCGTCTGTGAAGCATAGGTGGTGTGCGGCGCCTCTGTACTGGGCTATGTCGAGACGTAGCTCAAATGAGTCTTGTCCGCTATGTTCGGCACGACTGGATTTACTTTTACTGTATCCGGCGTGACGGTTATCGTCCCGTGTGGTGGCGCGCCCTCGTGATCCGTAGATCGATCTTGCGTGTTTTGCTTTGTCCTCCAATACGTCTCACAGGTCTAGCGTGTTTCCCCGTGCCTTGAAATTTTTATTTGAGTGGCATCGGGGTGCGGGCTGAGCTTTTGGCTGAAATGCCTCTCTGTCGCGGCCATGAGGTGGCCGATCAGCCGCGTCATACGCTGGAGATGTAGGTTTTAATGCTTGCTCCTCTAGTCGGGGTAGCAACCTGCACTTTGGGTAACTCTTGGAGGGGCGTTCGAGTTCATATTCCTTGGCCGCAAGGACATCAGTCCATCTGTCAGCTAGCAAATCTTGATCAGCTTGAAGCTGCTGCTGCTTTTTCTTAAGGCTATTTGTCGTGGCTATAAGCCGGCGCTTGAAGCGCTCTTGCTCGACGGGATCCTCAGGCACGACAAATTCATCATCGTCGAGGCTTGCCTCGTCTTCGGAGGGAGGCATGTAATTATCATCATCCGCCTCTCCATATGCCGCTCTCTCAGGAGGGCTGGCTTCTCCATCCTCCTGCTCTAAATCTTGCTGGAGGGGATTGTTGTCGTCCTCGGCACTGTCCGGAGTGCTATTATCTCCTGTGTCGGTGTCACCGCTTTTGCTTTGGCGAGACTTAGAGCGGCGCCGCTGACGTCAGCGCTTGGGTTGTTTCTTGGAGGGGTCATCCTCCACTGTCTCGTCACCATTGCCTTCTTTGGGTGTGTCCACCATGTATATATCATATGATGAGGTGGCCGTCCAGTGCCCTGTGGGCAGTGGTTCTTGTTCGCCTCCTGCATCGTCGTCCATGCCGTTGATGTCTTCGGAGTCGAAGTCGGGCATGTCGGTCAAATTGTCGACAGTGGCTATTTCTTCGTCATCCGCATCCCAATCCTGCAGGACATAGTTCGGCCAGGACTCTCCTGACAAGGAGAGAGACCTTAATGAGTTCAGTATGTCGCCGAAAGGCGAGTGCTGAAAAATATCCGCGGAGGTGAACTCCATGATGGGCGCCCAGTCGGATTCGACAAGCACGGGCGCAAGCGGTTCAGAGTCCGTGGCCAGGGAAGAATCTGGTAGTTCGGCGTCACGGCTCCCGTGAAGGGTAAGGTTGATCCTTGGCTCGTTCGCCGCTGAGAATACGGCCTCCGTGGCGGGGTCTATCCACCCGTCCATGGATGGTGCAATTGGCTCCGAATTGAGGGTCAGAGCGGTTGCCGGTGCGTCTCCCGAACACTGTCCGATGGTAGAGCTAAATCATGCTCATTGTGACCGTGCGGCGCACTTGGCAGGGGCTCGAATCCGTCAAAGATCAAGTCTCCGCGGATGTCGGCCGTGTAGTTTAAGCTTCCAAACCTGACCTGGTGGCTAGGGGCGTAACTCTCGATCTGCTCCAGATGGCCAAGCAAGTTGGCCCGCAGTGCGAAGCCGCCGAATACAAAGATCTGTCCGGGAAGAAAAGTCTCACCCTGGAATACATCGCTATCGATGATCGAAGGAGCCATCAAGCCTAACGGTGACGACACAGAGGAATTCTCAATGAAAGCACTAATGTCGGTGTCAAAACCGGCGGATCTCGGGTAGGGAGTCCCGAACTGTGCGTCTAAGGTGCATGGTAACAGGAGGCAGGGGACACGATGTTTTACCCAGGTTCGGGCCCTCTTGATGGAGGTAAAACCCTACGTCCTGCTTGATTATTCTTGATAATATGAGTAGTACAAGAGTTGATCTACCACGAGATCAGAGAGGCTAAACCCTAGAAGCTAGCCTATGGTATGATTGTCTGTTGTTCTACGGACTAAAACCCTCTGGTTTATATAGACATCGGAGGAGGCTAGGGTTACACAAGGTCGGTTACAAAGGAGGAGATATCCATATCCGTATTGCCTAGCCTGCCTTCCACGCCAAGTAGAGTCCCATCCGGACATGGGACGAAGTCTTCAATCTCGTGTCTTCATAGTCCAACAGTCCGGCCAAAGGATATAGTCCGGCTGTCCGGAGACCCCCTAATCCAAGACTCCCTCAATGAGGTTCTCACTGGAGGAGCGTACCTCCTGCGTGATGCATCTGACAATCGCCTAGAGCCGAACCCGTGGAATGTTGCAAGACTCGAAGATTCTACGCCTAGAGCCATACTCTTTGTTCGTATTCTTCTACCTTTGTTTTCATTTTTACCCTGTTTATTTTTTCTCTATCTCTTTAACTCTTGTGCGGCCAAACTGCACACCCATGATGTGCACATCCTTAAATGTATACACTCATAATACCTGGGGGCTTCTTTTAGAGAAGCTTATTATAATTTTCCGAGCATCAAGCTCAACACATATGTGTCCTCTTCCGCATATGTACCTTTTCTTCACCATTATATGCATCGTTATGACTTCAGTTTTTGCCAAGCTGGGTTGCCTGGCTCCTGTGCCTATGCCCTACGTTCCCATTTGTTCGGATAGGGCATAATGGGAGCACCACTGTGATTGTTACAGCCGGTCATCCGGACTTGTACCTCAGACTGGGTGAAGCCGAAAGCTAGCGTTCTTAAGGGAATATTCAGTCGGTGAACTAAAGATGTTTTACCTTCATCATACTATGAACCCCCAGATGTTACGTATACTGCGATTTTTCAATCATAGTTCGGACATGCATATTAACGCATCTCTGCCTAGGGAAATGAACCCTTAACAGAACTATTCTCCCTGGAAGATGTTTCTTACAATCAACATGTAATATATCATAGCTAGCCGGATACAACTTGTCTGTTCAAGCAACTATGACCCCTACGCCTGGTTTCCACGCGTACCCCGGTCTATATTATAGAGTGGGTATTCGAAAACACTCTGCACCTTCGGGTCTAGAGGTGGAAGCGAAAAGGTCTGCCATGACAATCGTTTGATAATCCGGCTAGGGACAAATTTGTCAAATGAAGTACATAGTCACTTGGATTCAAAAACTTCTTCCTCTACACTGTCTAACAGACTGTCTAGCTTAAAATCCTGTTGGGAAAACTTGGCGGCTATCTTTACTTGGTCATATACCAGACTAACGGGAATTTCTTGTCCATGTGACCCCGGAGGTCCGACCTGGGCCATATGATTCGGATCAAGCTTGGTGTACCGTGTTTTTACCATGGCCCAAGCCTCTCGCGCACCTTCTCGGCAGGCCGAAATCCTCCATAATCGAAAGCACCGCTGAGCCCCTTGGAATAGCTTCACAAGCTCCTCCATACTTCCTGGACGGGAGGTGTATGGCCACAAAGCCCGGGCAACACTCTGCATTGATTGCGGAGCTCGCTGGTGCACTTGGGACAACTCTTGGAGCAGACCGCCTTGAGATCCGGACATCTCTTCTTCGGGACAGCCAGTCAACCTACCTACAGACATAAATCTGTCAGCTCATTTTTCCATCGAATTTCACCAAGGTAAGTTCGAAAGCATACTGAATATGCCGCCCCATAGCCTCTTATTCTCCTTTACGGCGTCAGCCAGTTGGGCTCGTACATCTTTTAGCTCTTCGCCCATCAGGATGTTGGAATCCTGCAACTTGTTCTTGTCGTCCCTGACCCGCATCAGCACACGTTCGCCTATTGCCTTTTGGCTTCCTGTTCACCCGCCTGGGCGACTTTCAGTTTCACTTTTAGTTGATCTACTGATCCTGTCAGCGGAAACACAACATTATTAATAGTATTGGTATGTGATTATATTTTTTCTAGATGGAGGGAAACATTACCAGGCGGTGACTCCTTGGATTTCTCCAATTCGGCGGTAGCCGTAGCTAGCTGGGTCCGACACATTTCCGGCTCTTGAGACAGCAGGTTGTTCTTATTTGTAAGTGCCTGATTATACAATGCTCTTTAAATCAGTTGTATCAACTGCTTCAAGTCTTGGGGGCTACTGGTTTATGATTACAAAGGCTATACAATGCGTACTTACCCGCATATCTTTAAAATGCTAGTCCGTGGCTCTGGTAAGCCCGTCCCGAGCAACTTGGATGTATGCATCAGCCAAGCTGAAGCCATTAAATGCCTCTTTTGTAAGACCGGTGTCACGAAGAGCGGCACTCCGGCACTGATGATTCATGGCGCTCTCCACTTCAGAGTTCGTGACGGACATATCAGCCGAATCCTACGCAGAAGGACAATCCGCCTTCACTCTCGTGTCAGCCCCCGTCCATAGGGCAGGGTCTGGAATCTGACTAGTGGAGGCACGACATGCAGGATCCCTGGACATAGTCCGGCGAACGCTCTTCCTGATAAGACACAGTAGATAATGTCATAGTTCGGTGTGACGGCCAGGAGGCATATTTAAAAAGCCATACCTCTTCGATGAAGGTTCGGTGATGTCTACTATGCAACCTTCTTCTTGTAGACATTGTTGGGCCTCCAAGTGTAGAGGTTTGTAGGACAGTAGAAAATTTCCCTCAAGTGGATGACCTAAGGTTTATCAATCCGTGGGAGGCGTAGGATGAAGTTGGTCTCTCTCAAACAACCCTGCAACAAAATAATAAAGAGTCTCTTGTGTCCCCAACACACCCAATACAATGGTAAATTGTATAGGTGCACTAGTTCGGTGAAAAGATGGTGATACAAGTGCAATATGGATGGTAGATACAGATTTTTGTAATCTAAAAATATAAAAACAGCAAGGCAACTAATGATAAAAGTGAGCACAAACGGTATTGCAATGCGTTGAAACAAGGCCTAGGGTTCATACTTTCACTAGTGCAAGTCCTCTCAACAATAATAACATAATTGGATCATATAACTATCCATCAACATGCAACAAAGAGTCACTCCAAAGTACTCCCTCCGTTCCCAAATAGATGACCCAACTTTGTACTAACTTTAGTACAAAGTTGGGTCATCTATTTTGGAAGAGAGGGAGTAACTAATAGTGGAGAGCAAACGAAGAGATTATGGTAGGGTACGAAACCACCTCAAAGTTATCCTTTCTAATCGATCTATTCAAGAGTCCGTAGTAAAAAAACACAAAGCTATTCTTTCCGTTCGATCTATCATAGAGTTCGTACTAGAATAAGACCTTCAGACACAAATCAACCCAAACCCTAATGTCACCTAGATACTCCAATGTCACCTCAAGTATCCGTGGGTACGATTATACGATATGCATCACACAATATCAGATTCATCTATTCAACCAACACAAAGAACTTCAAAGAGTGCCCCAAAGTTTCTACCGGAGAGTCAAGACGAAAACGTGTGCCAACCCCTATGCATAAGTTCACGAGGTCACGGAACTCGCAAGTTGATCACCAAAACATACATCAAGTGGATCACGTGATATCCCATTGTCACCACAGATAAGCACATGCAAGACATACATCAAGTGTTCTCAAATCCTTAAAGACTCAATCCGATAAAATAACTTCAAAGGGAAAACTCAATTCATCACAAGAGAGTAGAGGGGGAGAAACATCATAAGATCCAAATATAATAGCAAAGCTCGCAATACATCAAGATCGTGCCGACTAAAGAACACGAGAGAGAGAGATCAAACACATAGCTACTGGTACATACCCTCGGCCCCGAGGGAGAACTACTCCCTCCTCGTCATGGAGAGCGCCGGGATGACGAAGATGGCCACTGGTGACGGATCCCCCCTCCGGCAGGGTGCCGGAACAGGGTCCCGATTGGTTTTTGGTGGCTATAGAGGCTTATGGCGGTGGAACTCCCGATCTATTCTGTTCCCCGAAGTTTTTAGGGTATATGGATATATATAGGTGAAAGAAGTCGGTCAGGGGAGCCACGAGGGGCCCACGAGGGTGGGGGCACGCCCAGGGGGGCAGGCGCGCCTCCTTGCCTCGCGGCCACCTCGTTGCTTCCCTGACGTACACTCCAAGTCTCCTGGATTGCTTCCGTTCCAAAAATAACTCTCCCGAAGGTTTCATTCCATTTGATATTCCTTTTCTTCGAAACACTAAAATAGGCAAGAAAACAACAATTTGGGCTGGGCCTCCGATTAATAGGTTAGTCCCAAAAATAATATAAAAGTGTATAATAAAGCCCATAAACATCCAAACCAGATAATATAATAGCATGGAACAATCAAAAATTATGGATACGTTGGAGACGTATCAGCATCCCCAAGCTTAATTCCTGCTCGTCCTCGAGTAGGTAGATGATAAAAACAGATTTTTTATGTGGAATGCTACCTAACATATTTATCCATGTAATTCTATTTATTGTGGCAAGAATATTCATATCCATAGGATTCAAGACAAAAGTTTAATATTGACATAAAAATAATAATACTTCAAGCATACTAACAAAGTAATCATGTCTTCTCAAAATAACATGGCCAAAGCAAGCTATCCCTACAAAATCATATAGTCTGGCTATGCTCTATCTTCATCACACAAAATATTTAAATCATGCACAACCCTGATGACAAGCCATCCAATTGTTTCATACTTTTGATGTTCTCAAACTTTTTCAATCTTCACGCAGTACATGAGCGTGAGCCATGGACATAGCACTATAAGTGGAATAGAATGGTGGTTGTGGAGAAGACAAAAAGGAGAAGATAGTCTCACATCAACTAGGCGTATCAACGGGCTATGGAGATGCCCATGAATAGATATCAATGTGAGTGAGTAGGGATGGCCATGCAACAGTTGCACTAGAGTTATAAGTGTATGAAAGATCAACAAAAGAAACTAAGTGGGTGTGCATCCAACTTGCTTGCTCATGAAGACCTAGGGCAATTTTGAGGAAGCCCATCATTGGAATATACAAGCCAAGTTCTATAATGTAAAATTCCCACTAGTATATGAAAGTGACAACATAGGAGACTCTCTATCATGAAGATCATGGTGCTACTTTGAAGCAGAAGTGTGGAAAAAGGATAGTAACATTGTCCCTTCTCTCTTTCTCTCTCATTTTTTATTTACTTTTTATTTTTTATTTGGGCCTTTTCTCTTTTTTTGGCCTCTTTTCTTTCGTCCGGAGTCTCATCCCGACTTGTGGGGGAATCATAGTCTCCATCATCCTTTCCTCACATGGGACAATGCTATAATAATGATGATCGTCACACTTTTATTTACTTACAAATTAAGAATTACAACTCAATACTTAGAACAAAATATGACTCTATGTGAATGCCTCTGGCGGTGTACCGGGATGTGCAATGATGCATGAGTGACATGTATGAAGATTTATGAACGGTGGCTTTGCCACAAATACGATGTCAGCTACATGATCATGCAAGCAATATGACAATGATGAAACGTGTTATAATAACAGAACGGTGGAAAGTTGCATGGCAATATATCTCGGAATGGCTATGGAAATGCCATAATAGGTAGGTATGGTGGCTGTTTTGAGGAAGGTATATGGTGGGTTCATGGTACCGGCAAAAGTTGCGCGATACTAGAGAGGCTAGCAATGGTGGAAGGGTGAGAGTGCGTATAATCCATGGACTCAACATTAGTCATAAAGAACTCACATATTTATTGAAAAAAATCTATTAGTTATCGAAACAAATTATTACGCGCATGCTCCTAGGGGGATAGATTGGTAGGAGAAGACTATCGCTCGTCCCCGACCGCCACTCATAAGGAAGACAATCAAAAAATAAATCATGCTCTGACTTCATCACATAACGGTTCACCATACATGCATGCTATGGGAATCACAAACTTTAACACAAGTATCTCTCAAATTCACAACTACTCAACTAGCATGACTCTAATATCACCATCTTCATATCTCAAAACAATCATCAAGTATCAAACTTCTCATAGTATTCAATGCACTCTATATGAATGTTTTTATTATATCCCTCTTGGATGCCCATCATATTAGGACTAAATTCATAACCAAAGTAAATTACCATGCTGTTTTGGAATCTCAAAATAATATAAGTGAAGCATGAGAGTTCATCTATTTCTATAAAATAAAACCACCACCGTGCTCTAAAAAGATATAAGTGAAGCACTAGAGCGACAACAAACTACTTCGAAAGATATAAGTGAAGATCAATGAGTAGTCGAATAATTATGCAACTATATGAAGACTCTCTAACATTAAAGAATTTCAGATCTTGGTATTTTATTCAAACAGCAAGTAAAACAAAGTAAAATAAAATGATGCTCCAAGCAAAACACATATCATGTGGTAAATAAAAATACAGCTCCAAGTAAAGTTACCGATGAACGAAGACGAAAGAGGGGATGCCATCCGGGGCATCCCCAAGCTTAGGCTCTTGGTTGTCCTTGAATATTACGTTGGGGTGCCTTGGGCATCCCCAATCTTAGGCTCTTGCCACTCCGTATTCCATAGTCCATCGAATCTTTAACCAAAACTTGAAAACTCCACAACACAAAACTTAACAGAAAACTCGTAAGCTCCGTTAGTGTAAGAAAATAAATCACCACACAGGTACTGTTGTGAACTCATTATAAATTCATATTGGTGTAATATCTACTGTGTTCCAACTTATCTATGGTTCATACCCTCCAATACTACTCATAGATTCATCAAAATAAGCAAACAATAAAAATAGAACCTGTCAAAAACAGAATAGTCTGTAGTAATCTGTATCAAACGTATACTTCTGGAACCCCAAAAATCCTGACAAATTAGGAAGTGCTAGGAAATTTTTTTATTAATCTACTGCAAGTGGAATTGGGATTTTATCGCTCTCTGGTAAAAAAATGAAAATTATTCTCGTGAGCGCATACTTTCTGTTTTTTACAACAAGATCAAATAACAATCACCCAAGAAGATCCTAAAGGCTTTACTTGGCACAAACACTAATTAAAATCATAAAACCACATCTAAACAGAGGCTAGATGAATTATTTATTACTAAACAGGAACAAAAATCAAGGAAGAAAAATAAAGTTGGGTTGCCTCCCAACAAGCGCTATCGTTTAACGCCCCTAGCTAGGCATGATGAATTCAATGATGCTCACATAAAAGATAAGAATCGAAACATAAAGAGAGCATCATGAAGAATATAACTAGCACATTTAATCCTAACCCACTTCCTATGCATAGGGATTTTGTGAGCAAAAAATTTATGGGAACAAGAATCAACTTGCATAGGAAGGTAAAGCAAGCAAAACTTCAAAACTTTAAGCACATAGAGAGGAAACTTGATATTGTTGCACTTACTACAAGCATATATTCCTCCATCATAATAATTTTCACTAGCATCATAAATGAATTCAACAATATAACTATCACATAAAGCATTCTTTTTAGGATCTACAAGCATAGAAAATTTACTACTCTCCACATAAGCAAGATTCTTCTTATTGAGAATAGTGGGAGTATCATAAGAAACTCGAATACTATAAATTGTTTCCACATTGAAAGAATAATGTTCAGAAAAAGGATAATCATAATCATGACAAGTTTTATAAATATAATCATCACTACTTTTTATAGCATAAGTATCATCACAAAAATCATCATAAGTAGCAACTTTGTTCTCATCATAATTGATTGAAACCTCTTCCAAGATAGTGGAATCATTACTAAATAAAGTCATGACCTCTCCAAATCCACTTTCATAATTATCATAATAAGATTCAACATCCTCCAAAATAGTGGGATCATTACTTCCTAAAGTTGACACTCTTCCAAACCCACTTTCATCAATATAATCATCATAAGTAGGAGGCATGCTATCATCATTATAAATTTGCATATCAAAACTTGGGAGACTAAAAATATCATCTTCATTAAACGTAGCATCCCTAAGCTTGGGACAAACATTAATTGCAGCAAATATATTCTCAAAAACATCATCTTCATCAAACATAGCATCCCCAAGCTTGGGCCTTTTCATATTATAAGCATAATCACTCTCATCATTAATAGTATGGATAGCACCAATAGTATAGCAATTATCATCATCACAATGAGTAATAGGAGCAAAATCATTTGGGAGGGATACCTTTCTACCTTTGCTCCTCCGTCTTTTCTTTTTCTTCTTCACATCATGTGTGGGTTTAACCCTCTTTTTTGAGCTCCTTATTAATGAGATTGGTTGGATAGAAGACTCCTCCTCGTAACCTGATTCATCATAAGAAATAATAGGAGGATATTGGGAAGTCTCTTCCCTTTCATTAGTATTCTCTTCATATTCTATTTGTTTTCTTTTCTTTATATACTTGGCAATATAAGGATTTTCAATGCAATTCACCACACAATACATATAAACTTCCTCTAGAACAAAATGAAGAACTCTATCAAGGGCAAATTCTGGAATAACCTTAGTTATACGTTTCATTTCTTCATAACCCAAGAGCAAACTAAGTTCATTATGATGCGCAAGGGAAATCAAGTCATCACAATTTTTGGACACGATACGATCATGAAACAATTTGCATTGGGTACTGAAATGATCACGTTCATTGCAAAGTTCACAAGTACGACTAAGAAAGTTTAAATTTTCAGCACAAACATCTAGCCTTTCTTGCAACCATTTAGTTTCCAAATACTTATGCTTCTTGCAAAATCTATCTTCCCTGTTTGGTATGTACTTGCAAACTCTATGCACTCCACAAAAATCGACATGTATATAACAAATATTTTCATCATGACTAGTCCAATCATCATTAGTACTATGGATATTCAAAGATTTCATACTAACAACATTGCAATCATGCTCATCATTCAAAGATTTAGTGCCAAACATTTTAATGCATTCTTCTTCTAACACTTTGGCACAATTTTCCTTTCCATCATACTCACGAAAGATATTAAAAATATGAAGCGTATGAGGCAAACTCAATTCCATTTTTTAGTTTTCTTTTATAAATTAAACTAGTGATAAAAACAAGAAACTAAAAGATTCGATTGCAAGATCTAAAGATATACCTTCAAGCTCTCACCTCCCCAGCAACGGTGCCAGAAAAGAGCTTGATGTCTACTACACAACCTTCTTCTTCTAGACGTTGTTGGGCCTCCAAGTGTAGAGGTTTGTAGGACAGTAGGAAATTTCCCTCAAGTGGATGACCTAAGGTTTATCAATCCGTGGGAGGCATAGGATGAAGATGGTCTCTCTTAAACAACCCTGCAACCAAATAACAAAGAGTCTCTTGTGTCCCCAACACACCCAATACAATGGTAAATTGTATAGGTGCACTAGTTCGGCGAAGAGATGGTGATACAAGTGCAATATGGATGGCAGATATAGGTTTTTGTAATCTGAAAATATAAAAACAGCAAGGTAACTAATGATAAAAGTGAGCACAAATGGTATCGCAATGCGTTGAAACAAGGCCTAGAGTTCATACTTTCACTAGTGCAAGTCCTCTCAACAATAATAACATAATTGGATCATATAACTATCCCTCAACGTGCAACAAAGATTCACTCCAAAGTAACTAATAGAGGAGAACAAACAAAGAGATTATGGTAGGGTACGAAACCACCTCAAAGTTATCCTTTCTGATCGATCTATTCAAGAGTCTGTAGTAAAATAACACAAAGCTATTCGTTCCGTTCAATCTATGATAGAGTTCGTACTAGAATAACACCTTAAGACACAAATCAACCAAAACCCTAATGTCACCTCAAGTATCCGTGGGTATGATTATACGATATGCATCACACAATCTCAAATTCATCTATTCAACCAACACAAAGAACTTCAAAGAGTCCCCCAAAGTTTCTACCGGAGAGTCAAGACAAAAACGTGTGCCAACCCCTATGCATAAGTTCACGAGGTCACGGAACTCGCAAGTTGATCACCAAAACATACATCAAGTGGATCACGTGATATCCCATTGTCACCATAGATAAGAACATGCAATACATACATCAAGTGTTCTCAAATCCTTAGACTCAATCCGATAATATAACTTCAAAGGGAAAACTCAATTCATCAAAAGAGAGTAGAGGGGGAGAAACATCATAAGATCCAAATATAATAGCAAAGCTCTCGATACATCAAGATTGTGCCGACTCAAGAACACGAGAGAGAGAGAGAGAGAGAGAGAGAGAGAGAGAGATAAAACACATAGCTACTGGTACATACCCTCAGCCCAAGGGAGAACTACTCCATCCTCGTCATGGAGAGCGCCGGGATGATGAAGATGGCTACCGGTGAGGGATCCCCTCTCTGGCAGGGTGCCGGAACAGGGTCCCGATTGGTTTTCGGTGGCTACAGAGGCTTCTAGCGGCGGAACTCCCGATCTATTCTGTTCCCCGAAGTTTTTAGGGCATATGGATATATATAGGCGAAAGAAGTCGGTCAGGGGAGCCACGAGGGGCCCACGAGGGTAGGGGGCGCGCCTAGGGGCATACGCGCCTCCCTGCCTCGTGGCCACCTCGTTGCTTCCCTGACGTACACTCCAAGTCTCCTTGATTTCTTCCGTTCCAAAAATAACTCTCCCGAAGGTTTCATTCCGTTTGGACTCCGTTTGATATTCCTTTTCTTCGAAACACTGAAATAAGCAAGAAAACAACAATTTGGGCTGGGCCTCCGGTTAATAGGTTAGTCCCAAAAATAATATAAAGGTGTATAATAAACCCCATAAACATCCAAAACAAATAATATAATAGCATGGAACAATCAAAAATTATAGATACGTTGGAGACGTATCCTTCGGCTGTGTTATCGTCTGCCTTCCTCTTCGACGACTTCTTCGGCGCGGGTGTCGCGCTCTTATGAGACGCCTCAAGTGTAGCATGGCGCGCCGAGCGCCTCCCTTTGGAGCACGAGACAGTGCGGTGGGTGAGGTATAGTGAGGAAGCTCTTTTGGAGGAGATGTCTCTTGATTACTTACATGTGAGGCAGGAAGGAGACTGGGATAGTTAGCCACGATTGGCACTACTGTGCCATCATAGCTTGCCTGGTAGAATACTCCCTCCTCAAGATCTACAAATATGTCTGGATCCTCTTAGTATCCGGGGTCAAGGTCCCGGTTACGATTCTCCGGCTATGGAGCGGGGCTATAGATCCCCGCTATAACCTTCCGCCATTCCTGTTGCAAATGGGTGGGTTAATGCCAATTAAACATGACTCAGGAAGAGGATTGAGTAGAGTGGTGGGATTAAAACTCACGCAGCTAGGAGGATTGTACATAGAAAATCCTTCCCGGAGCGTAAGGCAAGTGAACTCCTCTTTCTCCCCTTTATATAGATCAACCAGTATTGCGGCCAGGGCGGTAAGGGAATCCGGACCCTTTCATCCACTACCCGAGGCGTTGTCTTCCCCGTTTTAGTGCCACATAGGAAGCCCCCTGAATTGGAGCGGCTGAACACCTCGCGCTATGGAAGTGGTCGTTACCTCGATTACTGATAATTCGGACTTGGCGAGTGTCCTTATCTTGCCGATTAATTGTTGGACTTCCGCATTATCTTCCTTCTCGAGGCTCCGGGGGTGCCAACTGTGGCGTTTCTTCAATGGAGCACTGGTAAATTCGGGAAGGCCCATTTGGACTGGGTCAGGGAGAGTGACGTCCTCAATATAGAACCGCTCTGAGGGCCACTCTTCGGACACCTTCTTTGGCGTGCTAGATAAGTATCTGGTCCCGGCTATGTGCCATATTTCGGCGCCGCCCACCTGAAATATAGATCCCTTTTGGGAGCGATGGATGAGGCAATACAATTTCCTCCATATCTCGAAATGGGCCTCGCAGCCCAAGAATAGCTCGCAAAGAGCAACGTAGCCCGCGATGTGCAGAATGGAGCCTAGCATGCGATTGTGTAGTTGGAGGCCATAGTACTCCAAAAGACCTTGGAGGAGGGGGTGGATTGGAAATGCGACACTGAAGGAAATATGCCCTAGAGGCAATAATAAAGTTATTATTTATTTCCTTATAATCATGATAAATGTTTATTATTCATGCTAGAATTGTATTAACCGGAAACATAATACATGTGTGAATACATAGACAAACAAAGTGTCACTAGTATGCCTCTACTTGACTAGCTCGTTAATCAAAGATGGTTATGTTTCCTAACCATGAACAATGAGTTGATTGATTAACGAGGTCACATCATTAGTAGAATGATCTGATTGACATGACCCATTCCGTTAGCCTAGCACTTGATCGTTTAGTATGTTGCTAATGCTTTCTTCATGACTTATACATGTTCCTATGACTATGAGATTATGCAACTCCCGTTTGCCGGAGGAACACTTTGGGTGCTACCAAACGTCACAACGTAACTGGGTGATTATAAAGGAGCATTACAGGTGTCTCCAAAAGTAGATGTTGGGTTGGCGTATTTCGAGATTAGGATTTGTCACTCCGATTGTCGGAGAGGTATCTCTGGGCCCTCTCGGTAATGCACATCACATAAGCCTTGCAAGCACTGCAACTAATATGTTAGTTGTGAGATGATGTATTACGGAACGAGTAAAGAGACTTGCCAGTAACGAGATTGAACTAGGTATTGGATACCGACGACCGAATCTCGGGCAAGTAACATACCGATGACAAAGGGAACAGCGTATGTTGTTATGCGGTCTGACCGATAAAGATCTTCGTAGAATATGTAGGAGCCAATATGGGCATCCAGGTCCCGCTATTGGTTATTGACCGGAGACGTGTCTCGGTCATGTCTACATTGTTCTCGAACCCGTAGGGTCCGCACGCTTAAGGTTACGATGACAGTTATATTATGAGTTTACATGTTTTGATGAACCGAAGGAGTTCGGAGTCCCGGATGAGATCGGGGACATGACGAGGAGTCTCGAAATGGTCGAGACGTAAAGATTCATATATTGGATGATATGGTTAGGCCAAGGGGTCAAGCCCATGAGGCTTTAGATCGGTGCAAAAAGGAGTTTTGCGGAGGCCAGGGGGCCAAACGCCGGAGACCCTGGCGTCTGGCCCTGGGCCAGACGCCGAGGCCCATGGCGTCTGGGCCAGACGCCAAGGATTGTGGCGTTTGGTCCTGGAGTCCGAGTGGGACTCTTGCCTTTCGGGCAAAACCGACTTTGAGGAGGCTTTTGCTCCAAGTTTCGACCCCGGGGCTCAACATATAAATAGAGGGGCAGGGCTAGCACAAAAGAAACAACAAGTTGATCCACGTGATCTATTCCTTAGCCGTGTGCGGTGCCCCCTGCCACCATATACCTCGATAATACTGTAGCAGAGTTTAGGCGAAGCCCTGCTGCTGTAGTTCATCAAGATCGTCACCACGCCGTCGTGCTGACGGAACTCTTCCCCGACACTTTGCTGGATCGGAGTCCGGGGATCGTCATCGAGCTGAACGTGTGCTCGAACTCGGAGGTGCCGTAGTTTCGGTGCTTGATCGGTTGGATCGTGAAGACGTACGACTACTTCCTCTACGTCGTGTCATCGCTTCCGCAGTCGGTCTGCGTTGGGTACGTAGACAACACTCTCCCCTCGTTGCTATGCATCACATGATCTTGCGTGTGCGTAGGAAATTTTTTGAAATTACTACGAAACCCAACAGACACCTCTTATTAAGAAGGATATAAAGCACACTCGCTCCCCCTGGCTGGATTGGGGAAATTTTCTGCCAGGGCTTCGCCCGTAAAAGAGGTCAATCCTGCCCGGACAGAGACTAGATCCGCGTGGGGGGGGGGGTGGAGGAATCCCTGCGTTTGAAGCTTACTTAGCTGGTCGTGGGATACTGAGCATTTCCCCCAATCGCCTTTTTCGGAGCCATGGGGGCGGGAGGAAGAACTGGGAATGCTAGCCATGCTGGAATGGTTGCTCCTAGCAAGCTCTAAGGGTTTTCCGCTTGATGTGGAATGGGATCTGAGATCCAGTCCCTTTAAATAGACGCCCTTCTTACATGGCCAGGGTGTTATGTGCAAAAAGTACTCTGACCTTTCGTGTTCGCTCCACATGTGGAAGCCGAAGCGGTGGAGGCGCAGCAGCCAATGGGTACAACATTAAATGGAAGGCCGAGTATGACTCTTTGGATCAGACGCTTTGAAATGTTCGGAGGAATAACCCGCCATGCAATGCCGAAGACTATCAGCATGCCGGACACATCATCATTGAAGCCTGGTTCGGGGGCTACTAAGGGAGTCCTAGATTAAGGTGTCCTCGGGCGTCCGGCCTGTGTGACATGGGCCGGACTATTGGGCCATGAAGATACAAGATATAAGACTTCCTACCGTGTCCGGATGGGACTCTCCTTTGCGTGGAAGGCAAGCTAGGCGTCTAGATGTATTATTTCCTTTCTTTTTAACCGACTTTGTATAACCCTAGGCCCCTCCGGTGTCTATATAAACCGAAGGATTTGTCTTTTGGAACGATCACAATCATACAGGCTATACTTCTAGGGTTTAGCCACAACGATCTCGTGGTAGATCAACTCTTGTAATCCTTATACTCATGAAGATCAATTAAGCAGGACATAGGGTATTACCTCCATCAAGAGGGCCCAAACCTGGGTAAAACATCATGTCCCCTGTCTCATGTTACCATCGACCTTAGATGTACAGTTCGCGACCCCCTACCCGAGATCCGCCGGTTTGGACACCGACAACCGGCGCTCGGTTCGACTACCGCCGCGACCATGACCTTTAGCTCGGCTGCTACGGCGACGGCTGGTGCTAGTGGCACTACACGCCCGCCGGCTCAAGCTTTGATAGAGTTATTGGAGGCTTTAGAGATTCTAATGGGGGTGGAGGTAACCACAGACAACCAGGAACAACACAAGGTGGATGTGGCGAAGCTGCGAGATGAGATAGTTCAAGCCAAGGAAGAACTGGCAGCTGAGAACGCTAGGATGGCTACAGAGCAGGTTGCTTTGGATGCCAAGGCACAAAGGATTCAGGCAGAGTCCTTCCGGCTCACATTGGATCAGAACACTTCTGAAAGGATCGATATGGTTGACCAGAGGGGGGTGAATAGGCAACTAACAATTTTTAACTTTTCTTTACCAAATTAATCTTTGCATCAAAGTAGGTTGTCTAGACATGCAACTATGTGAGCAACCTATATGATGCAACAACAACAAGCACACAAGCAAGCAAGGGAGATAACACAAATAAGCTTGCACAAGTAAAGGTACGAGATAACCAAGAGTGGAGCCGGTGGAGACAAGGATGTGTTATCGAAGTTCTTACTTTTGAGGGGAAGTACGTCTTCGTTGGAGCGGTGTCGAGGCATAATGCTCCCCAAGAAGCCACTAGGGCCACTGTATTCTCCTCACGCCCTCACACAATGCGAGATGCCGTGATTCCACTATTGGTGCCCTTGGAGGCGGCGACCGAACCTTTACAAACAAGGTTGGGGCAATCTCCACAACTTAATTGGAGGCTCCCAACAACACCATGAAGCTTCACCACAATGGAATATGGCTCCGCGGTGACCTCAACCGTCTAGGGTGCTCAAACACCCAAGAGTAACAAGATCCGCAAGGGATTAGTGGGGGGAATCGAAGTTCTCTTGGTGGAAGTGTAGATCGAGGCCTTCTCAACCAATCCCTAGAAAATCAACAAGTTTGATTGGCTAGGGAGAGAGATCGGGTGAAAATGGAGCTTGGAGCAACAATGGAGCTTAGGGTTGGAAGAGGTAGTCAACACGGAGAAGAAGATACCCCCTTATATAGTGGAGAGATAAATCCAACCGTTATCCACTTAACCAGCCCGCGATAAGCGGTACTACCGCGCCTGCCAAGCGGTACTACCGCAAGGCCTTACGGTACTACCGCACACCCTTGCGGTACTACCGTGAGGCAGGGTTGGACCAGCCATGGAAGGCCATAGATAGATAAACATCCGTGGCTAGTTCTGCTGATTATAAAACAGTGAAAAAAGTCCGACACGGTACTATCACTGAAGGCAAGCGGTACTACCACGCGGGGAGTGGATGTAAAAAATTACATCTGCTCCTACTTCCGCTACTCCTGCTGTGCCGGACCAGGGCTCACAGTACTACGGCTCCCAAGGAGCGGTACTACCGTGACCACCTGCGGTACTACCGCGAAGGCATGCGGTACTACCGCAGGGGCCTGCGGTACTACCGCTCCGAAGAGCAGTACTACCGCAAGCCTCCAAATAGCAACAAAAAGGAAGACTTCTTTTTGCACAGACAAGAATAAACAAAAGATGCTCCAAGGTGCTAAAGGAAAGGCGGTGCAAAGAGTAAACGTGTACATGATGATTCCACCAAAACCTTTCCAAAGCGGACCCCCACTTAATAGTACGGCTTTCCTATGACTCAAATCCACCGAAAAAGGAACGTAGAAAACCGCCGTCTTCAATAATCTTCAAGGGGCTCCTAACCGTCTCGTGCCTAGCCATGAAATATCTGAAATACTCGAGACACACGATTAGTCCGCAA
Organism: Triticum dicoccoides; assembly: GCF_002162155.2. NCBI lineage: Eukaryota > Viridiplantae > Streptophyta > Magnoliopsida > Poales > Poaceae > Triticum > Triticum dicoccoides. Next base: position 338,585,827 of record NC_041382.1, read on the forward strand.
ATGCATTGTCATCAATCACCAAAACACCTTAGGGATAAATACGCCCTTACAATCTCCCCCTTTTTGGTGGATTGATGACAATATGGGATTTGCACAAGGGAGAAAGAATAGAACATGAGCAAACCATACATCTCTAAAATATAGACGGGCTCCCCTAGATGTGTGCTAGTTAGATGAGTGCTTTGGACTACACGACACACATACTAGGATCAACACCCCCCTATATTTTATAGGCATGGCATATCTTGCAATAACAATGCTAACACTAAGCATGATAGTAGATAAGAGCATGAACTAAGTAGCACAATATCATAAGATCAGTAAGGTGCGATAGATAGAGTGCATATGTCTTACACCATATGATAGATAAGTTTCACACTCTCAAATAAACTCAAACCAAACCAAAGCAAACACGGTTCAACAAACCAAACACAAGCAAAGGAAACACGACACGACACGACATGGCAAATCCCTACACTCTCTCCCCCTTTGGCATCGAGACGCCAAAAAGGCAGAGAGGACACCTACAACACAAGTGGTGGCTCAAGCGGAGTAGTCGCCCGCACGCTCCTCGTCAGACTCGGCTGCGGGAATGTGCTCCTCCTCAGAATCAGTCCACCTATAGCCTTGTTTTGCCATCCACTCAGCCTCTGGAGTGATGTGCTCCTCCGAGCTGCCAGAAACATCCTCTCCAAACACCCTCATGATCTTCTTGTTGTGGCGGCGACTCTCCTTGGAGGCCACGTGAGTCTGATACTGCCCCTTGGCCTGCAAGTAGAACAAGGCCTTTATCTTGGCCTTCAGCTTCTTCGCTCATGAGGGCTCAGTGGAGGGGGGTGCATATCCCGCAGAGCTGTCCTCAGCCACACTCTCCTCCTCAATGTCCTCCTCATCAGCTGCCCTCTTAGCAGCCTCAGCCTCGACACGAGTAGTAGTGTTAGCCCACTGGGGCTTGATGCGGAGTCTGATGGAGTCATGACGGATCCAGTCAGGGGCCAGAAACTCCTCCATGGGATAGATCTTCTCCCAAGTCTTCGATATCAGGAGGAACAGATAAGGACCATAGATGGGTACCTTGCGGGTGAATACCGTGAACCGAAGCTCACACCACATGATATGTGAGACATCAAGTGGTTGAGTCTGAGAAACTCGGGCCTCCTCACAAATGAGCAACATGTCCACAAGAAAGGCATGCACCTTGTCCTTGTCCCCAATGCGAGGAAAGAGGGAGTGGCGGAAGATCCGGTGCATGATGTCAAGAAACGAGTTGAGCACCCACGCCGACTTGCCACTGGCCAACTTCTTCTCAACATAGAATGGCATAAGCTTGTCCTTGCTTGCTGACTCGGAGTTGGCGTGAGGGCGAACACCACCAGGCGTGTGGAGCCCCTCATCAGGCACTCTGAGCAAATCCATGAACTCCTTCCAAGTAGTAGTCAACTGGCGTCCATTGGTCATCCAGGTCATCCTTCGATCCTCTCCAGAGTGGAAGTGGACCGAGGCAAAGAACTGGGCCACCAGCTTGGGGTCATAGTCCAGATGAAAAGAGATCACATCCTCAATGGCAAACTGCTCAATAAGGTCCAAGGCCCCACCAAAGTAGTGACGATGCTTATCCTCCCTCATGTGATGCATGTCAATCCAGTGCACATCCACATACAGATTCTGCTTGGCCTTGATCACATCCAAGTAAATGAGATTCTGCTGCTTGGTCCAAAACAATTCATTCCCTCTGAAGTTTGCGCGTGGATGCGCATAGGGGTTGATCTTCCTGAGAGTGACAAACTCAGCAAGAGGAATCTCATCCATGTCCCTTGTTGGTTCCTTGACTTTGCTAGCAGTGGTCTTGACATTGCGCTTGGGGGCATTGGAGCCCTCTGGAACATCCTCTTGGTTGCGCAGACGGTTGGAACCCGTGTTTCGACTTGGATTGGAACAACAAGCAGGGACACCGGAGCCACCACCTGAGACACACACAAAGCACAAATACAAACGAGAAGCAAGACGGGTCAAAACAAAGACCACAGCAAAACACAGGAAACCAGTAGAAAATGCATATGTTAAGTGCCATGAGGAAGATGTGACAGCAGCGGCAGTACGGCCTAGTCGCGCGGTACTAAAAAATCAATGCCACTCCTAGTCGCGGTAGTACCGCGTGGTGGCACGGTAGTACCGGGGCTCGGAGCGGCAGTAGAGCCTTAGTACCGCGGCCCGTGCGGTAGTACCGTGCCTGAGGAGCGGTAGTATCGTACGAGCGGTAGTACCGCACCTCCTAGGCGGTAGTACCGCACGGCATCAGATCCGAACAGATGAATCTAAGAACAACCGCGACAACGAGGCGATACTACGGTTGATCAAATAAACCACAGGACAACATATTAAGTACACTTTCTATGCATCACTACTCTCCTACATCCTACTCTTGCAAAGATTTGGCCTAAAATCTCAAGAATCAACATGCATCTCCCCAAAACCTAGAAGTGAAAGCACGAACAAAAAAAAGAGGGATTTGGGGAGAGACCTTGATCCATGGCAAGAGGAAGTGGTGGGGAACGATCCCACCGGTCGGAATCCGAGGAGAGCAGCCGGGGACGGAGATCCGGCGAGGCTCTCCGGCACCGTTCTTGAGCAGGAGAGAGAGAGGCAATGGGGAGAGAGATAGACGAATGGGTATGGGGGAGTTGGAACTCCCCCTGACCGGGTCTTAACCCCACGCGCCCTCGACAGTGCGGTAGTACCGCATATCATCGCGGTAGTACCGCTCGGGCGGAAGTGCCGCACCAAAGCGGTAGTACGGCTCCCCCAGGTGGCAGTAAAAAATTACTGCCATGCTGGGTGCGAAGTACCGCGCACTCCACAAGCGGTAGTACCGTGGTAGGCCGCGGTAGTACCGTGAGCTCAAAACGATCCAAGATCCAAACAAAAAGAAAGGGGCTACGCGAGAAAGAGAACGACAAGGAAACGAGACACCGCACAAACACGCTCAGCACGGAGAAAGAAAGAAAGGAAAGAGACAACAAGGACCAACCACGAGAACCACTCCAAGAAGAGGGCGGTGGCCGGAGCCACCTATGTTTGAGTCAATTGGTATGGCACCGCCAAGAATTATCCTTGGGCCCATGACCAAAACTCGTCTTTGAAGCACAAGTGCCATCAAAATGGCTAATGTGAAAGAGTTGATAAATTTATGCATAATGGGGGGAGGGAGAGTTCATTGACAGAACAACACTCCCCCCTATGTCCATGCCTACACCTAAACAAGATAACAAGTTGAGTATGGTGGGGTGTGCATGGTTTCAAGCAACATTGCTCGAATCAATGATATTTAGCTCATGCCTTAACTCGCGAAAACTTGCTTCATCCCAGGGCTTCGTGAAGATGTTCGTAAGGTTATCAAGAGTGTTGACATAGTTGAGCTCGATCTCTCCTCGCCTAATATGATCCTGGATCTCAATATGCTTCATCTTGAAGTGTTGCACCGGGTTGAGAGAAATCTTGATTGCACTTTCATTGTCACACCAAAGAGGCACTTTGTCACAAATGACACTGTAATCCTTTAAAGTTTGCCTTATCCATAAGAGTTGTGCACAACAACTACCGTTCACCACATACTCCGCTTCGGTGGACGAGAGAGACACACAACTTTGTTTCTTGGAAGACCAACTCACCAAAGAACAACCGAGAAATTGGCACCCTCCGGAAGTGGACTTCCTATCCACTTTGTCTCCCCCCAATCCGAGTCTGTATAACCTACAAGCTTGAAGTTTGCTCCTCTTGGGTACCATAGGCCAAAGTTTGGGGTATGAGCCAAATATCGAAAGATTTGCTTGACTGCCATGAAGTGACTTTCCTTAGGTGCGGCTTGAAAACATGCACAAATTCCCACACTCAGCATGATATCTGGTCTAGATGCACAAAGGTAAAGCAAAGAGCCAATCATGGAGCGATATACCTTTTGATCCACCGCTTTACCATTGGGATGTCAAGTTGGCATTTGACGGGCATAGGAGTGGACGCCGGCTTGACATCACTTAGCTTGAATCTCTTGAGAATGTCTTGAGTGTATTTGGCTTGGTTGATGAAGGTTCCTTCTCTTCTTGGCTTCACATCGAACCCGAGAAAGAACTTCAACTCTCCCATGGAAGACATCTCGAACTTTGAGGTCATGAGAGCAACAAATTCCTCATTGAAAGCTTTGTTAGGGGAACCAAAGATAATATCATCAACATATAATTGGCACACAAACAACTCCCCTTTGAGCTTCTTAGTAAAAAGAGTGGGGTCGATTAGCCCAACTTGAAAACTGCGGTCTTGCAACTCGGTAAGGTGGTCATACCACGCACGTGGGGCTTGTTTAAGGCCATAGAGCGCCTTATCAAGTTGATACACATGATCGGGAAAGTAGGGATCCTCGAACCCGAGGGGTTGCTTGACATAAACCAACTCATTAATGGGACCATTAAGAAAAGAACTCTTCACATCCATTTGTTATAACTTAAAGTTATGATGAGAAGCATATTCAATCAACATGTGAATGGATTCAAGACGAGCCACGGGGGCAAAGGTTTCACTGTAGTCGATACCCTTGAGTTTGGAGTAGCCTTGTGCTACCAACCGAGCCTTGTTATGAATGATAATCCCATGAGCATCTTGCTTTTTCTTGAATATCCACTTGGTTCCTATGACATTTTGGTTCCCCGTTGGCCTTGTCACCAATCTCCACACCTTGTTGCACTCGAAGTTGTTGAGTTCTTCATGCATGGCATTGAGCCAATCTGGATCTTCGAGCGCCTCATACACCTTTTGGGGTTCAACACAAGAGACAAACACGTGATGTTCACAATAGTTTGCTAATTTTCTACGAGTGCTTACCCCCTTTCTTAAGCTTCCAAGCACATTTGTCATGAGATGATCCTTGGTGGAGAGCTTGGAAGCAATCTTGGCGGCACGTCGCTCCAATTCCTCCTCGGGGGTGAGACGAGGAGTGGTTAATTGATCATCTTGAGCACCGTCTTGAGCTTGTTCTTTATCTCTAAGAAGCTCTTGATCATGAACTTGCTCGGAGGAGAGAACTTTACCTTGGGAATCACTTGATGTTACAACACCATCTTGAGATTGACCTTGCCCTTTGTCTTGTTCTTGAGGTTGAGGGCCTTCACTTTGTTCTTCGGAAGCATGTGGGCCTTCGGTTGGTGATGGCTCCACAAGAGTGGAGCATTGTCCTTTTCCTTCGGCTACAAGGGGTTCCTCAATGGTATACCCATTGA
>NC_041382.1:338591786-338647205 GCF_002162155.2 Triticum dicoccoides
TGTAGCCGAAGGAAAAGGACAATGCTCCACTCTTGTGGAGCCATCACCAACCCAAGGCCCACAGATCCTACCCCCAAGACTATCAAAATATGGATGCCCAAAGAGATCCATGTGAAGGAGCTCCAAAGGCCTCTTCGAGAAAATGATAGTCGTGGGAGGGTGAGCCTTTTCATGTAGCTTTCCTTCGATACAAGCACTGCAAGCACGATCTTTGGCAAAACTAACATTTGTTAGTCCACGAACATGGTCCCCCTTGAGAAGAATTTGCAAAGATCTCATATTGACATGGGCTAGACGATGATGCCAAAGCCATCCCACGTCAACTTTAGCCATTAGGCATGTCGCGGTCTTAGTGAGTCGCTCCAAAAAGTTGATCACATTGAGACCGTTTTCGACATGCCCAACAAAGGCTACTTTAAGAGTCTTGCTCCACAAGAGGGCCACGGTATCAACATCAAAGAAGGTGGCAAAACCCATGAGTGCTAGTTGACAAACGGAAAGTAAATTATATGCAAGGGACTCACCAAGCATGACCTTCTCGATCGTAAGATCATGAGAAATGACAACCTTACCGAGTCCCAATACCTTAGAGGACGAAGCATCACCCCACTCGATGTTGGTGGGCATGGATGGAATCTTTTTCACGTCCACCACCAAGTCCTTGCTTCCGGTCATATGATTGGTAGCTCCACTACCGAGCAACCATGAACCCCCACTGGAAGCAAACACCTACAAGAGATCAATGCTTGGTTTTAGGTACCCATTTTGTAATGGGTCCTTTGATGTTAGTAACGAGGGTCTTAGGAACCCAAATAGACCATTTAATGTACTCATAAGGAGAACCAACAAATTTGGCATAAACATGCCCATCTCAAGCATGGCACGACACATAGGAAGGGTTAAAGTCGCCGGCTTTGTTGGGAAGAGAAGCGTTGCCCTTCTTGGCATCACTACCCCTCATGGTGTTCTTCTCCTTATCCTTAGTAGGACCTTTCCCTCCTTCACAAAGGTCTGCTTGAGAGGAGGAGGTCGTTTGGCCTTGTCATTCTTCTTCTTGTTCTTGGACTTGGGCACGTATCCAATCCCTTCCTTGGCCACAACTCCCTTTTGGTTGGTCAAAAGGTCGTTGAGGTTTTTCTCGCCTTGTATGCAAGATACAAGACCTTTCTCAAGTTGCACCTTTAACTTCGCGTTCTCCTCAAAAAGATGCACATGCTCACAACATGGGTTAGTAGCATTTGCATTATCAATTAACATCATACGAGGAAAAGTGGCTTTCTCCTTGGTTATCTTTACTTGAAGTTAATCATGAGACTCTTTGAGGCTGGCATGAGCACCCTTCAAGACCTTGTGAGCCTTGTCAAGTAGATCAAACTCCTCTTTGAGTCTAGCAAGATCAACCCCAAGCTTGGCCTTCTCGGAGTTTAGCACACGAGAAACAACAAGAGCATGATCAAAATCTTTCTTTAACCACGCTCTTCCTCAAGAGCATTGGAAAGATCTGAAATCTCATCTGCATAGTCACGAATATGCCCCTCCATCTTGGAGATAGTATCTTTGTGAGCCTCGATCATGTCATTGGATTCACCAAGTTGTTCCAAGAGAGCAACGAAATGCTTCTTGGATTTACCCTTGGGTTTACCCATAAAGGACTCAAACTCATTTTCCTCCACACTAGATCCCTCATATTCATCAATGCAATCCGTCAAGGAAGGATTATTAAAGATGGTAGTTTTGATGTTGGGGGTTACCTTTGTTGGTCGCTTTAGCCATGAGGCACTTGGCGGCGATGTTCTCATTGGGTGAGTCGAAGAGAGACACTCGTGGAGTTGTTGCAATGGCAACGGAGGCCATGGCAACCGACTCACCATCTTCATCATCATCATCATCATCCTCATGGTACTCTTCTTGAACCACCACCGCCTTGTGAGGAGTCTTCTTGGTGAAGTTGCTCTTTTTGGGGAAAGATTTGGCTTTGTCCTTTCAGATGAGCTTTCCACCATTGTCTTCCCCTCTTCTCAAACGGGCACTCCGCAACAAAATGGCTCACATTGCCACAATTATAGCAAGTCCTCACACGTTGCTTGCTCCTCGTGCCACTTGAGATGTTCTTGCTGAAGTTTGGCCTTGAGTTTTTCTTGCTCCGAAATTGCCTTGAAGCAAGTGCCATGTGTTCATGATAGGCATACTTTGTATCTTCGGGGTTGCTTCCTCTTCTTCTTCTTCTTCAACACAAACCTTGGCCTTTAATGCAAGGTTGGGCTTCTTTGCCCTTTGAGAGTGAAGCACCGCATTGTCGGCGGTCTTGTCCAAGATGCTCATACCCACAAACTCATCCAAAACTTCACTTGAGGACAAGGTGTGGAAGTCCGGCCTTTGACGAATGCCGGAGGACATAGCCTTGTAGTAAGGCACATTGCCTTGAGTAATTTGCGCTTGATCCAATTGTCATCCGTGTCCTTGCTCCCATGATTTGGGAGTGAAACCGCGAGTTTGGTTACTCTTCGATAAAGCTCACGAGGTTCTTCATCTTCCTTCATAGCAAACTCATCGGCTTCATCTTGCACCACTTCGTAGTTGGAGCGTTGAATGCTTGCGCTTCCCCGGTAGAGAGAAACAACTTGGTGCCATGCATCTTCGGCTATGGCGTAGGGCCGGAGGTGAGGAAGATCTTCGGGTGGAATTGCATCTTGGATGATGAAGAGAGCATTCTTATTGAATTGATTATCCGTGGCTTCTCTTGGAGTCAAGTTGCTTCGGTGATGTGGATAGAAACCTTCTTCAATGATTCTCCAAAGATTAGTATTCACATGATTTAAATGACACTTAAACCGATAGACCCAAGAATCAAAGTCCTCATTTTCACAATCTTAGGGGGAGGACCGGCATGATTCAAATAAGTAGAGGGAATCGGTCCACCATACACAAGTGGAGGTTCCACATGAGCAAAGGTGTCGGTGCCATTCTTACCACTAGACGAAGGAGCTTTTTCACTAATAGCATCCCCCTTGTCGGAGTTAGCATCCGTCACCCTATTAATGGGATCACCCACTTTCAAAGTTGCGGTGGATAGTTTAAGCCCTTCTATGAATTTACTAAACATGCTTTCAACCTCGGTCGTCATGGAGGTTTTAAATGTTTCCAAGGCCACATTGAATTCCTCATGAGAGACCGCGATTTCCCCATCGCCCGTAGACGAGATAGGATTCACACCGGAGTGCTCCTCCACACCGTCTACGGTGTCAACCATACTCCTTGGATGGTAAAGTCCTTAGTAAAGAGACGAGGCTCTGATACCAATTGGAAGGATCGATATGGTTGACTAGAGGGGGGTGAATAGGCAACTAACAATTTTTAACTTTTCTTTACCAAATTAATCTTTGCATCAAAGTAGGTTGTCTAGACATGCAACTATATGAGCAACCTATATGATGCAACAACAACAAGCACACAAGCAAGCAAGGGAGATAACACAAATAAGCTTGCACAAGTAAAGGTACGAGATAACCAAGAGTGGAGCCGGTGGAGACGAGGATGTGTTACCGAAGTTCCTTCCTTCTAAGGGGAAGTACGTCTCCGTTGGAGCGGTGTGGAGGCACAATGCTCCCCAAGAAGCCACTAGGGCCACCATATTCTCCTCACGCCCTCACACAATGCGAGATTCCGTGATTCCACTATTGGTTCCCTTGGAGGCGGCGACCGAACCTTTACAAACAAGGTTGGGGAAATCTCCACAACTTAATCGGAGGCTCCCAACAACACCATGAAGCTTCACCACAATGGAATATGGCTCTGCGGTGACCTCAACCATCTAGGGTGCTCAAACACCCAAGAGTAACAAGATCCGCAAGGGATTAGTGGGGGGAATCGAATTTCTCTTGGTGGAAGTGTAGATCGAGGCCTTCTCAACCAATCCCTAGAAAATCAACAAGTTTGATTGGCTAGGGAGAGAGATCGGACGAAAATGGAGCTTGGAGCAACAATGGAGCATAGGGTTGGAAGAGGTAGTCAACATGGAGAAGAAGATACCCCTTATATAGTGGAGAGAGAAATCCAACCGTTATCCACTTAACCAGCCCGCGATAAGCGGTACTGCCGCGCCTGCCAAGCGGTACTACCGCACACCCTTGCGGTACTACCGTGAGGCAGGGTTGGACCAGCCAGGGAAGGCCGTGGACATATAAACGTCCATGGCTAGTTCCACTGATTATAAAATAGTGCAAAAAGTCCGACACGGTACTACCGCTGAAGGCAAGCGGTACTACCGCGTGGGGAGCGGATGAAAAAAATTGCATCCGCTCCTACTTCCGCTACTCTTGTTATGCCGGACCCGGGCTCATGGTACTACGGTTCCCAAGGAGCGGTACTACCATGACCACCTGCGGTACTACCGCTCCGTAGAGCAGTACTACCGCAAGCCTCAGAATAGCAACAGAAAGGAAGACTTCTTTTTGCACAGACAAGAAGAAACGAAAGATTCTCCAAGGTGCTAAAGGAAAGGTGGTGCAAAGAGGAGTAAACGTGTACGTGATGATTCCACCCAAGCCTTTCCAAAGCGGACCCCCTCTTAATAGTATGACTTTCCTACGACTCAAATCCACCGAAAAAGGAACGTAGAAAACCGCCGTCTTCAATAATCTTCGAGGGGCTCCTAACCGTCTCGTGCCTAGTCATGAAATATCTGAAATACTCGAGACACATGATTAGTCTGCAAATGAATTGTCATCAATCACCAAAACACCTTAGGGATAAATATGCCCTTACAACTTCAAACGAGATCATGAGGAGGAGGCACCAGAGTCATCTACCCCCGGTTTATGAGCCAAGGAACCTCTTCAACACACCTGGATCAGGGACCAGTGACCCGCCGGTGGCGAACCGGGCAGTCAAAGCGCCTGGGACTGGAGCGCCAGTTCAACCACGTGCGATGGACCCGCCACGTTTGAATAATACTCCGCCTCAACATGTTCCGACACCTTTGGGTCATTATTCTAACCCTTTGGATAATATGATTGTTGTGGCAACGCGATTGGTGGCTCTACCAGTTGAAGGCGAGTCTCCAACAACGATAGAGACACGGAGGGCCAGAGAGCTTCTTCAGACAGTTGTGGCTCAGCAAGCAGCTTATTCTTATAGCCGCGAGCGGATTCACTCAACCCCTCGACTGAGTCGGAGTTATAGCAGGCATATTGAGCCACCCGCTGTTTCAAGAAGTGAGCAACACCATAACAAGCCTCATGGGCATGACCCGGCACGAGGAGGTAATAATGCCCAGGCTTTGGTGGATCAGGGCAGGGCGCGTCAGGAGGCTGAGCAGGCAGCTCAGTTGGTGGCTCAACAACAATCTCCGATTTATCCATCAGCTTCGGTGGAGGCAGGTGTGACCTCTAGAACCTTTGGTGTGCCGTGTTTAGTTCCAGCTCTGTGAAACGAGCGTTTACCTAAGGATTTTAATGGTCCTCGTAAGGTGCCTAATTACACAGCAGATCAGCACCCTGAGGCTTGGATTGAGAGTTATGAGATGGCCATGGAGATGCTAGATGTTAGTGATGCTGCATGTGCTAAGTATTTCACCATGATATTGGATGGGCCGGCTCGTATTTGGTTGAAGGGGCTCCCTGCTAAATCCATCAGATCATGGGCGGAGTTGAAGGCTCGTTTTATCCAAAAAATTTAAGACACATGCAAGCAATCTCTGTCGATTTTAGATTTGGACTCCTGTGTTCAAGGGGAGGGTGAGTTAACAACCCATCGGGTACGCCGGATCTCAGCTGCTATACACTCATCGGACAGTATCAACGCCGGCTCAGCAGTCCTGATGTTGGACAAAAACTACCATTTTCTCCCTTTGAAACAAAAACTGGGTGGCTTAAGCGCCACTGCAATGACATGGGGGAGCTAATGGTAGCTCTCATCAAGTATGTCGACTCCGATGGTACCAAGGACCCCGAGTCTGATGATGAGAAGCCGGGTAAGGGAAAGAAGAGAAGCAATACAAGAGGGTAGGAGCATAACCCGACAAGTCAAGGTGGCAATGATAAGGGCAAGGCTGACCGCAGCTTAGATTTTGTGGCTAACACCAACATGCAGAATAATAATCAGCGCCACAGGGGAAAGTCGCCCCTCCATTTGGAGGATCAAAATTTATCCTTGAGGCGATGATGAATCAACCCTGCCCAAAGCATGGTACACACGAAAAGCCAGCCACTCACCTCTGGATGCATTTCTTCATCACGAAGGAGTACAAAAATTCAAATTTTTTCCAGAACAATCATGGACTGCGCGGCACCTCAGGATCCGGTTCTCACGGTCCTGGTTTTGGTGGTGTCGGTTTAAATTTTGGTTTCCAGGGCCAAGGCAATCAAGGTGGCTATAATCAACAGTCTGGTCAAGGGAATCAGCAGCAACAGTCTAGTTATCATAGTAACTTGAAGCGGTTGAATAGTGGACAGTACCACGTCTTCACCACGAGTTTATGCAAGCGGGATCAGAAGCTCCATAAAAGGGCGATGAACACAGGTGAGCCGGCGATTCCTTGTTATTTGCGATGGTCCGAACATTCGATTCTTTGGAGCCGTGAGGATCACCTGCCCCGGGTTGATAATCCGGGTCACTTGGCTCTGGTTGTGGCGCCTCAGGTGGGTGGTACATATTCACTAAGGTACTCATGGATGGAGGCACCATCATCAATATTCTGCATTATGAAACTTTTCGTCGCATGAGCTTGACTGAGAAGGACCTTAAGCCGTCGAACACTGTTTTTCATGGAGTGGTGCCTGGTAAATCGGCATATGCAGTGGGCAAAGTATCTTCAGAAGTGGATTTTGGCGATGATCATGATTCCAGGTCTGAGACGTTGACTTTTGAGGTGGTTAAAATCAAGAGCCCTTATCATGCTCTGTTTGGACGGCCGGCTTATGCTAAGTTCATGGCAATGCCTTGTTATGTTTATTTGTAGCTTAAGATGCGAGGTCACAAGGGTACTATCACAGTGCATGGAAGCCATAAGATAGCCCTGGAGTGTGAAGTAGGCAATGCTGCTTATGCCGAATTTGTCTGTGCAACAAAAGAGTTGATGTTTTACAAGGATAATGTTGACCCGGCGGATATGACATCTCTGAAGAAGCCAACCATATAGCATGACCCCCTATTGAAATTTAAGTTGGCAAACGACACTAAGTTAGTTGACTTTGTTCCTGGCGATTCATCCAAGGAGTTTAGTATCAGTGCTAATCTGGATCAGAAATAGGAAAGCACGCTCATCGAGTTCATCCCTGAGAACCGGGATGCCTTTGCATGGAAATCATTAGACATGCCAGGTGTACCGAGGGAACTCGCTGGGAACACTCTCAATATTGATCCAAAGTTTAAACTGGTCAAGCAATTCCTTCGCTATTTTAATGAAGAGAGGCGCAAGGCCATTGGTGAAGAAGTGGCCCGACTCTTGGCGGCTGGGTTTATTGTTGAAGTTTTTCACCCTGAGTGGTTGGCTAATCTGGTGTTGGTACTTAAGAAAAACGGTAATTGGCGTACGTGTGTGGATTACACAAACGTAAACAAGGCATGTTCGGCCAATCCTTTTTCTCTTCCCTGTATTGATCAGATCATTGATGCTATGGCGGGTTGTGAGCGTTTGAGCTTTCTGGAAGCTTACTCTGGTTATCATCAGATCAAGATGGCAGTTAAGGACCAGGACAAGACAGCTTTCATCACTCCCTTTGGAGCCTTCTGTTATGTGTCTATGCCCTTTGGGCTCAAAACTGCCCAGGCAACTTACCAGCGGTGTGTGCAAAAATGCCTTCATAATCAAATTGGGCGTAATGTTCATGCCTATGTGGATGATATTGTGGTGAAGGCCAGGAAGAAGGAAACCCTGATAGATGATTTGAAGGAGACCTTTGACAATCTCCGGGCCTACAAGATGATGCTTAACCCGGCCAAATGCGTCTTTGGTGTACCGACACGCAAGCTCTTGGGCTTTCTGGTTTCTGAACGAGGTATTGAAGCTAACCCGGAGAAAATAAAGGTTATCACTTCCCTGGCTAAATTGGCATTTATTAACGATGTTCAGCGTCTGGCGAGTTGTATTGCGGCCTTAAGCCAGTTCATAAGCCGGCTGGGTGAAAAGGCTATCCCTTTATACGAGATGATGAAGAAGACAGATCATTTTGTCTAGAGTGATGCTGTTGATCAGGCGTTTGAGCCCTTGAAGAAACAGTTAGCTGAACCATCAGTTCTTGCTGCTCCCATTGATAAAGAGCCTTTGTTGTTGTATGTGGCTGCCAATAGCCGAGCCGTCAGCGTGGCAATTGTGGTGGAAAGGAAGGATTCAGGCAAGGAATATCTGGTTTAGGCGCCGGTTTATTACATCAGTGAAGTGCTCATTGAGTCCAAGGAGAGGTATCCGCATTGGCAGAAGCTGGTGTATGGAGTGTTCACGGCTAGTCGAAAACTCAAGCAATATTTTTTGGGTCATCCCATCACTGTGGTTAGTTCTGCTCCTCTAGGGGACATTATTCAAAACAGAGAAGCCACAGGTCGGGTAGCCAAGTGGGCCATTGAGCTCAGACCCCATGGTTTGAGGTATATGCCTCGCACAGCCATTAAGTCTCAAACACTTGTGGATTTCATCAATGATTGGATAGAACTACAGATGCCAGAGGAGAAGCCAGAGAGCACATGTTGGACTATTCACTTTGATGGATCCAGGCAGTTGAAATGCTCGGGGGCTGGAGTTATTTTGACTTGCCCACGAGGTGATAAATTTTGTTATGTTTTAAGGTTGATGTTCCCTTGTACTAACAATCCAGCTGAGTATGAAGCCTTACTCCATGGTCTTCAGATGACTAAAGAGATGAATCTAAGCCGGGTGAGGTGTTTTGGTGACTTAGACTTAGTGGCTCAACAATTTTCAGGCACTTGGGATTCTAAGGACCCACTCATGGCGGCTTATCGCCAAGAGGTGGATGCTATTACTGGTCAATTCAAGGGCTATCAAGTCGAGCACGTTGATCAGAGGAAAAATGAGGCGGCTGATGCTTTAAGCCGGTTGGGATCCCAGCGTAAGTCGGTGCCACCCAATATCTTCCTTGATATTCCGCATAATCCTTCAGTTAAACTGCCTACAGAGGAAGCTCTTGTATTCCTGACCCGGAGGCACAGCTGGTGGCAGCTCTTCATGCTATTCCTATTTGGACAGTTCCATATTTGGCGTATATGACCCGGGGTGAGTTACCTGAAGATGAAACTTTGGCCAGGCAACTAACTCGGCGGTCTAAGTCAATGACTATTGTCAATGGAGAGTTGCACCATCGCAGTATTATGGGGGTGTTTCAATGTTGTGTCTCTCCTGAAGAAGGTCGTGAGATCCTATGAGAGATTCATGAAGGAGATTGTGGTCATCATACCGGCTCTAAGTCTCTCGTGGCCTAGGCTTTTTGTCATGGATTTTATTGGCTGACAACTCATGCTGATGAAGAGGATTTGGTCAGTAAATGTGATGGTTGTCAGAAATTCTCAAGACGAGCTCAAGTGCCAGCTCAAGAATTGAGGATGATTCCAATTGCTTGTCCGTTTGCAGTCTAGGAGCTCGATATGGTTGGGCCTTTCAAAAGGTCCAATGATAAAAATACCCACCTTTTGGTGGCGGTTGACAAATTCACAAAGTGGGTTGAAGCTGAGCCGGTTAGTAAGTGTGATGCAGCCACAATGGTTCAATTCATCAGAAAGGTGATCTTCCATTTCAGTTTTCCACATAGCATTATAACAAATAATGGCACCAATCTGTCCAAGGGTGCTATGAAAGAGTTTTGTCAACGAGAGCATATTTGACTTGATGTGTCATCAGTAGCTCAGCCCTAGTCCAATGGTCAAGCTGAGAGAGCCAATCAAGAAATTTTGAGAGGCATCAAGCCCCGACTTATGGTCCCTTTGCAGAGGACGCCGAGTTGTTGGGTGGAGGAGTTACCCTCAGTGTTATGGAGCATCAATACCACTCCCAGCAGATCTATGGGTTACACGCCTTTCTTCATGGTTTACAGAGCAGAGGCGATTCTCCCAAGTGACAACCGTCATGATTCGCCTCGTGTGGCGGCTTATGTTGAAGCTGATAATGAAAAACCACGTCAGGATGCTATTGATATGTTGGATGAGGAGCGTGACCTTGCAGAGGCTCGTTCGGCAATTTACCAGCATCATCTGCGCCATTATCATAGCTGTCGGGTTAAAACCATGACCTTTCAAGAAGGTGATTTGGTGCTCCGGCTCATCCAGGATCAAACTGATATGCACAAACAATTCCCGCCTTGGGAAGGACCCTTTGTGGTCAGCAAATATCTGAACAATGGGTCATACTACCTTATCGATGTTCAAGACCACAAGGACTCACGCACATCGGAGGAGGAGACCCGCCCGCCGTGGAATATTGCTCATCTTCGGCCTTATTACACCTAAGCCACTGGCTCTTATGATGTACATATTTTGACAATGCCTTTGCATCGGCTCTAGCAGTCGACCGTTTGTTTTATTCAATATGGGCAGGCGGGATAGAAAGTTGGCTTAAAACATTGCTGAGAAGAGATGGAGCTTGATTACTTGGGGAGATGGTTGCTATCGTACACTGAGCTCCGGTGTATAGTTGTTCTACCAATGTGTAAATCGCCTTGAGCTTTATCAACATTTGCTTCCCAAGATTGCTGCTTCTGGGACCTGCGTGGCATATGATGGTTAAGTCACCTGACGGTTTATAACATGGAGAGTGGAAAGTTATTACAATATAACAGGTCTTAGCAAACATAGCAGAAGTCATCTAATTGATATGATGCTTCAAACCACTAAGTTCCGTGGTGACCTCTTCCAATGAGGCTTCAGCTTTTTCAGCCCTTTGTATCAGGGCATCCTTCTCTTCATCCCAGGCGACTTTCTCTGTATTGAATTCAATTTTCAGTTTTTCATTTTCATCCAAGCTAAACTTGAACTTGGAGTCAGCCTTCCAGGTTTCAGTTTCATGTGCTTCAAGCCGGGTTTTAAAACCCGTCAGCTGAGACTGAAATTGACTGGATGCTTCCTGAAAGAGTAGGTTGAAACAAGTATGCATAGTTATGAAGCAGTACATATTGCTAAAGTCCCAAGCCCTTTGCAAGCAATATCACTTGTCACTTGGGGCTAATGCATGCAAAAAGTTTCTTTATACCACACTACATATTGATAAGTCCCAAGCCCTTTGCAAGCAATAGCACTTAGCACTTGGGTGCTAATGCATGCGTAGTTTTCCTTTATGATACAATGGCAGATGACCCCGGTTCATACTTTTTCCAATGTTAACCCGGTTTGAGTGACTAGAGATTTGTTATCTGACAACGATAAGTCCCGGTTTAACCATATGGATTCAACCGGCCCTTGGTGGCTACAGCTGCAAAATTGATCATTATTACTAAAGACCCGGCTCAACTTAAAAGTTTAAGCCGGCCCTTGGGGGCTATAGGTGCAAAATTGATTATTGAAAGCCCCATCTTATCTTGATAAGTGTAAGCCGGCCCTTGGGGGCTACAGGTTTTGATTTAGATGCATAAGCTAAAGGCTACCTGACAAGTCTACAGTCTATTATATTCTATCATATTCAGTAGACTTTGGGGCCCATGAATATATATTATATATAGGCAAGAATTGATACCTCATGTTTCTAATGCATGTGCTTGACCATGTCAATCTCCAGATCACGGTTGCTGTGTATTTGATTAAGATAGCCGGAGATGATTTCGCTAATACTCAGATGAGAATAATTGGCCAGGTCAAATTTGACCTTGCGCCTTTCGATCATTTCTTCCTTGGTAGAATGCTTTGCTAGAGCAATAGGATTCCCCAATTTTTGGAAAATAGTGCCAGTGATCACAACTTCCTCAGTGTCTTGTTCCGAAGGCTTGACTGGGCTTGGAGGTTCAGTGCCCAAGGTGTCAACCACTATATGATCAGCAGAGGTACCATGATTTTCTGGTGGCGGGTCATCGACAGGTTCTTCCAGTTGTCACATGGAGGCCTCAGAAATAGGTGCTTGCTTTTTCGGTTCATGAGTCTTGGGATCTTCTGTTGGCTTGTTTACCTTATCTTTTTTGCTAGGCTTTGCTTTCCCACTGAAAGATGATTTACAAAGTCAGTATGAGTTAAGAGATGCTGGGAAGTTCAGATAAAGTTGGTACCCAGGGGCAGTCATGAAAGTCGGAAGCAGAGTCTGAGATGAATCACCAGAAGAAGAGTGAGAAGTTCCCTGGTAATTTGTGTCAGGAGGACTAAGCGTTTGATGAATAAAAATCTGTCTGAGAATAAATAAGAGTTGGAATTTTTGGAAGTACCTCATTCCGGCACTTGCGTGGGGCTGGCGTGTTGGGCAAGCCAGAGGAAAGTTCTCCACTGGTCCGGGTTCTGCGCCGGTTCTCATGCTGTTGTTGCCTAAAAATAAAGTTGGGATCCAAGTGAGCTAAAGGGTTAGAAAACCTTATTTTTCAGATCACTCATCGAATTTTCTGGCTTGGCAAGGGCTCTGAGTCGGAGGAAATAAAAGTTACCTCATCATCACCCGCCTGGCTGGTTTCCGCATCATCCTGATAGAAATTGGTGTCACTAAGATGGATGAAAAAAGATCCAAGGGAATCAAGGTCTACCTCTGACTCATCATCATCTTCGTCCAAATTGAACAGATCAGAAGCAGTGGATTTCTTCTTGTTCTTCTTCACGGATTTGGTCTTAGCCCTGACCCTCTTGGTGGCTTTTTCATCATATATTTTATCCCAAAAGGCTGATTTAGCCTGCAACAAGTTACAATAAAGGTTGGGGATTTCAAGGTTCTATGAATAATGAAGTAAAATATGTAAACCAGACAGACTTACATCCGGTGTCGGGTTGAGTGTGCAGAAGGGATTTAACCCCAGTTGGCTACAACTCTCCAAACTTTCATGGAGAAGAGTGTTGGTCATCTTACTGATGGCTTTGTCAGTCAAACGCGTTGAACTACAATGCAGTGAGTCCTTGGTGTCGCTAGTATATGTGCACATTAAACCGGACAGGCGACTTAAAGGTATGATCCTCCAAGCTACCCAGCATCGAACCAGATCAACCCCGGTCAATCCATTGCCCAATAGTGCTCTAACCTTTGAGAAGGTAGGCACAAGTTTGGCCCGTTCAACAGTGGTATGCCGGTCGGGGAGAGGATGCTTCAGGTTGAGACGTTGGTCACGGAAGCCGGGCATGGGATTCTCATCAACAGGAGAAGTATCTTTCTAGTAGAACCAAGTTTTATTCCAATCCTTCGGGTGGCTTGGAAGTTTAGCATAAGGAAAAATGGCATCTCTGCGTCATTGAATTGAAATCCCTCCAAGCTCCTGACTAGGCCCGTCAGTGAATTCATTTTGGCGGTTCAAGCAAAAATACTCTATAAAGAGTTCAACGCTAGGTTCCTCTTGAAGATATACTTCGCAGAAAACTTGGAAATTGTAGATATTTGACATGGAGTTGGGTCCGATGTCTTGAGGATGAAGTTGGAAAAAATGCAGAACCTCACAAAAGAATTTTGAACCGGGCGGTGAGAAGCCCCGATTCATATGATCAGTGAAAACAATAACTTCACCATCCTGTGGGTGAGGCCTAACTTTGGTTGGCTTTGGAACACGCCACTGAATGATGTTTTTCGCTGGTAAGAAGCCAATTTTGACATACTCCTGGAGCATTGCCTCGGTAACAATGGACGGGACCCACTCGCATGAGGTCACGGTCTTAGTCATGGTTGGGTGCATAGCCAACACAAGGCAGTTCAAAATGATTATTGAACCGGTAGATATATGGTGAGTTACAAATTATCATGTAAGTCGTTGTGCAAGGCTAATGGTTACAGAGATACAGTTCAAAGTATGCAATTGTTAAACCGGAAGGATGTTGCAGAGTTAATAACTATGAAGTAAACGATGGCGGATTAACGGGGCCTAATGATATATAATGGATCATGGTTGGTGTTATAAGCCGCCATGGCACTGTTGGTGCTTCAGATCTGTCAAATGAAATTTTTGCTAAGTGGTGGACAAACAGATTTTGCAAGCTAAAGCTATAATTTTGGATCTATGGAAGTTCAGAAAAGCAGTAAAATTCTAGCCTAAGGTGGTGGCAGTGGAAAAGTATGGGTGCTCTGATGAGATCTTTTATGAAGAGATGCTATTCTAATGATAAAAATGAGTGCTAAAACTACTTCCGCACAAAGCTTATGACTTATCCAGATCGAAAGCTATCAAAGTGGATGGAAACAACACAAGAACGACAAGAACACCGACGAATGGCCTGAACCCTAAATACAGATCTGAGATGAAATGAGGAGATGCACTGATAGGTGATGAGGAGCAGCGGTGGCATGCCAGAGTTGTCTGGTTCGATCGGGCCTAGGTTGGTGTAGTGGTCGGAGGTCACGGCGGCAGAGCTCGAGTACTGGTGCGGCTGTGCGAGGGAGGAACATGAAGGAGGAAATGAGGGGGAAAAGATAAAGGACCCCTAACCCTATTTATAAGGGGGTGGATGCAAGTCATGCGCGGGAATCGAGGAGGTCAAAATCATCATGTGGCTATATGGATGCCTCGATTCTTCGGATGTTTAATAAGATAAGGATCAGTTAAGATGTTTTGGGCCTTGTGCGAAGTTAATCCGAAATGACGTCATGGCGGTTTAAGAAACTTTTGTGAGCTAACGTCATGGCGGGTTACAGCAAGGTTTATCACACAAGCGATGCAAGATTTTGACAAGTCAGGCATTGAAGATTGATATGAACAAGTTCAAATCAACTTGGGGCCTAATGTTGGGGATATAACTACTGGGTATGAACCCCAGGAGGGCCGGGTCATACCACTGGCGGCTTACTATGAAGATGGTGGATCATACAAGCCCATTGGCGGCCCAAGACCCAGTGGCGACTTGAGGCCCAAGAGGATGAACCGTCATGTATGTAAGACTTGTATTATAAGGCAAGCGTAGTTAGTCACCGAGCCGGACACGTTGTGTATGAGACGACCGGGACTCTGTGAGCCGCCCGGCGTCTACCTGTATATATAAAAGGACGACCCGGCGGCGGTTTAGGGCAAGTATCAAGCAATCGAGAGCTAGGTCAAGCGTATTCGCTCCCTGGTAATCGAAAACCCTAGCAATACAACACAAAGAAGGAGTAGGCTTTTACCTCGTTGAGAGGGGCCGAACCTGGGTAATCTCTTTGTGTATTTTGTCCCACTTAACCCCTTCAAGCTAACCTAGTTGTGATCCCTCCACGACTAAGTCCTTACGCTAGGACATCTGCCGTGTCAACTCCACGACAAATACTATTTTTAGGCAAACATGAAACCAAGTTTTAGCATGATCTCGTAATGAGAACGGAAATAGATTCAATTTAACAATATCATTATCCACATCTTTCTTATTTTCCATATCACACAACTCAACGAAATTATTCCGATGGGATGCAACATCTTCACTAGGAAGGCCGTAAAATTGATCTTTCATAACAAGATTCAGCAAAGCGGCATTAATGTCATAAGATTCCGCACTAGTGGCAGGAGCAATCGGAGTACTAATAAAATCATTATTATTAGTATTGGAATGTAGAACCCTGGTTTTTTGGCCCTTTCTTTTTCTTTTTGATTTATTTGGTTTTTGCTCTGATTTTCTTTTTGGAGTGGTTCTGTGGCCTTGCAACCTGGGAGATCTTCATCACTTCTTCTTCCAAGTGGCTCATCAGTCTCAAATCTTTGTCAAGATCATGTCACCTCAGAATTCTTTTCTAGGGAATATTCCTTTTTCTATTAAAGGAATAACCCTATTTGCCCTAGGTTGTGAAGCAACCTATATTTCTGTCACTCCCAAAATTCCCAAATAATTCTCATAATTTGTTTGGGTCATATATCCCTCAAATATGCCCAAACTTTTCTTCCCTATACCCCAAAGCTAATTCCCCTATATTATTTCATCATTTCTGTCTATAGTGGTCTTCTATGAAGGAAGTGCCACCTATCTTTTCTTGATTGCTCCCAACCTTTTCAGGCAAGCTCTTTCATCCAAATCATTGCCTCATGCCAAAATTCAGCTCCATTTGCCTAGTGAATCTTCCTTAGTGATTTTTCAAAGTTTTGGTCAGACAGAAGCTCTGTTGAAGGAAGTACTAGCTAGGAGTATCCAAATGATTTGAGATTTTGCATACTCATTAATGTGCTTATATCATCTCCTACAATTTTCAGCTCCATCCAATCATCTATGTGAGCACAGGATCAAATCTTTGCTTTTGGCAATATTCAGGTTGTGAAGCAAGTATATTTTATATTGCTTCTTTACTTCTGAAAAATTACCAGATCATGCTCCTACCAATATCACTACTCTCTACCAAATTTGGGATCATTTGAGCAATCCATTTTATCTCTAGAATTATTCCAATATTCTGGACAGAGAGGATATCTGTGAAGGAAGTACCGTTCTGGAAAGTCCATTTGATAAGATTTTATTTAAATAATCTTGATATGTGCATATGATTAGTCCTTGACAAATTTCAGCTCAAGTGGCTACTTCATGTGAGTGCATCATCCAAATCCCATATCCAGACCAAATCTGTTGTTACAAAGCAACCATGTTTTATATTAGTCCATTTCCTCTCTAATTGCACGGGACCATAGTCCTTCTTAGCCTAAACACCCCAGACATCATATTTGGCCCTTAGCTCTTCTCTTCTGATCACAAGTGTGAAGCCAAGTTTGCTACAACAAACTTTCCTCGAAGCCTCACATCCCTTCGTGGCTCCTTAGCTAGATATTTCACTTCTCGGGTCCGTTGGGAATGAAGGACTTGCTGCGAGACAAGGTTTGCCAGCCCCTCCTGTCCTCCCCGTGACATGTCATGTGGTGACCGCATTGGACTTTGCCGATGCACGTGCTCTGCTTGCTGTGGTCGCGTCCAGAGCATCATTTTTGCTTTGGGCCCCTCTCCTCTGCCTGTTCTCTCGCTCCCCTCTGGTAGCTTCTTCGCGGACGCTAGGCGCCACGTGCCCATGGGCGAACAGTGCCCTGACCAACTCTGTTTGTCGCCCGTCTTCTTCCTCCCCATGCCCTTGGCTTGGCCCTGATTGTGAACCTCCCCTCTGGCCTCTCCCGTCCCCTCCCTCGCCCACATGACGCAACCATCCATTGCCGGAGCCGCCGGTGCATCCATGGTTCATCCGAGCTCGGCCTCTTTCCCCTTGCCTATGTAAGCGACTGCTAGGCCTCCCGACTGCCCCAGGCTCTCCGCCTCACTCCCCTACCCCTCCCTAACTATCTACTTGAGCACCGGATCTCCTCCTCTCCGCGGTTGGCCGCCATGGCCGCCGCCTCTACCCGCTCCAATTCTGGCAGTCCCGCACTCCTCCTTCCGTTCCACCACCACCAAACACCTCCACCACAACCCCAAAGCCACCCCAACACCTCTCCTCCTCCCCCGGTGGCCTGCCAGCATGCACCCACTTCCGGCCGAAGCGCCATCCGCTGCCGCCATGATCCCACCCTGCCCGATGCTCCATGGCATGCGAGTGGTGGATGGACGGGTGCGCCTTGCTGTATGAACACTCCGATGGTCCGAGCTTCGTCGGAGGTGGCCCGAGTCGCTGGAGCAAGTGCCAGTGCCGGTGGACCTCCTCTTCTCTATCTGGGGCGTCGGGGGAAGATGGAGGAGGGGGAGGAGAGAGAAGCCAGTGGTGGGACCCACCCGTCAGCGACTCAGTAAGCTGCCCCCGCCTTTGCCACGTTGGATAAGTGGAGGCATAATCCGCTGGATTATGGCTTGAGTTTTCGGAAAGCGCATTGCGTTTCTGTTTTGGATAAGATTATGTTTTCTTCTCTAGAAAACATATTTATCCCAAAAGGCGCTTTCTGTCTAACCACCCAGGGACCTGTCTGCGAATATTTGTTTTACAGATTAGTCCCTCACATTCAATCGGTCGTATCTTTTTGCTCACAACTCCGATTCAGCTGATTCCAAAGCCCACTTCTTCGTCTGGTAGAGCCTGTTCCGATGGTATCATTTTCACCATGTGACAACATTCTGAAAATGACCATTTTCCCCTTGCACTTAATCAGCCCCCTCCAGGAGAGAACTATTTTCTGCCATTCTTTTCGTGAGCTTCTCGCACTTCTTCCCGGTGAATCCATCCTCCCTGGGAAAGCTACACCCTCCATTTGCATGATTGCAATGCAATGACATGGTTTACTTATTTAAACTTGCTTAAAATTTTCAGTAGCTACATATGACTTGTTCATGGCATTTCTCCGAGTAATATTTTGATCTTGCTATTGCCATGATGTTGCTTGGAGTTCTAGGAGCAATATTTTGCAGCTTATGAGGATGGCATTTGCCATTGGATTATTAGTGGCCTATGTTATTTTCATGATGGTATTGGATATTATTCTTTGGAGTATTATTTTGGATATGATGTTATCATGTGGATATTAAGTTAATATCTTGATCTTGCTATTGGATTAATAGCAATATGGTTCTTGGATTTATCGTGATCTGAGTAGTAAGCTACCCTTGGGGTTTATTATGAGGTGACTATATTATTCTCTGGATTATATGTTGGATATTGCTATGACTTGGATCACAGGTTGGTATGATATTAGAGCAGCAGTTATCACATATCTATCTTGGGGACAAATTCCGTCATTTTGTTGGTGACGTGCCTTGTGTGCCCGAGTTGTATGGATCCATTGTCCGTGTTTGGGACCGTTTTGTTTTGCCACGACGGTGGCCGTTGGATGTCCAAGCTGGCATCGGGGCCACCCAGGATTGAGCCCAAAAGGGGAGTTGGTCGGAGTGGCCGGGAGAGTGTCATTGCAGTAGTTTGGTTTTGTCAGAACACATTTGGTCCACCCGAATGGGAGCATGAGGCCCTGGGTTTTGTGATGTGGGTATAGTGTGCTAACCTCGGCAGAGTGTGTTTAATCTATCGATAGCCGCGTCCTCGGTCATGGGTGTAGTTCGTACTAGGTCACACCATTCGATCAGCACTCACATGATGGAATGACTTACAGATGATTAATATGTTGATATTGTGAGCAGTAACAGTTTCGCAAGATGTTGATGATGATGTTGGGATGATCTTGAGGATGATCATTCAATTTGTGTTGTGGTCACGAGGTGATCACGTGGAGGTATTGATCACAAGGTGATCGCGGTGACATATTACTTGGCCTGATAGCCAAGAGTGAGATGGTTCTTGAGATGGTGGTTCAATAGTAATTCTAGTAGTATCGTATCATGCTTAGTAGTTGCGTTACCATCATAGTAGTTGTTAATAAATTAATTTGTTAAATGATATGTTGTTGTCTTGCCTTGATGCTTTTGGTTGTTGTGAGCTTGCAAGTACATTGAATGTACTGACCTGGCATGTCATGCTAGATTTGCAGCTGATGATGTGATTGATTGTTTGTTAATGTTTCCGAGCTAGATCGTGTCCCAGCTAGAGTCCCTGCGGAGTGGAGTTCACCACCGTCGTCATTGTTCTGCTGCTAGAAGTTATTATGCTGCTACGAGTTGTTCCGCTGCTAGCATAGAGCTACCTTAGTAGGCGTAGTGTCGCCATGATGATGTGATCCTTTGTAACATCAGACCTTTGTATCCATTATCCTTTGTAATAAGAGTTGATTTGTTCTATGTCAAGCAGTGTCGTATTCTAGAAGACTTGATCTCTGGGCTGGAATATGGGGTGTTTCGGTTCCTCTAAGCGGGGTGCCACAGAGCTTGGTATCAGAGCAGGTATGGTTGTAGGACGCCCTAGTCAGCGCAAGCGGTAGAAACCGGTAGTATAAAGTCTATCTTGTTTGTTGCATTTGTTTGTTGCATAGCATGCATATAGACTTATTGTTTTGTGCTAATGGTTTATCTTGTGAGTGTAGCTGGCATCGGTTCGGATCCACTATAGCTCAGCCCCTACATCCCTCTAGTTTCCTTTGAGCCTGTTCTTTGGTGTTTCGTGTCATCTCTGTCCCAGCGGAATGGTACCAAGTGTTCCAGACACAGTTTGCAGGATGGTGCACATGTATCGCATCAGTTTCATTTCTTCATTCCCCGTTCCCCGCCTATCATTTCGGTGGTAGAAATGTTGCTACCCTGGATCATGCCTTTATCTTGTCATGTTGGCAACCCTTAATGATCTTAGTCATCAAGAAAGGGCAATGTCAGCAGACTCAGTTTCCCTTGCTATCCTATTCCTTGGAGGAGTACATATCTTTTCCGTTCGATTGATAATAATGTGGTCGCCACATTCGCGTCCCACTACATGGTTATAAAGTATGTCCTCGCCTCCCAGTTAGTCAAGGATGTTTCCTTGCTAAGCTAGCACTTGGTGTAGCTTTGTTTACACCAACTCTTCCACACATTGATTCATTTTCTGCACACCGTCACAACATGCTAGTCGTAGTATCGGAGATCCCATGAGATTTGTGTGCTTAAGTAGGCATGCATAATGTGTGACTAGCAATAATATGTGACTTTGTTTGTGTGTGAGTTGATTGTTTTTGTGTGCTTTTGTTTAGTTGAGTTGTTTCTTTTGCTTCTTTCTTTTGGGCCCTCGGTGTTACCTTATTTTCCCTTATGAAAGTTGCTCATCAACCAAGACCGGACTCGGAGAAGCAATAAGGATTTCAAATATTTGGAAGAGGCTCAGCTAAACACATGAAGTCTACATCAGTATTTAATCCTCACACCGTAATGGACGAGTCAGCCAGAAGATAAGTCGGGTACAAGATCAAAAGTATATTTTCAGTCAAAGGTATGGATCGTATACAAAGTTTTGGCTCAACAATGAATGATACTTGAAATATGTTATACTCCGAAAGAAGGCCAGAATATGCCATGATCAAGGAAGACAGTCAAACAATTTT
Organism: Triticum dicoccoides; assembly: GCF_002162155.2. NCBI lineage: Eukaryota > Viridiplantae > Streptophyta > Magnoliopsida > Poales > Poaceae > Triticum > Triticum dicoccoides. The sequence continues at coordinate 338,612,705 of NC_041382.1, forward strand.
TCTCATGCAAGTAACCAGCCGCAAAATATTATGGGTGTGTGTATGGCTTTCAGTCTACATACCACACTATGAAGCTTTGGATATGAGAAACTTAGTCTTCCTCCACACACTACCGGAAGAAGCTTATGATGCAAGGCTCCTCAATTTTTCTCAGTATAATATATGGACAACTTCCTGTCCAAGAACCTAGTCTTCCACAACAAGATATTGCGGAAGAAGCTTCTAGCATAAGGCAATGGAATCTTTCTCAATAAGCAACTAGAGGAGAAGCTTCTCAAGTACGGAATCTAGTCTTTTCGAGCACGCCACTACGACAAAAGCTTCGAGTGTAAGATATCGAGTCCTCTTCGGCAAGCTACTCGGAGGGCTTCCCACATAAGACACCTAGCTTGCATCAGTACAACACTACGCACCATCGTCAGATATGACACAACAACTTGGTAGTGTATGACAGTGCAGCTCAAGGATCAGGTCTGCAACATTTTGTCAGAAGTACAATTCAGTCAAGACTTATGTCCACCCCAAATATCAAGTGTTCAGATGCATATGATTCTTATATATATGGTGAGCGTGTATCCTCGGTCAGATCAGTCACTCATATGAGGTACGACAATGATCAAGCAGCTATACCTAAGAAAGGTAAGGATCCCACAACCTCATGAGGCATGCTATAAAGATAAGCAGAGATACCTCTTATGTAGTGCAAGGATTGACAAGTTTTGGAGCTGACAACGCAAAATCAACAGTTTTGACAATGGTCACCAAGGTCATTATTGCTGCACCAGACAAGGAGATCTCATATACTGTTGGGGATATAACTACCAGGTCTGAACCGCCCAGGAGGGGCCGGGTTATAACACTGGTGACTTATCAATGAATATGGCAGTTTATACAAGCCCGTTGATGGCCCAAGACCCAGAGGCGACTTAAGGCCCAAGCGGTTGAACCGCCATATGTGTATGCCTTCTTTTGTAAGGCAAGCGTAGTTAGTCACCGAGCCGGACACACTGTGTATGAGCCGGTCGGGACTCCGTGAGCCACCGGGCGTTTTCTTGTGTATATAAAGGGATGACCCAGCGGCAGTTTAGGGACAAGTAACAGCAATCGAGAGCTAGGTCAAGCGTATTTGCTCCCTGGAAATCAAAACCCTAGCAATACAACACAAAGCAGGAGTAGGCTTTTACCTCGTTGAGAGGGGCCGAACCTGGGTAAACTCTCCATGTCATTTGTCCCTCTTAACCCCTTCAAGCTAACCTAGTTGCGATGGATCCACGACTAAGTCCTTGCACTAGGACATCTGCCGTGTCAAGTCCACGACAGTTGGCGCCCACCGTGGGGCCAGCGCATGGTGGTTTCGAGTTCTTGAAGGGCAGCTTCTGAGGGATCAAGGGATACACAGTGGGTCGGATGACCAAGAGTTGTCCCGGCAAGCTCTACATTGACGACACTGGCTGGGGCCCCGAGGCTGGCTCAATTGAGTACGGGTAACGGGTCCCCTTCGGTGGAATCCATGTCTTCATCGGCAAGATCGATGAACCGGGCCCTGAGCCGGACACCTGCATCGACATCATCGAGACGGCTCAATGTGCATGACCCGCCCGGGTTCAGCCCACCGTAAAACATGCCTTTGTTGGTTTCATCCATGGGGCTGAATTTGAGGAAGGATCTGTGTCTAGTGGCGAGACGGCCATCCACTCCGATGGTGAATCATCCAGAGGCGAGACCAATTCAATGTATCAAGTGCAAGACGGCCGGCTTGGGGGCTGTTTCGATGGCGACGGTATTCGGGACCCCTATGAGCCGCCGAACAGGGTTGCGACCTTCATGGCCGGTACACAACGAGCGCTCGGTGAGGGAGTCCTGTATTAAGGGGTCCTTCGGCGTCCGGACTATGTAACATGGGCCAGACTAATGGGCTATGAAGATACAAGACAGAAGACTTCTTCCCGTATCCAGATGGGACTCTCCTTTGCGTGCATGGAAAGCTTGACGTTCGGATATGTAGATTCCTTCATTTGTAAACCAACTCTGTACAACCCAAGGCCCCTCCGGTGTCTATATAAACTGGAGGGTTTAGTCCGTAGAGGCAATCATAATCATACAGGCTAGACTTCTAGGATTTAGCTACAACGATCTCGTGGTAGATCAACTCTTGTAATCTTCATACTCATCAATATCAATCAAGAAGGACGTAGGGTATTACCTCCATCAAGACGGCCCGAACCTGGGTAAACATCGTGTCCCTTGTCTCTTGTTACCATCGATCCTAGACGCACAGTTTGGGACCCCCTACCAGAGATCCGTCGGTTTTGACACCGACATTTGCTCTTTCATTGAGAGATCTATTGTGTCGTCACCAGAAGGTTCGATGGCTCCATCAATCGTCTACAACAATGCTGTCCTAAGGGAGGTTTTCCTCCCCGGTCAGTTTTTTGTGTTTGGCAGCTTCGCACTACGGGCCAATTTGCTTGGCCATCTAGAGCAGATGGACAGCTACGCCCCAGGTCACCATATTAGTTTTGGAAACTTGGATTAAGTCGCTGACATCCGAGGAGACTTGATCTTCCGCGGATTCACGACCCCAACCTCCGCTCTGGCCTTAGAGTCGGAGCGCATTGCTAGGTCCGAAGACGGGGTCTCTAAACCCGCTGGACTATCAATGGCCACTAGGCCTAGTACGGGAGAACCGGAGGAAGCAGTGTCACTGGCAACCATCACAAAGCTGGACTCTTCCCAAGACACTGGCTCCAAACTCTCGGAGTCAGCATCATGTGGGATCGGCCGAGGAATCCCCTTCCCGGCGTACTCCACGGATTCTCTTCTCCCTAGACAAACCTCGCCTTTAAGCGAGGCTCTGGACTTGATGCGATCCCTCGTCATTACAGAGGAGCAATGTCTGAACTATGCCCATCCCGGACTAGGGGCTGAGTGCATGGAATTTCACGTCCCACCCACCACCCACTTCATCGCCATTGTCGAGGACTTAACTAACATGCTCGGTTACGGCTCTCAAGACATCGACGGTATGGACGACGATGCCGGAGAAGAGCAAGCCCAAAACCCGCCGTTTACCGGACGCTGGACGGCCACCTCTTCATATGATGTGTACATGGTGGATACACCTAAGGAGGGTGACAGCGATAACGAGAAAAATCCAGCAGAGGATAAACCTCCCGAGATACAACCAAAACACCGATGGCGTCGCTCTAAATCGCGCCACAGCAAAGACAACAATACCAGCATGATAGACGACAATACTCCGGACAAGGCCGAAGACCAAGAAAACCCCGTCGAGCCAACCTCCAAACAGGACGATCGGGAAGATGGGAAGTTAGCCCTAACGAACAGGCCGCAAACGAAGACTCGGAGGACAGTAATTACCTTCCACTCTCCGAGGATGAGGTGAGCCTCGGCGATGAAGACTTTATCGTGCCCGAGGAACCTCTCGAGCAGGAGCGCTTTAAGCAACGACTAATAGCCACTGCAAGGAGCCTGAAAAAGAAACAACAGCAGCTTCAAGCTGATCAAGATCTACTCAACGACAGATGGACTAATGTCCTAGCAACCGAGGAATTTGGCCTCGTGCGCCCAACCAAAAGTTACCTGAAGCGTAAACTGCTACCTCAATTCAACGACGAGTCACGTGAGCCCGTACTAGCAGCACATAATGCGGCTGACCGACCACCACGTGACCGGGACAAAACGGCAACTCAAGCCGAACACCGGCCCATACTATCTCGCCGTAAAGGTAGAGACACAATAGTTCGGGGATACACATATGACCTACGACAAGACCTGAAGAATAAAGCAGGTCCGGCCAGATCAATCTATGGATCGCGGGGGCGTGCCCCGACGTGTGACGACAGCTATCAAGCCGAACATGACAAGCATAATCACGTCTGGGCCGAAAATGACAGACGGACTCCATCCGAACTACATCGCGACCTGGCCCGATATAAAGGCACCGCACACCCCATCTGCTTCACTGATGAAGTAATGGAACATGAAGAAGGGTTCAAACCCATGAATATAGAAACATACGATGGAACAAAAGATCCCGCTGTATGGATTGAAGATTCTTCTCCATATTCATATGGCCCGCGGTGATGATCTTCATGCCATCAAATACCTCCCCCTAAAACTCAAGGAAGCAGCTCGACACTGGTTGAATAGCCTTCCTGAAAACTCTATTGGCAGCTGGGAGGACCTGGAAGACGCCTTCCGCGACAACTTCCATGGCACATACGTCAAACCTCTGGATGCCGATGACTTAAGTCACATAGTTCAACAGCCCGGAGAGTCATCCAGGAAATTCTGGACCAGATTCTTAACTAAAAAGAACCAAATCGTCGACTACCCAGACGCCGAAGCCCTAGCGGCCTTCAAGCACAGCATTCGTGACGAATGGCTCGCCCGACACCTCGGCCAAGAAAAGCCGAAGTCCATGGAGGCCCTCACAGCACTTATGACCCGCTTTTGTGCGGGCGAAGATAGTTGTCTAGCCCGTAGCAATCATAATGCAAGCAAACCTGGCACCTCCGAAGCCAAGAATAGCAACGGCAAGCCTCGACGCAATAGGCATAAGCGTCAAAACAATGGTGACAATACCAATGACACGGCGGTCAATGCCGGATTCAGCGGCTCCAAGTCTGGTCAGTGGAGGAAGCCATATAAAAGGAACAATTCAGGCTCTTCCAGCCTAGACCGCATACTCGATCGTCCATGTCAGATCCACGACACCCCTGATAAACCAGCCAACCATACCCACCAGAGTTGTTGGGTCTTCAAATAGGCCGGCAAGTTAAATGCCGAAGACAAGGAGAAGGGGTCGCAAAGCGAGAATGACGACAGGGAGCCCCGTCTGCCGAACACGGGGGGACAAAAGAAGTCCCCCCCAGGTTAAAACAGTGAACATGATATACGTTACCCATATCCCCAAGAGGGAGCGCAAACATGCGCTCGAGGGCGTCTATGCGATAGAGCCAGTCGCCCCAAAATTCAACCCATGGTCGTCCTGACCAATCACTTTCGATCACAGGGACCATCCGACCAGTATCCGTCATGGCGGTTCAGCCGCACTGGTCCTTGACCCAATTATTGATGGATTCCACCTCACGCGAGTCCTCATGGATGGCGGCAGCAGCCTCAACCTACTCTATCAGGATACAGTCTACAAAATGGGCATCGATCCATCAAGGATCAAGCCCACAAAAACTACCTTTAAAGGAGTAATACTAGGTGTAGAGGCCTGCTGCACGGGTTCAATCACACTGGAAGTTGTCTTCTGATCCCTGGACAACTTCCGAAGCAAAGAATTGATCTTCGACATCGTCCTCTTCCGCAGTGGCTATCACGCACAGCTTGGATGAATTGCATTTGCTCGATTCAATGTGGTTCCACACTATGCTTATATCAAACTTAAGATGTCCAGACCACGCGGTGTCATAGCAGTCAATGGAAACACGGAGCGCTCCCTCCATACCGAGGAGCACACCGCGGCCCTAGCAGCAGAAGTACAGAGCAGCCTTATCAAGCAGAACCTGAACTCGGTGGCCAAGCTCCCAGACACTGTCAAACGAGGCCGGACTACTCTGCAGCTGGACAGTCCAGCCCGTCAGGAGCTCGACTAGCAATTCGGCCTCCATCTCAGTCCTGACCAAATGGCAGCGTACGTACCACGCGTACATAACTACGCACTCAAAATACCATGGGCATAGATGGAGGCGTAACTTGATTGTGGTCCATCATATGGCTCTCACACATACTTTTCCTTTTTCTTTTTACCATATTTTGGTCTCTTACCTACAGGCCCCTCTCGACGGCCTGATCATCGGTCCTTTCGAAGGATAGATATACCAAGGCGACAAGTAGTACATATGTGTGGGGGATTCTCTAGATGTTCGTCTTGACGATCATTCTACCTGTTTTCAGGACCTGCACGCAGCTCCCCTTTGGTCTTGGCATGCTAAATAACCCTGTTGCTTATCACACTATTTGTGCAAATACGCTTTGACATATTAACCAAATTATAATGGAAATAGTTTGCGGACCAGTTTATGTGGCACTAGCTTACTACTTCATTTTATTTCACTATTCTTTGCACCCGTACACTTTGGTACGCTTTAATTCGCCAGCGGATTCATTGCGCTCCATACTACAGCAACAAGTCTGAACACTTCTATAGTATAGTTCGGCCCCCGAATTTAGCATTATATGTATCGGCTCCGAATCATGTCTTTGGTCAATAGTTGGGTTTCCCGGCTCAAGTGCTTACTACCTTACGTTCCGCTCTATCGGCTAATGTAGTAAAGGGAGAACTACTGCGATTGTGTCCTGGTTTATCCGGATGAGCACCTCAGTAGAGAAAGCCGAAAACTGATTGTCATGATGCGGCGTGAGCCGGTCAGCTCTATGGAGGTTAAAATATCTTGCGATTTTTTCCGCATTATGCGACGGATCGGCCTTCACATGATCAGGTGTCTACAGCACCCTAGTCCGGACTAACGAATACTAGGGGTTGCGCCTACATTTCTATTATCAAACTCCTGTGGCTAAGTGAGGGTTATAAAGCCACATAGTCTGATTGCCTGGTTCACTGTGCTAAACACCTCCTTTAAGGACCAAAATTTTGTATCAAGAGTGTTTAGGTTTCAACACGAACACCCCCGTACTACCTATGTGGGGGCTGAAGCCGACGAATGGCCAACTCTCAGATTTAATAAAACGGCCGCACAGGAGGTAAAATTCCAAAATAAACAGCAAGCATTATATTACATATCAGTCTTGTTTTCATCATATAGGGTGGGATAACATGAAGATATTCATTCAAAGATAATTTCTTTTGAACACTGGCCCTCTATAATGCGAGATCCCTCCAGAACATCCTCAAAATACCGCTCGGGCGTACCGTGCTCCTTGCCCGTGGGCGGTCCCTTGTTTGCGAGCTTGACAATGTCCATCTTCGCCCACTGCACCTCACACGGGCAAAGGCCATTCGCACGCCTTCGATGCAGACCGACCCCTTGATGGCGTCAAGCCGAGGGCAGGCATTGACTAGCTGCTTTACGAGTCCGAAGTAGCTGCTGGGTAGGGCGTCAGCAGGCCATAGGAGGATTATCAAATCCTTCATGGCCAGTTCGTACGCCCTATGCAGTTCAGTCAGCTGCTTCAACTGATCGCTAAAGGGCACCGAATGTTCTGGCACAAGGTATTGCGACCAGAACAGCTTCTCTATTGAGCTCCCCTCTTCAGCTCGGAAGAACTCTGGAGCATCGGCAACACTGCGCGGCAGATCCATAAACGCCCATAGAGAACTCCAAATCTGGGTCAGTAAGAGGAACCTTTTCTTCACATTCTTGCTCTACATAAAAAAGTACTTACCCGCCGTGATTTTTCTGGCCTGCTGGATTTCCTAGAGGGCGCCCTGGGCTTCAATCCGGGCATCGTCTGTGCTTTGGCGGGCCTTGGCAAGTTCAGACTCTTGATCCGCAATATTGCGCTCCAAGGACTCTCATTTTTGCATGGCGTATTGGAGCTCCTGCTGGACCTCACCAACCCTGGCCTCGTGTTTCTCGTGAGCAGCTTGTTCCTTTGCCACTCTCTCCTGGGCTTCGGCCAGCGCCTTCTTGAGGGCCTCCACCTCGGTCTCCGCTCCTACAAAATATCTTGGCACTATGGTCAAGACAAATCATTCATCCTTTCTAAACCTACACAAGGTAATTTCATACCTTGATGGTCCTCTAGCTATTTTTTCACACGACCGAGCTCTTCCTCGGTCCGCTCAAGACTCTGCTTCTGTCCAGAGACCTTAGCAGCCTAAGAGGTCGCATCCAGCAAAGATGCCTGCTTATTCACATAGACACATATGGTTAGTCTCCTGCGAAAATCATTTGATCCTCTGTCCGACTTTTCTTTTCAAACACCGGATAGTGTCTCAGGGGATAATGTCTATACTATGGCATTCCTTTTGCATAAGTTGCGTTTCATACCTCAAAGCCTGTTAGAAGGCTTGTTCGGGCTTCGGTCAGTCTGCTCTTTGCGGACTGAATCCTCTCAACCACCGTACCCATGAGGGTACGGTGTTCCTCAACAATGGAAGCACTTCGCAGTGCTTCCAGTAGAGTATCTGGTGCCTCTGGATGGACAAAGGTCATCAGTGGAATCGGTGCACCTCCTTTCAAAGGAGGCTGCTTGCTGGATTCCTAAGCCATATGGGTCTCCGGAATTGTATTTGGCTGGGGACCAGATTAGATATGGCCCCCATCGCAAGTCTCCATGGGGATTTTCTCCCCCATGTGTTCGATGGCCGAGGGTTCACCCTCTGGCGCCACCCTGACAGCCTCATGCGTCTCTCCCAAGCCTGGGGAGGTCCTTCGGGACAACACTTCAGTGTTATCCATAGCCTTGGGAGAAGGGGCCGCCGGAAGGGACCCGCTGTCCATCACCTTCGGATCCAGCGAATTCCCCGAAGATGAGGATCGGTCGAGGTCGGAACGAGCTGGACTGGAGCGCATGATTCAACATGTTAAAACCATGAAGTAAAGGAGCTAGATATGTGTGTGCTTCTTTGACTACTTACGACTCGGCCAGGGGCTTATTCCTGGGACGCCACTCGGAGCTGCTGTCGATGTCCCATGTGGAGTTGTCCGCGAGGGTAACCTTCCCCTTCTTGGACGCCTCTGCCTACAGATGCGTGGAGGCCGCCCTTTTCTTCATTCCCCCCTCCGAGGGATAGTTGCTTTCCTTCTCCTCCCCGTTGCCGTCCTCGGTGTGGGAGGAGTGGGTCTTGGCGTCTTCGGACGCCACGCCCGAAGTGCCCTTACGACGGAGACCACTGCTAGTCTCCTTGGCCTTCTTCTTGGCCTTCTTCTCCAGCGCTTGGTAGGGCACCAGAACCAGCATCTTTGTAAGAAGAAGGATTGCTGGGTCTTCAGGCAGCGGAGCCGGACACTGGATCTGCTCTGCCTTCATTGTCCAGCCCTAAAAAAATGAATGGGGAAGCTTAGGCGTCTTCCTTGAGTATGAAAGTAAAGGATACACTTTGAAATACGAAAAACTTACCGAACTAGCAGGATGGGCCAGGTCGTGCCCGCGGTCCTCGGTCGTCGCCGACCATGTATCATTGGCCTTAAAAAGCACCTTTTAGATGTCTTCATGCATAGTGCCGAAGAACTATTGCAAGGTCTGGTGCTTGGCTGGATCGAACTCCCACAAATGGCAAGTCCGGCATTGGCACGGAAGGATCCGGCGAGCAAGCATCACCTGATGCGCGTTTGGTGTGCTGTCAGCTCGTCCGACGAAGACCAGTCTAGGCCCTTCTCTAGCCAGGAGGTGAGCCGCATCGGGGCGCCGAACTGGAATTCGGGAGCCGTGACCCAGGTGGCGTTGCCAATCTCTATGACGTAGAGCCATTGTTGTTGCCACCCTTTGACGGTCTCCACGAAGGTATCTTTGGGCCATGTGACATTGGGCAGCTTGCTCAGCATGGCGCCTCCGCACTCTACATGTTGACCACCCACCACCTTTGACTTCACATTGAAGATCTTTAACCACAATCCAAAGTGGGGTGGGATGTGGAGGAAGGCCTCGCACATGACAATGAATGCCGAGATGTTGAGGAAGGAATTGGGGACCAGATCGTGGAAATCCAGCCCGTAGTAGAACATGAGTCTGCGGACGAATGGGTGGAGAGGGAATCCCAATCCACATACGAAGTGGGGGATAAATACCACCCTCTCATGGGGCTCCGGGGTGGGGTTGAGCTGCCCTGTTGCTGGATGCCGGTGGGCGATTTCCTTGGCTAAGTACCCGGCCTCCCGAAGCTTGGTGATGTCCTTCTCCTTGGTGGAGGAAACCATCCACTTGCCCTGCGCTCAAGATTCAGACATGGCAGGAGTGCTTTTCTGAGGTCGAAAGGATGGAGGCTTGGGCACTCGAGCTCGACAATGGATGGGCAGAGAGAAGGAACGCGTGGGTGGAAGAGGTGAATCCTTATCCCTTTATAAAGGCAGTCAATATCAAGCGCCTCCCCACTCACCTTAAAACTCACCTATTCCCCATGGGTCGTGCAGGCGGCGCGGTTGCATTACCCACGCCCGTATTGATGCGAATCCCGCAATAAGGGGACACGATCTCTGCTTGACAAAATGTGCCAATAAAACCACATCTTGAAACATGGAGCGGGAGGCTAAAAAATGATTCGAAATAATGACCGGGTAGTGATGTGATGTCATGCTACAAAAGTTGTCAGTGGATCGGATTCGTAAAATACTATACTCTCTACGTGTGTGTGTGTGTGTGGTACTCGTTTTGCAGAGCCGGACACGTTTTCTGTGTTCGAAAGTTGTTTTGCAGTATTCTGAGGAGGAACCCGCCTTGCAATGCTAAAGACAATCTGCGCGCCGAACACATCGTCATTGAAGCCTGGTTCAGGGGCTACTGAGGGAATCCTGGATTAAGGGGTCCTCAGGCGTCCGGACTATGTAACATGGGCCAGACTAATGGGCTATGAAGATACAAGACAGAGGACTTCTTCCCGTGTCCGGATGGGACTCTCCTTTGCGTGGATGGCAAGCTTGGCGTTTGGATATGTAGATTCCTTCCTTTGTAAACCGACTCTGTACAACCCTAGGTCCCTCCAGTGTTTATATAAACCGGAGGGTTTAGTCCGTAGAGGCAACCATAATCATACAGGCTAGACTTCTAGGGTTTAGCTACAATGATCTCATAGTAGATCAACTCTTGTAATCTTCATACTCATCAATATCAATCAAGCAGGATGTAGGGTATTACCTCCATCAAGAGGGCCCAAACCTAGGTAAACATCGTGTCCCCTGTCTCATGTTACCATCGATCCTAGATGCACAGTTCGGGACCCCCTACCCGAGAGCCGCCGTTTTTGACACCGACACTCGGCACCTCGACCGCCGCGGCTATGACCTCTAGCTCGACGGCTGCAGCGACGGCTGGTGCTAGCGGCTCTGCGTGCCCGCCGGCTCAGGTTCTGATGGGGTGTTGGAGGTGTTGGCGACTTTCATGGGGATAGAAGTGAACCCGAAGACTCAGGAACAACATAAGGTGGATGTTGTGAAGTTACGAGATGAGATAGCTCATGCCAAGGAACAGCTGGCGGCTGAGAACACTAGGATGGCCATGGAGCGAGCTGCTTTGGATGCACAGGCACAACGGATTCAGGAAGATTCTCTACGGCTCACCCTGGATTAAAACACATCCAATGAGGTCGTGAGAAGGAGACACCAGAGTCGTTTACCTCTAGAGTATGATGCGAGAAACCTATTCAACACACCGGGGGCAGGGACCAGTTGAGGGAGTCCTGGACTAAGGGGTCCTAGGGCGTCCAGCCTATTGGACATGGGCTGGACTATTGGACCATGAAGATACAAGATAGAAGACTTTCTCCCGTGTTCGGATAGGACTCTCCTTTGCGTGGATGGCAAGCTAGGCGGCCGGATGTACTATTTCCTTTCTATGTAACCAACTTTGTACAACCCTAGTTCCCGCCGGTGTCTATATAAACCGGAGAGTTTAGTCCATAGGGAAAATCATAATCAGATAGGCTGGACTTCTAGGGTTTTAGCCATTACGATCTCGTGGTAGATCCACTCTTGTAACCCCCATACCCATTAATATTAATCTAGCAGGACGTAGGGTTTTACCTCCACCGAGAGGGCCCGAAGCTGGGTAAATATTGTGTTCCCTATCTCCTGTTACCATCAACCTTAGACGCACAGTTCGGGACCCCCTACTCTAGATCTGCCGGTTTTGACACCGACATTGGTGCTTTCATTAGCGTTCCACTATGAAGTCGAAGTCAGGGTTGATGGCTCGCCTTGTGATCAAGGACAACATCACCGCTGATGGAGCCCTGGCCTCAGGCGAAACCCTCCGGTTGGGTGGCTTTATCATGACCACCCGTTCGGCCGGTGAGCCGACGATGACTTCTCGGGTCATCGAAAATCGCCTCCAAATTGACTCCGAATACTCCAAACTGATGGATCCAACGGAATTATCGTCCTTGAACGAAGTCCTAGTTCGCATCGCCGCCTTGGGGGTCACTACACACTATGATCGGATTGGGCTTAAACCCAATCAGAGAGAAATCAAATCTTCATCGATCACCCATCAGATAGCGGTAGTGCAGGAGAAAAACAACAACTCTCCCTCTATACTGAGGATGAACTATGTTCGGATCTCCGAGCTCGAAGAGCTGGATACCTATGCACGGAATGACATGCCTTGTCCTCCGAACTTGGGATCAGACGGTAGACCTAAAAAATCGGTCAATATCCCGGAGCCCGAACTATTATGCTCGGAAATTTCTCAAACTCCGGATCCCAAATTGGGTCAGGGTTCGGATTTAAATCCACCCACCCACCCACATATACGTGATCTCACATACCTATGGCAGCAGTCTCAGGAAACAGCCCATCACTTTTGGGCCAGATTCCTCCTTGTCAAGAACAAGATCAAAGATTGTCGCGACAAAGACGCGATATCAATATTGCGCAGTAATTGTATAGATGAAGGAATCTTCAACGCTATCAACCTCCGTCATGTATTACACTTCGCCGATTTGGCAACCATAGTACAGAAGTACTGCGCAATGGGAACCGCCAGCTCCCACTCAACCTTTCGTCCATACAAAAAGGATGCACCCTCACGGGACACCCGACACAACAGTAAAGAAATCAAAACCCATTACGGGGCGTGAAACCGTTCTGGAGGGATGGCTTGATAGGCCGTGTAAAATACACACAACACCGGATACCATACTTACCCACGGCCTTATAGCATGTTGGGTACTCCGGCAAGTGGCCAAAAGTGGTGAGGATATGCTCACCAAAAATACCTCAGAACAACTCCCCCCAGAACACGACGACCGCAGAGTATTCACAGTCTTCGAGACTTTCACTTCAAACAATCGGCGCAAAAGGGCACTCCGCGACCTAGCCGAAGTTTGTCAAGTCGCAACAGTAAATCCTTGGAACGACATGGACATAACTTTCAACGCCCGTGACGAACCAAAAACCCGGTCAGTCCGGGCACCAGCCGCCTTGGTCCTCCATCCAATTGTGGACGGCTTTCGACTCACCAAAGTGCTCATGGACGACGGCAGTGGGATAAACGTCATCTACGAGGATACACTCAATAAAATGGAAATAGACAAGAGCCGTATCTAGCAAAGTAGCATGACCTTCCCAGGAATTATTCCCAGTTGGGAGACACGATGTGTTGGAAAAAACACAGTTGACATGGTATTCAGCATGCCGGAGAGTTATCGGTCCGAAGAGATAACCTTACAAGTGGCAGCTTTCAACAGTGGATACCACGCCCTGTTGGGGCGAGATGCATTCACAAGCTTTAAAGCCATACCTCATTACGGGTATATGAAGCTCAAAATGCTCGGGCCCAATGGTGTTATCACTCTCACTAGTAATCCGGATATAGCCCTCCGTGCCGAAAACAAAACAGCCTCCCTGGCCCTCGAGGCACTCTCTGAGGCCCTTGCGGCTAAAGAGTTAACTGTGCTGCGCTCAATGGTGGATAGGGATGACGTAATCCTCGACAAGTGCTCCAAATCCACCTCCTTCAAACCAGCAGATGAAATAGTCAAATTTCAAGTCCACTCGATGGACCCAAAGAAAACAACCTCCATCGGTGCACGACTGGACCCAATGGTGGACACCGCACTACGAGCGTTCCTACGCGAGAACTGGGACATATTCGCCAGGCACCCTTCTAATATGCCAGGAATCCCACGCAGGTTGGCTGAGCACAGGCTCAATATATTGATGGGATACAAGCGAGTTATGCAAACATTGCGGCGCTTTTCTGAACCCAAACGACAAGCTATGGGGGAGGAGCTAGCCAAGCTAATTGAGGCCGGATTCATCCGAGAAATAAAACATCCGGACTGGCTAGCAAATCTGGTGATGGTGCCAAAGAATGATAAATCTTGGCGCTTGTGTGTCGATTTCAAAGACCTCAACAAAGCTTGCCCTAAGGATCCATCCCCCCTCCCTCGCATCGATCAAATTATTGATGCCACTGCAGGACATGACTCATTGTGTTTCCTCAACGCGTATTCCGGATACCATCAAATTAAAATGAAGGAATCCAACCAAGCCACAACGACATTTATTACCCCATACGGGGCTTTCTGCTTCAACACTATGCCCTTTGGGCTCAAAAACGCCGGCGCCACCTACCAACGCATGATTCAGACATGCCGGGATAAACAAATCAACAAGACAGTTGAAGCATATGTGGATGACGTCGTCATCAAGACTAAGCGCGTCGAGTCATTAATAGATGACTTACGTCTCACATTCGACAATCTCTGGACATATGACATTAAGCTCAATCTGGAAAAATGTGTTTTCGGCGTCCCCTCTGGAAAACTACTGGGCTTCATTGTTTCCAGTATAGGAATCGAGGCAAATCCAGCCAAAATCCGAGCTTTATCACAATTGGGTACACCAACAGACCTTAAACATGTCCAAAAACTAGCTGGATGCATGGCACCTATAAGCCGCTTTATCTCCAGACTAGGAGAAAAAGCATTGCCACTTTATCGACTTCTCCAACGCACCGATCACTTCGAGTGGACAGATGCAGCAACAACTGGATTGGAAGAAATAAAGGCTCTTCTAGCAAGCAACCCAATCCTAGCCGCGCCAAGCGTCAGCGAAGCAATGTTATTATACAGATCTGCAACACACCAGGTGGTGAACGCAGTACTCGTTGTCAAACGAGAGGAGGACGGACACAAATTCCCACTCCATAAGCCGGTATACTACATATCCACTGTCCTAACTCCATGCAAATCCCGTTACCCTCATTATTAAAAGATAGCATACGCGGTCTTCATGGCATCTCGGAAGCTATGACACTATTTCCAAGAGTGCTCGATCATAGTGGCTTCTGAAGTTCCACTGAACGACATAATAAACAATCGCGACGCCATGGGCCAGATTGCCAAGTGGGACATTGAGCTCCTTCCATTCGATATAACATATAAGCCACATCGGGCCATCAAATCCAAAGTACTGGCAGACTTCGTCGCTGAATGGACAGAAGCCGAACTCCCTAAAGAGTACTACACATATTCGAACTGGGTCATGCACTTCGATGCTTCCAAAATGCCGGCGGGCTTTGGGGCGGGCATTGTCTGAGCATCCCCGTTGGAGATATAGTTCAGTACGTACTCCAAATATTATACATAGACTCCAACAATGCAGCCGAATACGAGGACTTATTGCATGGTCTTTGGATGGCTGTCTCCATGGGCATACAACGCCTGGAATTGCGCGGGGACTCGAACCTTGTGATATCTCAAATAAATGGAGATTTCGATGCCAAGGATCCGAAGATGGTGGCTTACCGTAACACCGTTCTCAAAATGTCGGCTCGGTTCAAGGGGCTCGAGTTTCCCAATGTGGCTTGAGAAAGTAATCAAGCGGCAGATGTCCTTGCTCGCATCGGCACCAAGCGCGACCTCGTCCCACCTAACATCTTTTTGGAAAGGCTTTTCAAGCCATCCATGGTGTGGCAAGGGGAAAACGGCAATGTCAGTCCGGATCTGACCATAACGCCAGATTCCAAACATACCGATATCATCGGAGGCTCAGCCACCGAAATAACATCGTAGACCCATCTTATCATGGCAGTCATTGCCCCATGGATGGAGGAAACCATCCACTTGCCTTGCGCTCCAGATCCCTACATGGCTGGAGTGCTTTTCTGAGGTGAAAAGGATGGAGGCTTGGGCGCTGGAGCTCGAGAATGGATGGGCAGAGAAAAGGAAGGCATGGGTGAAAAAGGTGAATCCTTATCCCTTTATAAAGGCAGTCAATATCAAGTGCCTCCCCACTCACCTTAAAACTCGCCTATTCCCCAAGGGTCGTGCAGGCAGCGCGGCTGGATTACCCACGCCCGTATTGATGAGAATCCCGCAATAAGGGGACATGATCTCTGCTTTGACAAAACGTGCCAATAAAATGTAACGCCCCAAAACCGGAGCTTTAGATGCCTTCCATGGGTTCCAAGATTCGTTGGTGTTTTGTTTGATTCGTTGCATTCATCATTGCATCATGTGCATTGCATCATGTCATCATGCAACCCGTTTTAAAACTCAACCAAATAAACTGTATGGATCTTCGATCCATTTAAATCGAGGGAGTTCAAATGGTGAAATTCTCTTTATAACATATAAAAGTCTCCTACTATTATTAGGGAGCTATATTAAAAATTCCATTGTTTTGGAATCACCCATTAACACACTTGCAATATTCCCTATGTCTTTTCTAGTTTAAGCTTGACTTGAAAACCTTGCCCAAAAATTTCTCTTCCCTTTTGCTGGGGTTCCTCCAAAAATGCGAACATTTTGGGGCCTTCCAAACACCCCTTACTTTTGAACCCATTTGAAATAATTCGAATGAGTTTGAATCCAAACATCACTCACATGCGCTTTTCCTTTTTTCTTGGGTCAAGCTCAATTTTGTGAGTCCAGGGAAAATAATCCATGTGCCCAGATTCTTTGTTCATCCTTTCTCTTCTCTCCTTTTTTCTTTTGTTCTTTTCTCTTTCTTTCTTTCCACTCTGTCCTTTCTTTCTTCTTTCTTTCTTCTGTTAATGAGAAGAGATAGAGGGAGCGAGAGCCTATCCCAGCTGGGCCGGCCTCCAAGGCCCAACCGCGCCCCGTGGTAACCCTAGCTAGCTCGATCCCCTGTGCCCCTCCTCCTCGTTCCCTCGCGCCGCCAGAGACACCCATCGCTCGATCCCCTTCTCCCTCACAGCGCTGCACTCGCATCTCTTCCCCGCAGAACCGAGTCCCGCTCGGTCCCCCTCGTCCTCTTCCCGCAGGGGCCCTCACAGCCATGTCTGGCCAATTCCCTCCTTCCTCCTGGGGCCTTCCATCTCCCGACCCACCAGCGTCGCCGGCCTCCCCACCTCTGGCA
Organism: Triticum dicoccoides; assembly: GCF_002162155.2. Taxonomy (NCBI): domain Eukaryota; kingdom Viridiplantae; phylum Streptophyta; class Magnoliopsida; order Poales; family Poaceae; genus Triticum; species Triticum dicoccoides. The sequence goes on from NC_041382.1 coordinate 338,629,684, forward strand.
ATGACCGCCGCCAGCAGCGCCATCTTCTGGGTCATCGCCTCGCCATGGCACCGTGCCTCGCCGCCTTGGCCGCACCTCCCTGCTGCCGAGGCCCTCCTTCCAAGTCCTTTCTGCGACCTCCTGTCAAGCGCCGGGACAAACGGCAGCAGCTCCCTTCTGCGCCGTCCGGTGACCCACCGTCCGGCCGTCGCGTTGTCATCTCCAGCTTCCCGCGCCCTCTGACCTTCGCTGGTACCCAGCATCGTCACCTCCTGCCTCCATGGCAGGAACCGCGTCCTTCCACCCCGATGGCGCCCAAGGCCCCATGTTGCCATGGCCTTTGCTGGTGTTAGCTGTTGCTCCACACACGCCCCTGCTAGCTGCTTCGACTCTCTGCCCGAGCTCCGTTTTTCATCATGGACGTGGGGTAGCCGCTGAACCTCGCCATGGTTCTGTCCAACACCGCAAGTCAGATGCCAGGAGCACCTCAAGTTCGACTACCCGTATCGGCAAGTACCACTACGGCCGGAGACCTCGGACCCGCCAAGTACCCCTTCGAGCTATCAAGACCGCAAGTGCCAAGTAATACGACGGTCCTCCAAGAGTTTGGGTTCGACAAGTTCGATGAAACTATTGTACAACTACGTACTGAGACCGGCAGGACCGACTGAATGAAATCGCCAAGTACCTCTATGAATGGATGCATCAAGGTTGCCTCGGAAATTGCCAAGTACACCACAGACAAGACCACACAGATGCTCGAACAAGTGCTGAACGAAACACCAAGTACCACGACGACCATCGGCATGTACCCCTACACCGCATCGGAACGCCGAGTTCTTCTTCGGATGTGTGTACGACTATCAGGGCCAAACGACCCGTACACCATTACCGTCTCCGAAGAACCGTTTAACGGAACCATCAAGTTCGACTACGACTCGTGTATGACTACGCGGGATTCCCCGGATGCCAAGTTCAACGATGCGTCAAGTTCCTCGCCGTGACCCTGAACGTCCATGATTGCTATGTACACTACTAACGCCATGAACAATTACTTCCACTACCCTCGCGAGAACGACTACTTCCCACGACGACCCCGTGAACAACTACTTCCCACGGCGACCCCGTGAACAACTACTTCCCCTTCGACACGTGTACCCCTACCGCCGAACTCGATCCATTCCGATAATGCACGCTTCGAAGGTATAACCCCGAGACGACCGTCCGAGAACGAATGCTTGTGTTGTATGAGATGCATGTTTGGATGTTATATCCTCCCGCGAATGTTAGTTGTTTCCCTGGCTTGGCACCGTCGTCGACATGTCGGAACCCGGTATCTGGGAGCACCCCACCATCCTTGCATGACACGCTCCCGTCACACTTCCTTTGCACCGATATCTCCATGAGCTACCGGAACCGTTATGTTGCCGTGGCATCATTTTCAGAATCGTTGCCGTGGCACCCCTTTTGTTTCCGCCACAATGACAAATGCCTCATATCTTATCATGTCAACATTTTCATAAATACTGCATAAAACTTGCATATGCCATTCGCATCATGATAATAACATTTAAGTGTTTAAAATTGTTGTTGCACCAAATTGCTAATGCATATGGGGATTACCAGATTTGTTGCTTGTTATATCCGGCCCCATTTAAATTGTTTAGATATTATAGTTTTCTTATGCTTCACCTCTTGCCATGTTAACCAACATTAAATGTTGAGCACCTACCTGGGAGTGAACTAAATATTTAATGTGGTGTTCCGTCAATATGCAACTCGTTGCATATTGAGCTCCACTTAATTTGTTGTTTTGTTTGTTGCACTTTGCCTTGCCATGCATATTTAAACCGGACATGCATTATACTTGGATGTGCATCATGCCATGTTTATGTGATGGTTGTTTACTATGTTGCTTGCTTCTTTCCGGGTTGCTTCTCTCGTTAGCTTCAGTTTCGTTCCGGAGTTGTGAGGATCCGTTCGACTACGTCCGTTTGTCTTCTTCCTTGCAGGATCTCAGGCAAGATGACCATACCCTCGAAATCACTTCTATCTTTCCTTGCTAGTTGCTCGCTTTATTGCTATGCCGCGATACCTACCACTTGCTATATCATGCCTCCCATATTGCCATGTCAAGCTTCTAACCCACCTTTCCTAGCAAACCATTGTTTGGCTATGTTATCGCTTTGCTCAGCCCCTCTTATAGCGTTGCTAGTTGCAGGTGAAGGTGAAGTTTGTTCCATGTTGGAATATGGATATGTTTGGGATATCACAATATCTCTCTCATTTAATTAATGCATCTAAATACTTGGTAAAGGGTGGAAGGCTCGGCCTTATGCCTGGTGTTTTGTTCCACTCTTGCCACCCTAGTTTCCGTCATACCGGTGTTATGTTCCTTGATTTTGCGTTCCTTACGCGGTTGGGGGAATGGGACCCCCTTGACAATTCCCTTTGAATAAAACTCCTCTAGCAAGGCCCAACCTTGGTTTTACCATTTTCCACCTAAGCCTTTTTCCCTTGGGTTCTGCGGACTCAAGGGGCATCTTTATTTTAAACCCTCGGGCCAGTGCTTCTCTAAATGCTAGTCCAACCTGAGCGATGTCCGGCGCCCCCTGGGCAACCAGGGTCTATGCCAACCCGGCGTCTGGCTCATCCGGTGTGCCCTAAGAATGAGATATGTGCAGCTCCTATCGGGATTTGTTGGCATATCCGGGCGGTCTTGCTGGTCTTGTTTTACCATTGTCGAAATGTCTTGTAACCAGGATTCCGAGACTGACCGGGTCTTCCCGGGAGAAGGAATATCATTAGTTGACCGTGAGAGCTTTTGATGGGCTAAGTTGGGACACCCCTGCAGGGTTTTGAACTTTCGAAAGCTATGCCCGCGGTTATGGGCAGATGGGAATTTGTTAATGTCCGGTTGTAGAGAACTTGAGACTTAACTTAATTAAAATGCATCAACCGCTTGTGTAGCCATGATGGTCTCTTCTCGGCGGAGTCCGGGAAGTGAACACGGTTTTGGAGTTATGTTTGAACATAAGTAGTTTCAGGATCACTTCTTGATCACTTCTAGTTCACGACCGTTGCTTGCTTCTCTTCTCTCTCTTATTTGCGTATGTTAGCCACCATATATGCTAGTGCCTGCTGCAGCTCAACCTCACTCCCCTTTCCTACCCATAAGCTTAAATAGTCTTGATCTCGCGGGTGTGAGATTGCTGAGTCCTCGTGACTCACAGATACTTCCAAACAGTTGCAGGTGCCGATGATACCAGTGCAGGTGACGCAAGCAAGCTCAAGTGGGAGCTTGATGAAGATCGTGTTCTTTGTGTTGTTTCATTTCCTGTTGATCAGTAGAGGAGCCCAGTTGGGGCGATCGGGGATCTAGCATTTGGGGTTGTCTTTATTTATGTTGGTTCTGTAGTCGGACCTTGATTGAATTCTGGATGATGTATGATATATTTATGTATTGTGTGAAGTGGCGATTGTAAGCCAACCCTTTATCCCTTTCTTATTCAGTAAATGGGATGTGTAAAGATTACCCCTCTTGCGACATGCCTACCATGCGGTTATGCCTCTAAATCATTCTCCGACACGTGGGAGATATAGCCGCATCGTGGGTGTTACAAGTTGGTAATCAGAGCCTTCCCCAACTTAGGAGCCCCCTGCTTGATTGAATCGCTGACATTGTTGTGTCTAGAACAAAACGTTTTGAGTCTTAGGATCATATATATCGAAGAGTAGGATTCTTTTTACTCCTCAGTCCCTTCATCGCTCTGGTGAGGCCTCCTGGCATAGAATTTTTGACTCTTCTTTCCTCAAATTTAACGATTTTTTTTAGGATCGCGCGGGTATCTTGGAATCGTTACGATAGTTTTGTGGCGAGAACATTGTTCTTGGTGCCTCCTGACATTTAGGGGTTGTGGCAGTGTCCTGGGGAGTTGAGCTCCGAGGTGTTGTCGTCACAATTTTATCGTTGCAGTTCTGGAATACCTGAGTTCGCTGACATCGAAAATCTCTTTGATGTAGTTGTTGGTGAGATATCCTCGACGCCACCCAGTACTGGGGCGGGAGTTTGGGAGTATCGCCATAACTCGTATAACAGATGCTTTTCGAAGGTTGAGGTAAATGATTTCCGAAGGTTTCTTGGTTATGTGTTGAAGGATGGATACAGCTGGATGTAGGATTTGTTAGTTTGGGTGAGATATTATGCTTCCCCTGTATCCCCAACACCTTATTGCATAACCAGAAAGTTTCGGGAGTTTATAAGTGGGAATTCAAGTATCACGTAGGAATTCTTTCCAACAGACACATGATACGATATGGGATCTATCATATGTTTGTTTCCGGCTTATTCTGCAAGCCCATCCTTTGTTTTGTTTTGGAGTTGTGGTATTCGAGTTGCTTCAATGTTAAGTGTTGATTCCATACCTTTTCCTAAGTGGTATTCTCATATTTCTATGTGAATACTAATCCTTCATGATAATCGAGATTGTCATGTTAATCCTTTTCATCCGGTGTATTTCTCTTCAAGTGGATCTGATCATTTCCACATCCACAAGATCAACTCTGAGTTTTCTCGATGGTATCCGTTTCCATCTGCCCAAGTTGCCTTTGTTTTCCCGCCCTCCCACCCTTTTTCTTTAAGGACTCAGATTCCTGAATCAAGTATCTATTTTATGGATGTGAAGTCTCTCCATTCTTTTCCGTCAATGTTCTTATCCGGTGATTCTCAGGAAGATACTAAGGAAGCTTTGAGTTCATCATTCTTCATTCTTTTCTTCTCAAGTGGATTCAATTCAAGCTTTCGGTGTTGACCATATCCCTTTCTTCCCTTCATATACTTTCTTATGCCGGTGCACCTCTTAATCATCCACTTTTCGCTATTCAATTGTTCCGGAGTGCTGAACATATCTCGAAGATTCGTGTTTCCACTCTTAATCCGTTCAAGCTATCTTGAGGATGTTATCTCATTCAAACCATTTAATTCAACCGGTGCAATCTCCTTTTCAAGTAATTGTTCAACGGTGTATCTTTTGAGTGGGCCCTAACCCACAGGTCTTTTCCCAGGATCTTACCTGACTCTTTTATTTTCTCAGAGCTACTCTCAAATTATTTTCATAGTTTGACGTAAGAATGAATTGTCATTAGTCAAATGTCTTTCTCCAAGATCTTTCAAATTCTTTTCGTCGTTGGTTCAACCTTTCTATTTTTCATTCCAGAGTGCATGAACAATTCATGGTGGTGTTTCTCATCGTCATTCTCTGCTTTTGAAGACCAAAGAAGAGTTTTTCCTCCAAATCTTATCCAGTATTCCAAAGATGTGAAGTTCAAGCTTGATGCCATGCTCTCATAATTGTTTTCTATTGTGACAATTCTTTTCACCCATCCGGAGCAATTCAGGAGTCCTTTTAGTTTGATTCTCCGGAGCCCATCATCTCAGAATTATTCATTCAAGCTTTCAGCTCTCGTTCTCCAAATCTGACCGGTGCTTCGCTCAAGTATTCTCTAGTCAGCTCGTGATTTCTTCGTTCTCTTGGATCTAAATTCCCTCAAGTATCTTCGTTCATTTTCAACTTCTTCCCGGTGTTTATTTATTGTATTTTTCTTCCTTCTTTTTCAATTCTTACGGTGGTTCGTTCAAGAGTTCTCTTCCATGGTTATCATATTAATTTATTCGTTCTTTCCAAATACTACCGGTGGTTCGTTGAAGACCTTCCCAAGTTTGCGCAATATCTATCTTAATCCTTTCTACGAGAATAAGTAGTATGCCTAATCCATTAGCTGTCATCAATTTAAATTGGTGAAGGATACACATAACATAATTCTTATTCTCGCTTCATCCAAATGATGGGTTCATTCTTCCGGAGTTTGTTCATGATGAATAAATTCTCGTTTTCAATTGTTTCATCTTTTCTTTTCCTGGAATTCCAAGCTCTCATCATCACGAAGATCCATCTAATCATTGCAAGGCTTCACCTTGTGTTTTCAACTTCTTCTTTTTTGTTATAATCCTTTTATTACCGGAGTTCTTCATGGAGGTTCTACATGATGGTTCATTAAGGATTTAATTACTTCTCGAAGTGCTCATCGAGATTCTTTTTAGAGGAGCTCAAGAATTCTTCTTCTAACATTCCAAAGTGTAATTCTTTCTACCTTATCATTTGAGGTGGTGTTATGTCATTGTTGATAATTTCCCTTCGTGTTTCATGATTCACAAGTTTTCAAGAGTGACATATCTAAATCCATCATTTTTCTCTTCGCTCAAGACATCTTTTCAACCAATCTACCTCTTCATTGGAGTTATCTTGGGTTATATTTCACCTAAAGCTTTCCCTAAATATTTTGCTATTTATGGTGCATATAAATGACCCAAGTTCTTCATTCATCCTCCCGGTGATATAAGTTTCTCGTCTCCTTGGTGATATCAATCCAATCTTTTGTTTCCATAGTGGCAGAATTTCACTTCATAGTGTCGAGATGTTTCCCATAAGCCCACTATAAGCTTATTCATTTTTTTGTTGGTTTTCCAACAACTCCGTTATAATCTTCTTGGAAGGGTGTTCTCCAAGCTCATTTTTGGCAGAAGTTGGCATTTTCTTCTCCATTCTATTATTCCAATGATCGATCTTCCATTCTTTCTTCCAGAGGCATTGTGACGTTGCTCTCTTCACTCATCATCTCGTATTGTGAGGACCATGTTCTTTTCATTGTTATCCATTCAACAGGAGTGTCGTGTCCTCTTTTCAAGTATCCTCTCATCTTGTCAAGATCATGTTCAATTCCTTCCATTTATAGTCGATGTGCTGTCCAAATTATATCATGCTTATTCCTTCTCTATCTTGTTTAACCGAGTGTTGTGGACATCATTCCTCTTCTAGCCGGAGTCTCATCCAAGTGCTTTCATTTTGCCAAGCTCATATTCTTTACCTTCCATTTCCAACCGGAGTGTTGTCGTAATTGATCCTTATCGTTCCTTGCACATCCCGTTTCAACTGGAGTGCTTGCATGTACCTCTTGTCCATTGCAACCCTTTTCTTATGTCTTTCAACCTACAAGGTTCTCGTAATGTTCCTTGTTCTTCTTTTCTAACGGAGCGTTTTCAACTTTGTTCATCTTCGTTGTATTCTTTCTTTCAAGTTGTTCAACCTCTCAAGGCTCTTTGGTTTCACTTGTTTGTCAAAGAAGCAACTTAGTTTTACCTCTTCTCTTCCTCTTCCGTTTCCCTCTGGTGCCATCCTACATCTCGGGACGAGATCCTCTCGTAGTGGTGGAGTGTTGTAATGCCCCAATACCGGAGCTTCAGATGCCTTCCATGGGTTCCGAGATTCGTTGGTGTTTTGTTTGGTTCGTTGCATTCATCATTGCATCATGTGCATTGCATCATGTCATCATGCAACCCGTTTTAAAACTCAACCAAATAATCCGTATGGATCTTTGATCCATTTAAATCGAGGGAGTTCACATGGTGAAATTTTCTTTATAACATACAAAAGTCTCCTACTATTATTAGGGAGCTATATTAAAAATTCCATTGTTTTGGAATCACGCATTAACACACTTGCAATATTCCCCATGTCTTTTCTAGTTTAAGCTTGACTTGAAAACCTTGCCCAAAAATTTCTCTTCCCTTTTGCCGGGGTTCCTCCAAAAATCCGAACATTTTGGGGCCTTCCAAACACCCCTTACTTTTGAACCCATTTGAAATAATTCGAATGAGTTTGAATCCAAACTTCACTCACATGCGCTTTTCCTTTTTTCTTGGGTCAAGCTCAATTTTGTGAGTCCAGGGAAAATAATACCTGTGCCTAGATTCGCTGTTCATCCTTTCTCTTCTCTCCTTTCTATTTTCTTTTTTTTCTTTTCTCTTTCTTTCTTTCCTCTCTTTCCTTTCTTTCTTTGTTCTTTCTTCTGTTAATGAGAAGAGATAGAGGGGGAGAGAGCCCATCCCAGCTGGGCCGGCCTCCATGGCCCAACCGCGCCCCATGGTAACCCTAGCTAGCTCGATCCCCTGCTCCCCTCCTCCTTGTTCCCTCGCGCCGCCAGAGACACCCATCGCTCGATCCCCTTCTCCCTCGCAGTGCTGCACTCGCATCTCTTCCCCGCAGAGGCCCTCACAGCTGCGTCTGGCCGATTCCGTGCTTCCTCCTGGCGCCTTCCATCTTGCGACCCACCAGCGCTGCCGGCCTCCCCGCTTGTGGCAATGGCCGCCGCCAGCAGCGCCATCTTCTGCATCGTCGCGTCTCCATGGCACCGTGCCTCGCGGCCTTGGCCGCGCCTCCCTGCTGCCGAGGCCCTGCTGCCAAGTCCTTTCTGCAACCTCCTGTCAAGTGCCGGGACGAGCGGCAACAGCTCCCTTCTGCGCCCTCCGGCGACCCACCGTCCGGCCGTCGCGTTGTCATCTCCAGCTTCCCGCGCCCTTTAACCTTCGCAGCTACCCAGCGTCGTCACCTTCCTGCCTCCATGGTCGGCCCCTCCGAGAATTTGGCAGGAACCGTGTCCTTCCAACTCGATGGCACCCAAGGCCCCATGTTGCCATGGCCTTTGCTGGTGTTAGCTGTTGCTCCACACACGCCCCTGCTAGCTGCTTCGACTCTCTGCCCGAGCTCCGTTTTTCATCATGGACGTGGGGTAGCTGCTGAACCTCGCCATGGTTCTGTCCAACACCGCAAGTCAGACGCCAGGAGCACCTCAAGTTCGACTACCCGTATCAGCAAATACCTCTACGGCCAGAGACCTCGGACCCGCCAAGTACCCATTCGAGCTATCAAGACCGCAAGTGCCAAGTAAGACGACGGTCCTCCAAGAGTTTGGGTTCGACAAGTTTGATGACGCTATTGTACAACTACGTTAGCGAGACCGGAAAGACCGACTAAACGAAACCGCCAAGTACCTCTATGAACGGATGCGCCAAGGCCGCCTCAGAATTTTCCAAGTACACCACCGACAAGACCACATGGATGCTCGAACGAGTGATGAACGAAACGCCAAGTACCACGACGACCATCGGCATGTACCCCTACACCGCATCAGAACACCGAGTTCCTCTTCGGATGTGTCTACGACTATCAGGGCCAAAAGACACATACACCATTACCGTCTCCGAAGAATCGTGTAACGGAACCGTCAAGTTCGACTACGACTCGTGTACGACTACGCGGGATTCCTCGGACGCCAAGTTCAACGATGCGTCATGTTCCTCACCGTGACCCCAAATGTCCACAATTCTATGTACAACTACCAATGTCGTGAACAATTACTTCCACAACCCTCGCGAGAACGACTACTTCCCACGACGACCCCGTGAATAACTACTTCCCACGACGAACCCGTGAGCAACTACTTCCCCTTCGACACGCACTACAAAAAATACACTTCCGTGATGATACGTGTTTGTCACAGTAGGTCGGGTTTTTTGTCATGCATGTACATCCATGACAAATTTATGGAAAAATCAAGATAGTCATACCTGTGTTGTCGTAGAAGTGTTCCATGACATTTCCAAAATTATCATCACATAAGTGTCCACTTCCATGACGATAAATCGCGTGTCACAGAAGTGCTTTCGTCAAGGGTGACTGACACGTGGCATCCACCGTAACGGAACGCCGTTAAGCTATCGGGTCGGGTTTTGGATCCGATACCCCATTAACAGCCCCGACCAAAGGGAAATTTCCACGTGTAAAATTCTTATTAGCCGGACGAAACACGGGTCAGCTCGTCAGTGGGTCAGATAGGCGCCTATGATACGTCGACACGTGGCACGGCCCAACAGAGGCCCATTCCTATGAAAAGGTCGGCCCGTTTGACTTGGTCAAAAGGTGGCGGGCCAGCCCATGTAAAGCCTGTTAACGGCATGTTCGCATATAGCACATTTACAGCCCGCTAACCCAAGGCCCGTTACGCCCTATCCGAATTAGGCCCAGTAGCGTCATCTGGGCCACCCAATATGATTCCAGCCCGTTTTCACTTCTGGCGCATGTATGGCCCATGACGTCTTTCGGCCTATATGAGGCCCTATGTAACTCTTGGCCTATTAACGGCCCATGGTGAAACTGGCCCGTAATGAACAGTGTATCACTTTACACCCATTAACGGCCCGTGGTGAAACTGGCCCGTAATGAACAGTGTATCACTTTATACCCATTAACAACTCGTTATTCCGTTGGGCTGTTTCCAGCCCATGTTATCTTTCGGCCTTCTCAGAGCCCATTTATTCTTGGGCTCATTTCCAGCATTCGTTTAATTATGGCCCGTTACTGTCATTTTCTGCTTGTGGGCCAAATTCAGCCCGTGGTTATAGTTGGCCCGTTTGTGGTCCGTTAATACGTTGGGCCATTTTCATAGCGTCATCAAATACGGCCTATTAACGATGGCCCGTTATGGTCGGCCCATGAACGGACGATTCCAACTCTAGCCATTTACGGCCATAATGTGGCCGGTTATTGGCCCATGTTTGGCCATCGATCATACTACCCGTATAAGGCCTATTGATGATATGGCCCGTAGAAGGCCCATTGTATCTACGGCCCGTAGAAGGCCCATTGTTTCTACGGCCCGTAGAAGGCCCATTGTTTCTACGGCACGTAGAAGGCCCACTGTTTCTACCGCCCGTAGGAGGCCCAGTGTCACTATAGTAAATATTAGCCCATGGTTATTGTGGCCTAGTTTTAAAAAATAGGTTATTGCAGCCACTAGCAAACCGCGGAAAAAGAACTGCAATGACTAGAAGCAAACAAATAAACAAGACAACAAGGAAATAAATAAGCAAGCAACTTACGCTAGGCTATCATGGCTATCACACATATTACATCCATTGGGCATCAAAGTTCGCCACATGTGCAAATAAACGCGCTGACAAAAGAATATACAAAACTGAGAGCACTTCAGAAGGCACTAGGCCTGGCCAGGTCGCCCCCCCCCAAACAGCTGAAGAAGCTGAGTAGACCTCAGTTGTGTGAACGATAGATGCATCAACACTAGATTTAAGGCATGATGGTGCGCACGACAGTCCTTTGACATCTTCATCGCATCTTTGACTTCAAGTCGGAGCTGAGCTGAAGCAAGCCTTTCCGCTTTAAGTTGAGACTGAAGAAGTCGAACTGATTGAGGCAGTGACTGCACAAAGGTTGTCTCACACCTGCTGGTGAGTAGCTTCAACTCACTGTCTTCATCAAGACAGGACCTTGGGGTCATCTCGTTGTCCGCAAGATGGTTTGGCTCACTATCTTCCCTAAAGTTCTGCCTGGCGTAAGAGATACGAGTCTGAAAGAGAAACAAGGAGACACGTAACAGGTTTCACAATTATATAAGCAAATAAATGGATTTTTTCTGCATAAGGAACATGTTTTTACAACTACAATTTGAAACTGGTAGTTGTTGCAAACATCCAATCAGATGTAAACAGCAAAGCAAACAACAGTGGAGGAAATGATGCCTATCCAAATCTATACTAGAACAAAGTTTGAAGGCTTGAGAAGGATGAACATACATTACATGGTAACACGGGCTGGACAAAGCCCTTCTCCATGGTGATGGAAGGATGATTCAATAAATTCCCCAAAGAAAATTCTTTATAAGTGTTGCCATTATTCTACATTATATAGATCAAATAATATTGGAAGAAACAGAGGATAATGAAGCTCAGGTGCAGACTGATGATACATAATCAAATAGCAATTAATTAAGTACAATGTTACAAGGCAAAAGGGAGAGAGGTACTGACAAGAGCAATGCAGAGCCCATTATTGTTTTGAGATCGTATGATCCTTTGAGCAAGGAGATTCATCTAAAATTAGTTTTCATACAAGACAGAAGGTAAGGCACAAGCAGAAATTTAGGAGTTCAATTTTTGAATTGATATGATAGACAGTACCTGACGCTGGACTCCCAGTAGTTCTAATAGGGGTTTGGCCACTGGAGTAGGGGTAAAGTGTGGTACAGTTGGGCCTGTGTTTTCTGTGGCAGCTGATCTATCTGATTTAACAGGTATCACTACCTTTTCCAAATACCTAGTTTGTACTCCTTGATGACCTGCACTCACCCTCTTCCTTTTGGACACCTATTACAAAAGAACAACATTTGACTGGAAAAACATACTGTGACGACACATGGAATAGGTACAGAAAATGGATAGGTATGGCATATACTCATATATGATGCTTAAACTAAGCAGATGGTGTAACAAAGTAGAAGTAATGCAAGAGGTCAGAAGCAAAATATGTGCGACCAATACAACTTTGCAAAGTTAGAGCAAGCACATTGATGGGTGAATAAGATAGGCCATCCTCCACCATGCCATGTTTGTTAGGCAGTGGATCATTCCGCAATATTCCTCTCGTGTGCCCATTCTCATATTCATTTTGATAATGTTCAATATCTGACATGCATGAAAACATAAAAACAAGTGAGATTTTCTTTGTAATGCAGAAGTGATTCTAATCCAATACTGCCTCCCAGTAAACCCCTTTGTGCTATCTCTGCAATTCTTTTAAAAGATGCCATGCGTGCTGTAATTTGTTGTGTGCATTAATATAATGTGGCCTACTACTAAAAATATGAGAGCTCCAGAAGTGATGACACATCACAGATGATAGCTTCAACATATAGTAAAGAAGAACAAGTCGACTTGACCTAACAGATTCAAAATATACTAAAGGAGAACAACTTGACCTGACTAGTCGACCGCAAGAGAAGAGTATCATCTTAAATAAGAGCAGAAGAGCAAGCAGATTAAAGATATTACAAGTATTTTAATACAATGTGGGTTGGTCACCCATGATGAACTAGAGCGCACAGAGAAATACTATTCTTTCCGGTCTCTCCATATGTGGCTCACATGCATTTCGAAACTAAAGTAGGAACATTTAGCTAACCAATTAAACATCTCTCAGTTTTACTAATATCAACAATAATATCATATATGAATTTGTACAACTAAGCTTGTTTAGCTCGATGGGTGGAGCAGTGCTATTACGACACGAACCACGTAGGCTGATTGTGGTCATCATAAAAAGGGGAAAACATAAGCATGATGAGTACAATGTTGACCGTGGCAGTGGGATGGAATATTTGAAGCTGCAAACCGCGCAAATGGTAGTTAGCAACCGATGTTTGCTTTGAAATAACAACTAAGATTTGGTATGGACAAGAAAGTACGGTCAACAAGTGACAAAGAAATGCAATTATGCTGTCTCTCTATATGTCACGACATGCATTTGGAAACTCAAGTGGGACCTTTAGCTAACCAATTAATTGTTTCGGTTAACTAATATCAGTATCATATCACAATCATATTTGAACAACTAAGCTTTTGAATTCTGAGTGTTGTGTTGTTTAGCTTGAAGGGTGGACTAATGCTAGTACGACAAAAAGCACCTACGCAGATCATAGTACAGTAGATAAAAGGGGAAAACCCTAAGCATCAAGAGAAAAATCAGGAAAGTGGAACTAGCTGGACCAGTGGGTGGTGCACATGCTTTTCGAAACGAATATAGCAACATTAGGTGACCAATTAAACGTTCTCTGTTTTAGTGATATGAGCATCATATCAGATTCGTATTTCAACACGTAAGCTTTGGGTTAAGGTCTTGAGGAGCAGTGCTAGCACGACACGAAGCACATACGATGATGGTAGTGAATATAAAGGGGGGAAACCCTAAGCTTTACGAGTATAGTGCCCGTGCCATGGCGGATCTGAAGGTGCAAACCGGACAAAGCTACTTCGCAACCAATGTTTGCTTTCAACTAGCCACTACGATTTGGTACGGACAAGAAAAGTATAGTAAACAAATTATGATCTATTTTCCGAGTGAGATCAATAACTTAAGCACATATGGAAGAGTACCACCTCTCTTGCGACGCCGTGTAGGCCTATGCTGATACGTTGAGGGCGCTGCGGGTGCGATGGCTGTCAGCGGCGGGGAAGAAGACTTTAGAGGGCAGACGGCCGGGTCAGGGATATATCCTGTTGCCGTGGACGAGGCGGTCGTAGGAGCGGCAACGGCAAGGTGGACAACAGCGCCGATGAAGCGAGACGAGGCGATGAAAGGATGCTGGTCCAGCGCCGTGGATGAGAGACGTCCATCTCTTGAAGTGGACGACGTGGTAGGGGTAGCGGCTCCGGCAAGGTGGGGGATGGGGTGGCGGACGGAGGAGGCTGGCCGCAGTGCGGAGGTTGTCGTGCCACCGATGGTGTATGAATGTGGAAATGGAGGGGAGGGGGATCTCAAACTTTGGGACACGCTTCTCTGAAATGGGGGAAAGTTACGAACTTATCCCCCGTTTAAAATTTTAGACATCGCGTCGGTTGGGGATAGGACGGTAATCTCGCATCTCCCAAATATTTGCCGGTAACTATTTCGGGCGAGGAGAGGGTGTTTTGCCAGCCACGGTTGGTGCCCACGGTGTATGAACGAGGCTGACAGGTAGGGCGGTTGTGTCATGTCTGATGGAAGTTACACATCTGCCCCTATTTAAATATTAGCCTATATCGATTTCGGGCGAGGAGAGGGTGTTTTGCCGCCCATGGTTGGCACCCATGGTGTATGAACGGGGCTGACAAGTAGGGCGGTTGTGTCACGTCTGATGGAAGTTACACATCTGCCCCTATTTAAAATATAAGCCTACATCGATTTCGGACGAGGAGAGTTTGTTTTGCCGCCCATCGTGTATGAATGGGGAAATGGAGGAAGAGACACATGTCTTTCGGACGAGCTTGAATCAAATGTGTTTTGCCACCCACGTTTGGCGCCCATCGTGTCTGAATGGGCTCAGAGGCCATCGTGTCACGTCTGATTGAAGTTACTAGTCTACCCCTATCGACAGCAGTGTAAATCCTGTCGATAAGGATGTCAAGTGTCAGGGGTAGACAGTAATTTCCATCTTGCAAACACTTGCTTCGAGTAGCCCACAAATTATAGTGGGTGTTTAGTCGATTCGTTCAAAACTTGGGAGAATTAGCATTCACGTTTGCCCTGGGACCTGGCAAACTAAATTCAAATCTAATTTGTATTCGATTACGAATATCCACAGATAATTATACGTTTTGTTATTTATTTCTTCAAAACCACAACAAAGATTTATTCCACCTTTATATATGATTATGATTTAGAAATGTCGTGATCTTTGAATTCAGTAGGTTGGATACACTCTGAGTCAAACATTTATTTCATCCAATAAAATATGCTCACACGACAAACAGTTCACCTTATGTCAATCATACAAGTTCTGAGGATTACCTCGCCTAAAAAATTCGGATCATTACAACACATGGACAACATAGGGGGTCTTGCAACATAATCCATTCAGAGACATGACACAAAATGCAAGTACAATAATCTAATGAAAATTTCAACTGGTATCTAAAGAAGAACCGGGATGATCTTGGGCTTCAGATAGCAGAAACAGCAGGACCTCCTCCGTCTTCAAATGCAACATTCTTACATCCTCCAATTCTTGGGTTGCTTGCATAATGCGTGCCGCTAATTCCGTAATTTCTGGCCTCAAGATAAATATTACCTCATTCATGGTAGCCACACCATCTCGTTCTGCCTCTAGTAGAGCCTCAAGCACTGTAATATCTGTGCTCAGACTGCTCTTCGGCGGTGTTGCCTCTGAACTGCTACCATCTAGTAACATGGATGGTGCACTGCTTCCACAAATAGATTCTGGGGTTGTACATTGTGTCCTAGTGTGAACGGCATCCTGAAAGGTTTCCACTGGACATCAGTAAGAGATAGTTATCATAGGATCCAAGCAGTAAGCTTACATGGTAAACGACGGACGAATTATTGCCGAGCGTGGCAAACTATATTTAAATGGTTCGAAGCAGCATCAGCTGAAAAGAAATTAAAATGGTAAGATGAAACTAGGGATGTAAGTGGCAAATAAACGAAATCCGCCAGTCCCATATAGTTAGTTTTTGCTACCTCCCTAGCTCATTTTCTTCAAAAAAACAAAAACTCTTTTGAACTATCATACCACCAGTGGACTTTAATCAGGATTAAACTGGACCTAGTTGACATCCCTAGTTGAAAGGGAGTGTACAACCGCTATATTTAAGTTGCCAAGGCATCTAAGCAGTTGAAATAATCTGAGAAAGCACTTAATAGTGTGGCCTCATATAAGCTATGAAGAAAGTCTTGTGATGAAGTTGAGAGGAAAAGTTAAGGACTCAAATGAACCCTCGTACTCCTCTACGCGTGGGCATCCACTGTCGCGTCTTCCCCGGCTCCGCGTCGTTCCCTTCCTAGGCCTCGCTGTCGTCCACCGCCCTGGTGCTCTCGGCGCGGCGTGGTCAACGTGGTCAAGGAACGGCTTCCATCAGACGTGGAATGTACGTGGAGAGGCTGACAGCTGGGTCCACGGCCGCAGCAAGGAAGTGCCTCCTTATTACATGCAAAATAATTATTCCTCCACCTGACTGCGGGGACCCACCAGACGGGCCACCGTATTGCGCCCCCTGACTGCTGGGACCCACCAGCTACATCTTCGCACGCAAGGAAGTGCCTGACAGTTGGGACCCACCTGGTCGAAGCGTACGTAGCGTTGTCATTCTAGTCGCGAACGTGTACGTACATACTGGTCGATGTAGAGGCGCGCAGGTGTCGTAGTAGAGGCGCACATGTAGCATGTACACGTACGTACAACAGCCAGGGTGCAAGAAAGAAAATACGGCCACGTATGTGTACATACGGGCGGGGTCTCGAACGCCTACTCACGCATACGTACGGCCAGGGCTCGTGTACATGGCTGGGTCGGGACGGAGAAACAACGTCGTCGTCGTGTTCATGGGGAGGCAACGGAATGCGTCGTGTTCATGGGGAGGCAACGGAATGCGTCGTGTTCATGGGGAGGCCACAGAATGCGTCGTGTTCATCGGGAGGGCTTGGACGGAACAGGCGATGGAAATGAGGTCTGGCGTACCACAGAACGTAGGAAACGGCCTTGTGTTCGACCGGCCACGTTCGAAACGGGATCCTGTTCATTGGGAGGGGTCTGCCATACCGCAAAACGGAGGAAACGGACCTCCTACGGTCGAAACGGGGGTCCTGTTGATCGGGAGGGGTGTGGCGTACCGCAAAACGGACGAAACGGACTTGTGTTGGAGCGCTACGGTCAAAACGGGGGTGCTGTTCATCGGGAGGGGTGTGGCGTACCGCAAAACGGGACTCCACGGGATACTGTTCGTCTCCACCGTCGACCCCCTCCAGCCTCCATGAGCTACTGTTCATCCACCGTCAACCTCCTCCAGCCTCCACCCGCGACTGTTCATCCACGGGCTCCTGTTCATCCAGCCTCCACCGCGTGCTACTCCACCGGCTAATGTTCAACCAGCCCTCTCCACGGGCTCCTGTTCAACCACCCCTCCACGGGCTACTGTTCATCCTGCCCTCCACCGTCTACTGTTCATCATGCCCTCCACGGGGTGGTCCTGTTCATCTGGCCCTCCACGGGGTCCTGTTCATCCAGCCCCAACCGGCTCGATCGATTGAGGTCCTGTTCATCCAGAGGCAACACCACGGGGTCCTGTTCATCCACCCCCACCG
>NC_041382.1:338647743-338725291 GCF_002162155.2 Triticum dicoccoides
CGCTCACTGTTCATCCAGAGGTAGCATCGGTCGGCTTCAGTTAGCAGTAGTAGCGAAGGAATCGCTCGATCGGGTTCAATTAACAGCCATCGATCGATCGCTCGGGTTCAGTAACGCGTAGCATGCAGTGCAATCGCTCGGGTTTACTTAGAGCCCAACGCCTCGCTCGGGTTCAGTTAGAGCCAACGCCTCGCACACACGCGCGTACGTGTACGAGAGAAGCGCGCATCGCTAGGCCCCGACCTGCCACCGTAACCAAGAACTCCCTGAAATTTTCCTCCCCCTCGCTTCTACCACGGTTTTTTCTGTCATGGACGACCGAAAGAATGTCATGCAGCTGCGTCTCCGGCCTGCCCAGGACGAAAATCCCATTTTTTGTCATGATTTTTTGTCATAGAAGTAGGAGCCCACCACATCTATGATGATACCGGGTTTTGTCACAATTATCGTCATAGAAGTGTCATATGTATGACAGAATTTTTTTTGTTTGGCCCAAAATGTCATGGATGTGTCTTTTTTTTGTAGTGACGTGTACCCCTACCGCCGAACTCGATCCGTTCTGAAAATGCACGCTTTGAAGGTATAACCCCGAGACGACCGTCCGAGAACGAATGCTTGTGTTGTATGAGATGCATGTTTGGATGTTGTATCCTCCCGCGAACGTTAGTTGTTTCCCTCGCTTGGCACCGTCGTCGACATGTGGGAACCCAGTATCCGGGAGCACCCCACCATCCTTGCATGACACACTCCCGTCACACTTCCTTTGCACCGATATCTCCATGAGCAACGGGAACCGTTATGTTGTCGTGGCATCATTCTCGGAATCGTTGCCGTGGCACCCCTTTCATTTATGCCACGATGACAAATGCCTCATATCTTATCATGTCAACATTTTTATAAATACAGCATAAAATTTGCATATGCCATTCGCATCATGATAATAACATTTCAGTGTTTAAAATTGTTGTTTCACCAAATTGCTAATGCATATGGGGATTACCGGATTTGTTGCTTGTTATATCCGGCCCCATTTAAATTGTTTATATATTATAGTTTTGTTATGCTTCACCTCTTGCCATGTTAACCAACATTTAATATTGTTGAGTACCTAGCCGGGAGTGAACTAAATAATTGATGTGGTGTTCCGTCAATATGCAACTCGTTGCATATTGAGCTCCACTTAATTTGTAGTTTTGTTTGTTGCACTTTGCCATGCCATGCATATTTAAATCGGACATGCATCATACTTGGTTGTGCATCATGCCATGTTTATGTGATGGTTGTTTACTATGTTGCTTGCTTCTTTCCGGGTTGCTTCTCTCGTTAGCTTCGGTTTCGTTCCGGAGTTGTGAGGATCCGTTCGACTATGTCCGTTTGTCTTCTTCATGGACTCGTTCTTCTTCCTTGCGGGATCTCAGGCAAGATGACCATACCCTCGAAATCACTTCTATCTTTGCTTGCTAGTTGCTCGCTCTATTGCTATGCCACGATACCTACCACTTGCTATATCATGCCTCCCATATTGCCATGTCAAGCCTCTAACCCACCTTTCCTAGCAAACCATTGTTTGGGTATGTTATCGCTTTGCTCAACCCCTCTTATAGCGTTGCTAGTTGCAGGTGAAGATGAAGTTTGTTCCATGTTGGAATATGGATATGTTTGGGATATCACAATATCTCTCTTATTTAATTAATGCATCAATATACTTGGTAAAGGGTGGAAGGCTCGGCCTTATGCCTGGTGTTTTGTTCAACTCTTGCCTCCCTAGTTTCCGTCATACCGGTGTTATGTTCCTTGATTTTGTGTTCCTTATGCGGTTGGGGGAATGTGACCCCCTTGATAGTTCGCTTTGAATAAAACTCCTCCAGCAAGGCCCAACCTTGGTTTTGCCATTTGCCACCTAAGCCTTTTTCCCTTGGGTTTTGCAGACTCAAGGGTCATCTTTATTTTAAACCCCCGGGCTAGTGCTTCTATAAGTGTTGGTCCAACCTGAGCAATGTCCGGCGCCCCCCCTGGGCAACCAGGGTCTATGCCAACCCGACGTCTGGCTCATCCGGTGTGCCCTAAGAACGAGACATGTGCGGCTCCTATCGGGATTTGTCGGCACATCCGGGCGGTCTTGCTGGTCTTGTTTTACCATTGTCGAAATGTCTTGTAACCGGGATTCCGAGACTGATCGTGTCTTCACGGGAGAAGGAATATCCTTCATTGACCGTGAGTGCTTGTGATGGGCTAAGTTAGGACACCCCTGCAGGGTTTTGAACTTTCGAAAGCCGTGCCCGTGGTTATGGGCAGATGGGAATTTGTTAATGTCCGATTGTAGAGAACTTGAAACTTAACTTAATTAAAATGCATCAACCGCGTGTGTAGCCGTAATGGTCTCTTGTCGGCGGAGTCCGGGAAGTGAACACGGTATTGGAGTTATGTTTGAATGTAAGTAGTTTCAGGATCACTTCTTGATCACTTCTAGTTCACGACCATTGCTTGCTTGTCTTCTCGCTCTTATTTGCGTATGTTAGCCACCATATATGCTAGTGCTTGCTGCAGCTCTTCCTCACTCCCCTTTTCTACCCATAAGCTTAAATAGTCTTAATCTCACAGGTGTGAGATTGCTGAGTCGTCATGACTCACAGATACTTCCAAACAGTTGCAGGTGCCGATGATACCAGTGCAGGTGACGCAACCGAGCTCAAGTGGGAGCTCAACGAGGATTCGGGCCGTTACTATGTTCCTTTTTCGGATGATCAGTAGAGGAGCCCAGTTGGGGCGATCGGGGATCTAGCATTTGGGGTTGTCTTTATTTATGTTGGTTCCGTAGTCGGACCTTGATTGGAATTCTGGATGATGTGTGATATATTTATGTATTGTGTGAAGTGGCGATTGTAAGCCAACTCTTTATCCCTTTCTTATTCAGTACATGGGATGTGTAAAGATTACCCCTCTTGCGACATGCCTACCATGCGGTTATGCCTCTAAGTCATGCTCCGACACATGGGAGATATAGCCGCATAGTGGGTGTTACATAAAACCACATGTTGAAACATGGAGCGGGACGCTAAAAAATGGTTCGAAATAATGACCGGGTAGTGGCGTGATGTCACGCTACAAAAGTTGTTAGTGGATTGGATTCATAAAACACTATACTCTCTCCGTGTGTGTGTGTGGTACTCGTTTTGCAGAGCCGGGCACATTTTCTGTGTTCAAAAGTTGTTTTGGAGTATTCTGAGGAGGAACCCGCCTTGCAATGCCGAAGACAATCTGCGCGCAGAACACATCGTCACTGAAGCTTGGTTCAGGGGCTACTGAGGGAGTCCTGGATTAAGGGGTCCTCGGGCGTCCGGACTATGTAACATGTGTTGGACTAATGGGCTATGAACATACAAGACATAAGACTTCTTCCCGTGTCCGGATGGGACTCTCCTTTGCGTGGATGGCAACCTTGGCATTTGGATGTGTAGATTCCTTCCTTTGTAAACCGACTCTGTACAACTCTAGGCCCCTCTGGTGTCTATATAAACCGGGTTTAGTCCGTAGAGGCAATCATAATCATACAGGCTAGACTTCTAGGGTTTAGCTACAACGATCTCATGTGGATCAATTCTTGTAATCTTCATACTCATCAATATCAATCAAGCAGGACGTAGGGTATTACCTCCATCAAGAGGGCCCGAACCTGTGTAAACATTGTGTCCCATGTCTCATGTTACCATCGATCCTAGACGCACAGTTTGGGACCCCCTACCCGAGATCCGTCGGTTTTGACACCGACACTCGGCACGTCGACTGCCGCAGCTATGACCTCTAGGTCAACGTCGGCGGCGACGGCTGGTGCTAGCGGCTCTGCGTGCCCGGTGGCTTAGGTTCTGATGGGGTGTTGGAGGCATTGGCGACTTTGACGGGGGTAAAAGTGACCCCGAAGACTCAGGAACAGCATAAGGTGGATGTTGTGAAGTTACGAGATGAGATAGCTCAAGCCAAGGAACAGCTGGCGGCTGAGAACGCTAGGATGGCCACTGAGCGAGCTGCTTGGGATGCGCATGCACAACAGATCCAGGAAGATTCCCTCCAGCTCACCTTGGATTAAAACACATCTGAGGGAGTCCTGGATTAGGGGGTGTTCGGGTAGCCGGACTATACCTTCAGCCGTACTCCAGGACTATGAAGATACAAGATTGAAGACTTCGTCCCGTGTCCGGATGGGACTTTCCTTGGCATGGAAGGCAAGCTTGGCGATGCGGATATTGAAGATCTCCTACCATTGTAACCGACTCTGTGTAACCCTAACCCTATCCGGTGTCTATATAAACCGGAGGGTTCTAGTCCGTAGGACAACTTCATCATACAACAATCATACCATAGGCTAGCTTCTATGGCTTAGCCTCCTTGATCTCGTGGTAGGTCTACTCTTGTACTACCCATATCATCCATATTAATCAAGCAGGAGTAGGGTTTTACCTCCATCGAGAGGGCCCGAACCTGGGTAAAAACATCATGTCCCTTGTCTCCTGTTACCATCCGCCTAGACGCATAGTTCGGGACCCCCTACCCGAGATCCACCGGTTTTGACACCGACATTGGTGCTTTCATTGAGAGTTCCTCTGTGTCGTCACTTTTGGGCTCGATGGATCCTTTGATCATCAACGATGATGCGGTCCAGGGTGAGACTTTTCTCCCCGGACAGATCTTCGTCTTCGGCGGCTTCACACTGCGGGCCAATTCGCTTGGCCACCTGGAGCAGATCGAAAGCTATGCCCCTGGCCATCAGGTCAGGTTTGGAAGCTTAAACTACATGGCAGACACCCGCAGGGATTCGATCTTCGACGGATTCAAGCCATAGCTGAGCGCACCGCACTGTGTCGAGAGGCATGATCTAGCTCTGCCGCCAAACAGTGCCCTGGAGGCCGCACAAGCACCGGTTCCTACCCTTTATTCAGAGCCTATTGCGCCAATCGAGGATGAGCGGTTGGACGTCACCTCGGGGGCTACGATCTCAAAGGCGATCGAGACGAACGTCAGCCCCGCGTTCCGCACGGCCCGTGACTCCAAGGAGCCAGATTCCTCTCCGAACTCCGAACCCCCCGCGCCCCTGCCGATCGAATCCAATTGGGCGCCGATAATGGAGTTTACCGCCGCGGACATCTTTCAGCACTCGCCTTTTGGCGACATCCTGAGTTCTCTAAAGTCTCTCTCTTCATCAGGAGAGCCCTGGCCGGACTACGGTCAGCGAGGATGGGATACGGACGATGAAGAAATTCAAAGCCCACCCACCACCCACTTGGTAGCCAGTGTCGACAATTCAAACGACGTGCTCAACTTTGACTCCGCAGACATCGACAGCATGGACGACGATGCAGGAGATACAGATGAGCCAACGCCCATAGGGCATTGGACAGCCACCCCATCTCACGATGTGTACATGGTGGATACCCCTAAAGTAAACGACAATGAGGAAAAAGGGGATGGAACGGGGGACCGATCCCTCGAAAAGCAATCAAAGCGTCGGCGTAAACGCCGACCCAAGCCCCGCCTCGATAAAGACCCAGCCATAGAGCAGGATGAGCCGGTACACGACGAGCAGGCCTTAGAGCAACCGTCCGAACAGGGCAACACGGATAGAGAAACCGAACATCCCTCCCTTGGCGAAAATGGCACTCCGGACGACCTTACGCTGGATACACCCACGAAGCAGAAGAATCTCCACAAGAGGCTCGTTGCAACAGCACACAGCCTGAAAAAGCAGAAGCGGAAGCTAAAAACGGCGGAAGATGCACTCAGGATCCGATGGAGCAAAGTAATCAATACCGCAGATAAATATGGCGACAGTCGCCGCACTAAAAGCTATCCGAAGAGAAAGCTACTGCCCGAATTCGACGAAGAGGCCCTAGAGCCCTCGCATTCAAAAAATAAGAAAGCCACACGGTCGGATAGCCGACCCCATGGCCAGCATAAAGCGGCAAGCGGCGCCGCACTTAAATCGGCATGCGACCCATTTAAGGATTCGCATCAGGGCCCAGTCAGGTCCATTTACGGGCCAAGAAAGCAAGCTCTCGTAAGCAATGCAATAAAGCCATCATCAGAATCTGGCACACCCAAATACAGGGGCGCCGCACACCCCCTATGTTTCACCGATGAGGTCCTGGACTATGAATTTCCAGAGGGATTCAAACCTGTAAACATAGAGGCATATGATGGAACAACAGACCCTGGAGTATGGATCGAGGATTATATCCTCCACATGCATATGGCTAGAGGAGATGACCTCCACACCATAAAATACTTACCCCTTAAGCTTAAAGGGCCAGCCCGGCATTGGCTTAAAAGCCTTCCTGAAAACACAATTGGAAGTTGGGAAGAACTCGAGGACGCTTTCCGAGCAAATTTTCAAGGGACCTATGTCCGCCCTCCGGATGCAGACGATCTTAGTCACATAACTCAACAGCCCGGAGAATCAGCTCGGCAATTTTGGAATAGATTCCTCACTAAAAAGAATCAGATAGTCGACTGTCCGGACGCTGAAGCCTTAGCAGCTTTCAGGCATAACGTCTGAGATGAATGGCTCGCCAGACACCTCGGCCAAGAAAAGCCAAGAACAATGGCCGCACTAACAAGCCTCATGACCCGCTTTTGTGCAGGAGAGGACATCTGGTTGGCAAGATGCAGCCCCAGCGACCCAAGTACATCCGAAACTAGGGATGTAAATGGAAAACCGCGACGCAACAAGGACCGTCGCCGGACTAAGGAAAAAAGTCCGAAGAGCACGGCAGTCAACGCCGGATTCAAAAGCTCACGACAGAATCAGACAAAGCCACCCCTCCAGGATAACAGGGATGATCCATCCAACTTAAACAAAATCCTGGACAGGATATGTCAAATACACAGTACTCCCGATAAGCCTGCTAACCATACCCACAGAGATTGTTGGGTTTTCAAACAATCCGGCAGACTCAACGCCGAACACAAGGGGCTCGACACACCAAGCGAAGACGAGGACGAACCCCAAAAGCAGAGCACAAGGAAACAAATAACTTCCCACAAGAAGTAAAAACAGTAAAATTACTTCACATAACAAAACATGCAGCGCCCATAAAGGTACGCACCACACGACCTATCCCAAAGGGGTCCCGCCATTGGTTGTCAAAATCAATCATCTTCGATCAGCTGGATTATTCTAGAAGTATCAGGAACGCAGGCTGGACTGCCTTGGTACTCAATCCAATAATTGGCGGACTCCAATTTTCAAATGTCCTTATGGACGGCGGCAGTGGACTAAACCTGATTTATCAGGACACAATCCGCCACATGGGGATAGACCCAGCAAGAATCCGCCGCAGCAAAACCGCCTTTCAAGGGGTCACGCCTGGTCCGGACACCCATTGCATGGGTTTTCTCCGGCTCGAAGTTATATTCGGCTCTACCGATAACTTCCGCCGCGAAAAGATGACCTTCCACATCGTCCCATTCTCCAGTCGCTATCAAGCACTACTTGGACGCGAAGCTTTCGCCCGCTTTAACGCAATACTGCATTATGCATCTCTAACGCTTAAGATGCCCGGTCCACGAGGCATCATCTCTTTAAAGGGGAAGCATTGATGTGCCCCTCCCCCAAGCGGAGGACTGTGCGGCCGCTTTGACAGCCCCACAGTAAAATGGCTTCACCAGCCAAAAATTTCGGAATAGGACATTAAAGACCACGAACGCGGATAGACGAGTTCGGTACAAAATCATCATTGATGCAGGCTTAGTGGCCATATACCCCCGCACTAGGGGCTCCGTACATATACAATAAGAGACAATAAAGCTCAGTTCTATATATTTTACTTTATACTTTTCTTATTTTAAACTTTTGTTCGGCACGACCCATTTTCAGCTCAGTTCCTCTCTTTCGCAGATGAACGTCGTGCGGCGCCCGTCCAGGATACGGCACAATAGAGACATAGGCGCAGACGTGCAGTAGGGACCCGTCCTAAGGATTCTTTTTAGATTAAGACCCTGCGTAAACCTTTTTTACTGTCTCTTGTTGCTACATATCCCCTGGTTTTCTCTGATATAACCAGGGAGGAGGCTGGCGTCTTGGCATGTGGCCACGTCAGAATTTTTGCGCGTACCTGGACACTAGGGGCTTTTTAATAAAGAGTGTTGTTTTGCCCGCACTCATAAAGACCGAACACCTTAGGGAGTGTTCGGCATCGCAGGTTTTGGCATTATATGCATCAGCTCCGAATCATGTCTTTGGTCAAATGTTGGGTTGCCCGGCTCCTGAGTTCGGCTACCTTACGTTCCGCTCTATCGGCTAAGGTAGCACCAGGAGAACTACTGCGATTGTGGCCCGGTTAGGCCGGGCGAGCGCCTCAGTAGAGAAAGCTAAAAACTGACTGTCATCATGTGGCGTGAGACAGGTCAGCCACCCGATGACCTACCGGAATCTATAGGATTCCTCCGTTTTAACGAAGGGCCGTTTCCTGGCCAGGCACATACGCGCCCCGAACTCGGGCGAGCGCAGTCGCCACCAAGGGGCTACCTAAATAGTCCCACTGTCAAGCTCCTATGGCTAAGTGAAAGTGTTAAAGCATTATAGTCCGGTTGCATGGCCCGCTACGCTATCACCTCCTTTGTAGGACCAAGACGTTGGTTTAAGTGTGAAAATGCGTCTTCTGCGAGCACCCCCGCACTATGTGCGTGGGGGCTGAAGCCAACGACTGCCATCTTTCAGATTATATATATATCTTAAACTGGCCGCACAGGAGGTGTTTCCAATACTTGAAGGCACAAGTATAAAAGGCCACTACAATTTATCAAAATATTGCTTTATAATTACATATGCTATCATAACATAGCATCCTTCGAGCACTACATCTCTATTACACGAGCGCCTTCAAGGACTTCCTGAAAATAGTGCTCGGAGGGTACTCGGCTTTTGTCCGAATCTCGGGATGCAACAACGGTGGTCTCCATCTCTGCCCAGTATGTCTTGACACGGGCAAGCGCCATCCGTGCGCCCTCTATGCACGCTGACCTCTTCATCGCATTGATACGCGGCACCGTGTCAAGGAATTGCTGCACCAAGCTGAAATAACTCTTCGGCTCTGATCTCCCAGGCCACAGATGACCCATGACATACTTCATGGCAAGTCCGGACAATCTATTCAGTTCGGCCCATTGAGCCAGGCGATCGTCCACTACCAGTGGATGCTCTAGATTGTGGAACTGTGACCAGAAAAGCTTTTCCACTTCGCGATCTTTTAGATCTCGAAAGTGTTCGGTCGCATCAGCAGCACTTGCTGCCAAATCCAGATAGGTGTCCTCCACACTCCACATCTGGTCCAACGGAGCAAACTTCGGATTGCAAAACTTCCTCCGCAGCATAAAGGGCTTTCCAACCGCAATCTGTTCGGCCTGACGCAGCTCCTCCTTCGCAGCTCTCATCGCAGAGCAAGCGTCCTTGGCATCGGCAACGACCTTCTCTAAGTCCGCATGTCTCGCCCAGTCTTCTTTCTCAAGAAGTTTGCAATGGTCTGCATCGCTCTTTAACTTCTCGGCCATCTCGGCCATCTCTTCTGTGCTTCGGCAGTGAGCAGCCTGTTTGGCTCTCAGCTCTTCAAGGGCCTTCTCGGCAGCCGCATCACTTTTTTTGGCTTGCTCCTTAGCACGGGCAAGTTTTGCCCTAAGATTATCCACGGCGGCCGTACCATCTGTGTCAAGCACACACATTGTAAGACACTGGCATGAAGCTCCTCTTACCTAATGCCGCCCGAGGAATTACATACCTTGAGCCTCATCAAGCCGCTTGTTGACAAGCGCGATGTCGGCATCTGCCACGTCCAGTTGCCGCTTTAGTTCGGCCAAATCATCAGTTCGGCTTGATTCCGGACACCTCGCCACCTACATTCAAAGGCAACATCTTAGACCTGGGATTATGATCCTCTGCGTGCCGTCATTTCTTGAAAACGCGCAGAGTCTCAGGGGCTACTATCTACACAGGGCGCATCTTGTTTTATGCGCAACTGACGAAGAAGTACATTATCAAACGTACCTCAAAACCCATCAGCAAACTTCTGACGACCTCATGCAATCCGCTTTCCGCGGACAAAATCCTTCCAATCACCGTACCCATCAATGCACGGTGCTCCTCTGAGATAGAAGCTCGCCCCGGCAGAATCATCAGCTCCTCTGACCGTGCACCGGATGGTGTCGGGCTCGTCCTATGACCTCCATCGAAGGCCGGACACGGAGAACCTTGGGGGGACATATGGCTAACTTCCACCCCTACTGGATTCGGAGAAACCCTCCGCGACGACACCTCAGGGTCGCCCGCCTCGCCAGGCCGTACGGTAGGGGGAGGCGTTCCACTCTCCATCATCTCCGGAAGAAGATCCCCCGAAGACGAGCTCTGCTGAGAAGGGCTAAGGTCCGAGCTACAAAGTAAAATTTCAGTTAATCTTCTCAGATAAAAAGCAAGGATTTCTCTCATCCCTCTAAAGGAAAATCTTTCTCTACTTACGGCTCGCTGGAGGGCTAATCCCTTTGAGGGCGTAGTTCGGTCGAGGATCTCCCCGTCGTCGGACCCTCTGACGAGGACTTTTCCCCCCGCTTTGAGGCCATGGTCTCCGGGTCGTCAGAGGCAGCCCTCTTCTTCCCCTTAGGAGAGGAATTGCCGGTTCATCATTTCGGAGCAGCCTCCTTCGAGGAGGCCATAGTTTCCTTGTCCTCCCCCTCACTTCCCTCCAAAGGCACGATCTTCAACATCCTGACTAGCACGGGATCCGGTCTGGTCTCAGGAAGGGGAGCCGGACACCTGATCAGCTTTGCCTTCGCTATCCACTCCTGTTTAAAAGGACAGCTCTTTTAGGGGCGAATTTATGACAATTTTACGGATAGCGAGTCCGGGCACAAGGTTACTTACTTGAGTATCCGGGCGATTGCAGCTTAAACCCGCGTCCTCGGTCAAATCCGGACACATTGCTTGTGATCCGAAGAACATTTTATACATCTCCACGGGCGTTGCACCCATAAAATGCTGGAGAACTCGTGGTCCCTTCGGAATAAACTCCCACAGACGAAGGGAGCGACGTTTGCCGGGCAGTGTTCGGCGAATCAGCATGACCTGTGTCACCTTGACCAGGTTGAGGTCTCTTTCTAAGAGATCCCTGATGCGGCCCTGCAACAAGGGCACGTCTTTGGATAACCCCCAATCTAATCCTTTGTTGACCCATGATGCTAGCCGTGATGGGGGACCCGAGCGAAAGGGAGGAGGCGCCACCCACTTGGCACTCCTGGGAGCGGTGATACAGAACCACTCTTGTTGCCAAAAGCCAAGCTCCTCTTGAAAGGAGCCCTCGGGCCATGGAGCATCAGCATTCTTACTTATGACAGCGCCTCCGCACTCTGCGTGCCGTCCCTCGATCATCTTCGGCTCCACTCCAAAAGTCTTGAGCCATAATCCGAAGTGAGGAGTAACACGGAGGAACGCTTCGCACACAATGATGAATGAGGAAATGTGGAGGATGGACTCCGGAGCTAAGTCATGAAATTCCAGCCCGTAATAAAACAGCAGCCCCCTCACGAAGGGATCCATCGGGAAGCCTAACCCCTGAAGGAAGTGAGACATGAACAATACGCTCTCACCGGGCTGGGAACTGGGAATAGCCTGCCTTTGAGCAGGCAACCTATGCGAAATTTCGGTGTTCAAGAACTTAGCCTCTCTCAACTTTAGCACGTCCTCCTCCGTGACGGAGGAGGGCATCCATCGGCCTTGAAGGTCGGAACCGGACATTGTCGAACGTCCAAAGCGCTTGGAATCTGGAGCCTAGGGTGTTGGAACTCGAGGTGACGGGCAAACTTGTTTTGAGATTGGGGAAAAGGAGTAAGGCCCTGGTCTCTTTATAAGAGGTTGAATACCAGGAGCCCTCCCCGTAACCGTTTGGGACTCACCTTTAATCGAGAAGACATGCTAACGGGCACGATTGGGTTACCCACGTCCGTATTGATGAGAATCCCGTAAAAGGGGGGACACGATCTCTGCTTTGACAAGACGTGCCAAGGAAACCGCCTCGCTGTACGTGCTGAGGTGGAAAAGTAAAAATGATTCGAGTAAAGTACTTGGCCGTAGTGTGATGTCACGCTGCGGAATACATCAGCAGATTAGATCAGAACATGAGTTTTACAACTCCATTTGAGTTGATTCTTTTTACAAATCGAAGCTCTTGACCTAAACTTTCTGATAAGGCCAAATTCACTCAATTTTGGCACTGTTAAAAATTATTTTATGTTGCAAGAGTAAATTGCTTTTTTAAGTTTTCCGAGATCTTTTCTTCGATTCTTTTGCATGATTGCTTATGTGTGGTTAATATTGCTTGCTTACAATAGATTTACCCAAGTGTGACAAGTAGAACTATCAGATGTTATGAGTGTGAATCATCTAGATCAACAGTACAAGCAAGTTCACACTTTGATCATATCCCTTTATTACCCAGTTTTTATGCATTAGTTTCAACCCCTCAAACATGGCATGGTTAGGATTTGATAACATGTTGGTATTGGGAAGTAGATGATGAGGTAGAACCTATTTCCCTTTTTATATCAAATCCTTGGGAGTTACTTTTACGTTATGCCTATATTTTCATGCTATGGTCGTAGACGTGGATTGGGTTTGAGTGTACCCATGACAGATGTGAGTTTGTTAATTAATGGTTAACTTAAGGTGGGTACTTTAATACATGTCTGGGTGGATTAGTTGCGGGCACCTGGAGAATCCAGTGTTGTCCTAGGATATCCCGGAGGACCCGTGAGTTCATCCTATGGTTCGCCACCCAGGCTCAAATAGATCATAAGATTATTCTTGCTACAAACTTCCGTGCGCAGCCACAAGCTATTATGGGCTCTAGCATAGTTGAGTAAGTTGCATGACCTCTTTAAGTGGTGGGCTAGCAGATGTAGGGGAAAGTAGGTGTAACTGCCCACCCAGAGTAAAGAGTTCATGTTTCTGAAAGACTGTGTCTCTGTCATCCGTTTCTCAAACACCTTGTAGTGCGAGAAATCCAACGAAGGAGATCGAGTCTTGTGGGGAAAAGTGCGCAAACCTCTGTAGAGTGTACAAACTAATCATGATTAGCCGTGTCCCCAGTTATGGACATCTTGAGTATCTGGATCTTGGATTATCATGTTGATCTCATCACTTTACTTAATTAATTTTTTGGGTTGTTAACTTTTAATTGGGATTGAGTTGGAGGAACCTTCTCAATAATTTTCAACCAACTTGGTAGTTAAATAAAATTCATTCCTTTGATGTAGGAAAAAATTGGCTTTTTGCAAAAAACATTATAACCATAAAGCCTCCACCAGCCATATACACATGTAGTGATAGTCATTATTCATCATTATCCTATGGTGTGAATTTGCTAGTACATTCAATGTATTGACCCTTTGTGGCTGCAACGTCTCATGTTGCAGGACTTCTTACGATGAGTAAGTGATACATTAGGGTTACGATTTCTACACTCAACTTTGCCGTTGGTATTAGAGCACATGTTGACTATAGTCGGGTCGCTACAAGATGGTATAAGAGCACATGTTGACTGTAGGACGTGACCCCTAGAAACTGGCAAGCCCATAGGAAATATTTTCTCTACAACTTTATTTTCAAAAGGATCTTTTACCTCTCTTCTTTTCTGAGTTTTATCAAATATTTTCCCTTTTAATTAGACTATAACCATTTCCCCTTTTGACCACGCAAAGATTCGACTGATGAGATCACTCCAAGAAGTACAAGATATCGGACAACAAAGACCTCTACGGAATGAAGAGGATTTTACCGTGCATTATAATAATGGAAACTATAATGGTTGAAGACTCCGAAGACTAGGAGAATTTGAAGGTTTTGAAGAATTCCCAGGTTGGTATGACCTAGGAAAGCTACCCTTATGGAATTTGTCAGACTATTGACAGCTGTCAATACCCGAGATCAAGGTGTATCGGAGAAAGACTGGAACATGAAACATTAGAACTCAAAGTTTTGTCAAGAAAACCCTAAGGCAGGACATATCAACTATGGAATGATAGCTCATGGAAATGACAAGAGAAGAAACACGGCTATCCATGATGTTATCGCCCGCTTATACTATTGTCACCGTGCTGAGTTAAGCATGCATTTCTCCGAAAGGATTGGATGGTAGAAGGCTGATGTAACACCTATCCGCAAGAGATGAAGTTTTAACTTTAGCTGGTGTATCACCAGGATCTCGAGTATTACATCAAGAATTTTAAGATGGACCTGTAGGAAGCCGTATTTGATGAGAAAGCATTTCGTTAAGAACTTAGGACCCAGAAGCTG
This sequence comes from Triticum dicoccoides, assembly GCF_002162155.2. Classification (NCBI taxonomy): domain Eukaryota; kingdom Viridiplantae; phylum Streptophyta; class Magnoliopsida; order Poales; family Poaceae; genus Triticum; species Triticum dicoccoides. The sequence goes on from NC_041382.1 coordinate 338,662,070, forward strand.
AAAGTAGCCAAGCTGGAGGAGCAAAACCTCGAGATACCGAAGATTCGTCAGGAACTGAAGGATAGTAGGGATATGGTTCATGCCAAGGATGTTGAAACCCAGAAGTTTGGAACGCAACTCTAGAAATATTAAAGGACGTCACTAGAGACTATGTGTCAACAGAGATGATCTGGCAAAAGAACCTGAGAAGGACAAGCATGATCGGAAGAAGCCATCTGAGACATGAACAAGGCTTGAAGAGTTTGGCAACTTTGAATATTTATTAACCTTTAGAAGACCAAGCCCCTATTATATACCTACGTCAGATGCGACGATTGTGAGTTGTCATTTGTTTGATGGTTTTTTCTGACGGCCACAAAATAAAATCCGTCTTTTCGAAACTGTTGTTTGCATTGTGTGTATCCCTTTCTATCTCTCTTATCTCACCCCAAACCTATGGACCCAATAGAGGATGAATGGAGATGAACTCATGTTTCCTGGATCGATAAGTCAATTGGAGACAGACCGATGGATTCAGAACATGGAAGATCATATGGAGAATAACCCTATAGTCAGAAAGGATATGACCCAGCATGCTCTTTAGTGCTTTAGAAGAGATACTGCTACTTGGTGGAGGATGTACCAAACCATCAATGGATGGCAAGGAGTAACCACTTGGAAAGAATTTAAGTTCACTTTGCCAAAGTCTCGGTTTGTGTCCCAGAAATTGAAGCCTTATGGAAATGATATGAAGAAACCTTATGCATGCAAGCTCTATGGAGAAATAGGAGACGACCATAAAGAGCCCAAGGATGAATGCCTCCACAGTGAAGAAAATGACCCACATGAAGAACGCCCAACTAAGCAGATTACTTGTTTCTTGTGCGAAGGGACTACCCACTACCCTGCTCAGTGTCATATTTACCTCGTGGTTCAAAGAACCATCCAACAGAAGAAAGAAGCAATGAAATGAGCCCTCAAGGAGATTTTAGAAGAACCTGTGATGAAGGAAGAGGTGGAGGACACACCCGAAGAAGACCCAATTAAACCATGCACTAAGTCGTGCTATTCATGTGGAGAAGAACGACACATCTCCCAGAATTGTCGGAATGGAGATCTAGTAGAATTCTCGACAGAGGAAGTAGAGTATGACCCACAGGAAATAGAAGCCCTGATTGGAATGGAAAAGTCCAGGAAGAGAAATAGATTGGATTCCAGGAAGGACCTGAGTCATATCACCTGTTTCAAGTGCAAGGAGTCAGGGCACTACCTTAGTGGTTTCCCAAAAAGGAAGTCGAGGACCCAAGGAGGCTTTGAAATCACACAAAAACCTTGAGACTTGTCAGAAGTAATATGTTTCTGCTATAATGAAGCAGGGCACTTTGCCAGAGATTGTCCTAAAGAGAAGGAGGCTTCTGCTAAATAGTTGAGTTTTGAACAAAAGGAATATAGTAGCAGTAGTGGGAACAATTATTTTATATTGAGGTGTTGACTTGAGGCATGTACTGGAAATGCAGGAGATTGTGATAATTTGAGAATCAATCAAGTTAGCATCATTTGTACTGATTTGGATTTTAAGAGTTGTTACTCTATGAAGAAAAGATTTTTGACCATTTTCGAGGATATGAGAAATAAGGTCTATGGGTGAATTTGTGCATTTCAAGGATGTTAGTACTTTGTGAGGACACTTGACCCCTGGAAAGGACAATGATGTTCCACGGACTGGACTACGGACAAAATAAGTACGAGTTTTATCTCGATATGTTGCATACCCCAAGAAGTATGAATGAAGGAAGTATTATTGGATATAAAGGAAGCATAATGTGGGTAATATGGAGCACTTGTAACTCCATGATGAGTCTGTGTGGCCATGTCTTAGTTTGGTACCGATAGAAGGAAGGGAGACAATACAATTGCATGGATGTAAGAAATGCTAGGAAGCTAGATGTTGGAATAATGATGAGTTGCCCGATGATGATTTCAAGGTTTGCAAGTGATGAGATGGGCCATAACCCACAGGCCCCAGGACCTGCCAAGAAGCAAGCACATTATTGCTAAAGGAAAAACCCTGGAAGAAGTTACGATTTTATCGACAACAATTTTATAGGAGTAAGGCAAAACCAGAGAGTTGTGAAGAAATGATAGATGTTTGTTTGGCTTGCAGAATCAATGGATTATTCCAAACGCAAGTTCGTGGACAAGAGAAATTCTGTAATGCTTGTGAGGATGGCCGAGTGTTAGAATACGGGATTTGCTAAATCATATACAGGGTAATGATTTGGGTGCGGGATGGATTGATCACCATACCAACTTACTCTTATTATTCGCCTTTGCTATATGGGACGGTAAAACCTGAGTGACTTACCTATAGTAGAGAGACGACGGTCAAAACCTTGTTTAAACCTTAGAATGGTATAAGTATTTTCTCTTACAAGGCAGCTGTTGCCAATCGTAGGTCATACGGTGAGAATGAAGCCCAGACCCATTTCCTGCAGGAGAAACCATAAATTGTTGACCACCATGAGATATCGATAGTTGTTAGTATTGGCGCCAGACCTGTCAACTAAGAAGACCAAGTCACAGAAGGACCTTACCAAGAGGAAAGGACAGAAGAATTGCGGTAAAGGTTATGCCACTATAGGAAGAGCCAAGAGAAGGAATTTTCCTGAGAATTTGAGAAGACCGACACTGTCAACAATAAGGATGGAATATATGAGTTTTGATTGAACCGTAACCATGCTTCTAAGGGTGGTAGAACCCCAGACCCCCTGTCACGATCGATGGATTTTGAGAAGACCCCCAAACCTAACCTATTTCTTTCTAGCGTCTCCGAATCTCGAGGACGAGATTCATTTGAAGGGCGGTAGGTTTGTAACATCCCAAAATTCTAAATTTTGGAATGTTATATTAAATAGATAGTTTTGATTGTTTGTTTGATTGTTGTGTGATTGATTGAATCAAAGTGAGTGAAATTTGAAACTTTTGGAAGTTAAATGAGAGGGAATAAAAAGACTTTCCCAAACTTTCATTTTTCATTTGTGATCTCCACGAATTCAAATTCTTTTCAAATACAAAACCCTAGAGAGAAGATGACATGACTTCTTCCATTTATTTAAATGAAAAGGGTTGTTGAAAATATTTGAATTTCATTTGAAAATATTTCAAATCCAGAAACTCTAAGCAATTCAATGATTTTCATGAGAGAGGATAAAATGACTTCTTCAAAAACCTAAAAAATATGAGTTGGGAGTTTTAAAGAATCAAATTTAAAATCATTTTGAAATTATTTTCAATTTGGAGTTATTTGGGTTTTATTCAAATTATTTTCCTCCAAAAATAAAATATATGGAAAATAGGGTTAAATAATTCCCTACATTAGCAAATTGGAGAGAAATAAATTTGAAATCATTTTGGTATTTTATTAGAGCAGTAGTAGTGTTTGATTTATTTGAATTTTTGAGTATTTTATTTGACGTTAGTAAAATGTTCACGTTATAGGAAATCTTTTTCTGAAAATTTTGATATATAATACGCTATATAAATGTATTATTATTCTTGTCTTTATAATTTTTCTCTGTAAAAAAACAAAAAAAATGCGCGACTGACTCCGGCTAGAGTCCGCTTCCAGCTCGCCTCGCCGCCTTGGACACTCCTCCAAGTCGGGCCTCCCCTGCCCCTTTACATACCCCCCCCCCCCGCGTGGCCTTTTTCCCCGTCGTCACCGCCCAGCGCCACCTGTCGCCCCGTCGTTCGCCGCCCGGTACGCCCGATCCGCTGGCCTGTTTATTTTTTTTCTCGTCAGGGACCTATGCAACGCTCGTAACTTTTCGCTCGTTTGTCCAAATCCAACGATACTAATGCCCACTTCTTCGTTACGATCCCCTCTTTCTAGTAAAACAACTTAAACATCTTTTTAAACATTTAAAATTTGATTTTCAAACAGATTTGAGTTTGAACTTCTTTTGATCATAACTTGAGTTTTATAACTCCGTTTGAGTTGATTCTTTTTGCAAATCGAAGCTCTTGACCTAAACTTTCTGATAAGGACAAATTCACTTAATTTTGGTACTGTTAGAAATTGTTTTATGTTGCAAGAGTAAATTTCTTGTTTTCGAAGTTTTCTGAGATCTTTTCTTCGATTCTTTTGCATGATTGCTTATGTGTGGTTACTATTGCTTGCTTACGCTAGATTGACCGGAGTGTGACGAGTAGAACTATCAGGAGTTATGTGTGCGAATCATCTTCATCAACAGTACAGGCAACTTCACTCTTTGATCATATCCCTTTATTACCCAGTTTTTATGCATTGGTTTCAACCCCTCAAACATTGCATGGTTAGGATTTGATAACATGTGGGTATTGGGAAGTAGATGATGAGGTAGAACCTATTGCCCTTTTTATATCAAACCCTTGGGAGTTACTTCTACGTTATGCCTATATTGCCATGCTATGCTCGTAGACGTGGATTTGGTTTGAGTGTATCCATGACAGATGTGAGTTTGTTAATTAATGGTTAACTTAAGGTGGGTACTTTAATACATGTCTGGGTGGATTAGTTGCGGGCACCTGGAGAATCCAGTGTTGTCCTAGGATATCCCGGAGTACCCGTGAGATCATCCTATGGTTCGCCACCCAGGCTCAATGGGATCATAAGATTATTCTTGCTAGAAACTTCCATGCATAGCCACAAGCTATTATGGACTCTAGCATAGTTGAGTAAGTTGCAAGACCTCTTTCAGTGGTGGGCTACCAGATGTAGGGGAAAGTAGGTGTAGCTGTCCACCCAGAGTAAAGAGTTAACGTTTCTAAAGGACTGTGTCTCTGTCATCCGTTTCTCAAACACCATGTAGTGCGGGAAATCCAACGGAGGAGATCGAGTCTTCTGGGGAAAAGTGCGCAAACCTCTGTAGAGTATACAAACTAATCATGATTAGCCGTTTCCCCGGTTATGGACATCTTGATTATCTGGATGTTGGATTATCATGTTGATCTCATCACTTTACTGAATTAATTTGTTGGGTTGTTAACTTTTAACTGGGATTTAGTTGGAGGAACCTTCTCAATAATTTTCAACCAACTTGGTAGTTAAATAAAATTTATTCCTTTGATGTAGGAAAAAATTGGCTTTCCGCAAATAACATTATAACCATAGAGCCTCCACCAGCCATATATGCATGTAGTGATAGTTATTATTCATCATTATCCTATGGTGTGAATTTGCCAGTACATTTAATGTACTGACCCTTTGTGGCTGCAACGTATCATGTTGTAGGACTTCTTACGACGAGTAAGTGATACATTAGGGTTACGATTTCTACACTCAAATTTGCCGTTGGTGTTGATGGGAATCCACAACCTTGTTGTTACTTCTGCTATTTGGATTGAGGTAATAGTATTTACGTTACTTTATACATGTGATTTACCTCTGTTATAAATCCTCGAGCACTGTGTGTGTCAGCATACCGATCCAGGGATGACACTTAAGCATAGAGACTTGACCGTCTGAGGTTGGGTCGCTACATCTAGGCATTAATCTCTATTACGCCTCCGTCTATCATCCGCAAACAAATGGTCAAGTCGAACGAGCCAATTGTCTTATTATGAGCGGCATCAAACCCAGACTAGTGCGGTCTTTGAAAGAATCATACAAGCACTGGGTGGAGGAGCTCGACTCCGTACTCTGGGGGCTGCCGACCATGCCCAATCGCACTACCGGATATACACCTTTCTTCATGGTGTACGGCGGAGAGGCTGTGTTACCCTGCGACATTATTCATGACTCACCTCCACTGCGCATGTATGAAGAGAGTGAGAGGTCGAGCTTGATCGGCAGGACAGCTTAGATGCCCTGGAGGAGGAGCGCGACATTGCAAAAGCTCGTTCCGCATTTTATCAACAACAGGCCTGCACATATCAAAGCAGAGAAGTACGTGCCAAGACTTACAATTTTGGCGAACTCGTTCTACGCTTGCCAGAGAAGAAAATGGACAAACTCAAGCCCAATTGGGAGGGTCCCTTCATCATTGACGAAGTTCTCACTGGAGGAGCGTACCGCCTGCGTGATGCATCAGACAACCGCCTAGAACCAAACCCCTAGAATGCTGCCAGACTCCGAAGATTCTATGCCTAGCATCGAACCCTTAGTTTGTTTCCTCCTCCCTATTGTTTAAATTATTTTTTATCCTCTCTTTTCACCCTCTTTTATAAGCCTTAAAATCATGCGGCTAAACCATACACCTATGACGTACACATTCTCAAATGTGTACGTCCATTATACCTGGGGGCTTCTTGCACAAAAGCTTATTATTGTTATTTTTCGAGCCTCAAGCTCATCACATATGAGTTTTTCACCATATGTAACTTTTCTTTGCCATTATATGCATCGATATGACTTAAGTTTTGGCCAAGCTGGGTTGCCTGGCTCCTGTGCTTATGCCCTACATTCCCGTTAGTTCGGCTGGGGCATTAAGGGAGCACCTCTGCGATTGTTACTGCCGGGTCATCCGGACTTGTTCCTCAGACTGGGTGAAGCCGAAAGCTAGCATTCTTAAGGGAATATTCGGCTGGCGGACTAAAGATGTTTTACCTTTCTTCCACCATGAACCCCCAGATGTTACCTATACTGCGATGTTTTCAATCACAGTTCGGACATGCATATTAACTCATGCACACCCAGGGAAAGGAACCCTTAACGGAACTATTCTCTCTAGAAGATGTTTCTTACAATCACAATGTAATATAACATAGCTAGCCGGATACAACATGTCTGTTCAAGCAACTATGACCCCTACGCCTGGTTTCCACGCATACCCCAGTCTATTATACTGCTCGAGTATTCGGAAACACTCTGCACCTTCGAGTCCAAAGGTCGAAGCGAAAAGGTCGGCCATGACAATCATTTTACAATCCGGCTAGGAACAAATATATCAAGGAAAGAACATAGTCACTGGGACTCAAAAACTTCCTCCTCTATACCGGCTAACAGGCTGTCTAGCTTCTAATAATGTTGGGAATATTTGGTAGCTACTTCTACTTGGTCATATACCAAATTGACGGGAATTTCTTTCCCATCTGACCCTAGTGGTCTGACCCAAGCCATATGATTCGGATCAAGCTTGGTATACCGTGTTTTTACCATGGCCCAGGCCTCTCACACACCTTCCCGGTAGGCTGATATCTTCCATAATCGAATACACCGCCGTGCCCCTTTGAACAGCTCCACGAGCTCCGCCATACCTCCTGGAGGAGAGGCGGATGGCCATAAAGCCTTGGCAACACTACGCATTGCCTGCCGAACTCGCTCGTGCATCTGGGACAACTCTTGTAGCAGGTCACCTTGAGATCCAGACATTTCTTCCTAGGGATGGCTAGTCAGCATACCTGCAGACATAAATCTGTCAGTTCCGGTCCTCGCCGAATTATAGGGAGGCATGTTTGAAAAGCATACTGAATATGCCGCCTTGTAGCCTCCTATTCTCCTTGACGGCGTCAGCTAGCTGGGCTCGAACATCTTTTAGTTCTTCTCCCAGTTGGGTATGGGAATCCTGCAACTTGTTCTTTTCATCCCTGACCGGCGTCAGCACACATTCGCCTGTCGCATGTTGCCTTTTGGCCTCTTGTTCACCAGCCTGGGCGTCCTTCTGTTTCTCTCTCAGTTGCTCTACTGATTCTGTCGGCAGAAACACAACAGTGTTAATATAACTGGTATATGATTATACTTCTTTCTACTAGGGAGAAACATTACCTGGTGGTGCCTCCTTAAATTTTTCCAATTCGGTGGTAGCCGCAGTTTGTTGAGTCTGACATTTTTCCAGCTCCTGAGACAACGGGCTATTCTTCTCCATAAGTGCTTGATTATACAATGATCCTTAAATTAGTTGTATCACCCGCTTTAAGTCTCGGGGGCTACTGGTGTATGATTATTAAATCGACACTTACCCGCATATCTTTTAGATGTTGGTCCGTGGCTCTGGCAAGCCCATCCCGAGCAGCTCGGATGTATGAATCGGCCGAGATAAAAGCATCGAATGCCTCCTTTGAAAAGCCGGGGTCACGGAGAGCGGCCCTCTGACGACGATGATTCATGGCGCTCTCCACTTCAGAGTTCGTCATGGACATATCATCTGAATCTTTTGCGGAAGGACAGTTCGGCGCCACTCCCGTGTCAGCCCTTGTCTTTAGGACTGGGTCTGGAACCTGACTAGTGGAGGCATGACCGGTAGGATCCCCGGACATAGTCCGGCGGACACTTTTCCTGATCGAATGCGGTGAATGGCATCACGATTTGATGTGGCGATCAGGAGATGTATTTTAAAAAAAGAAAGCCTTACCTATTTGATGAAGGTTCTGCCATATTATCATTTGCCTTTCTCTTCGAAGTAGTGCTCGGCGTGGGCGCCGCTCTCCTCGGAGATGCTTCTGATGCACGTTGTGACGTCGAGCGCCTCCCCTTTGGAACACGAAATAGTGTGGTGCGGTAGGTGAGGCATAATAAGGAAACTCTTTCAAAGAAGGTGTATCTTAAGTTACTTACATGCAAAGCAGGGAGGAGGCCGGGATAATCGGCGATGATGGGTACTTCCGTACCATCGTAGCTCGTCTCATAGAATACTCCATTCTCGAGCTCCACAAATATGTTCGGATCTTCTTAGAATCCGGGGTCAAGGTCCCGGTTGTGACCCTCCGGCTGAGGGGCGGGGCTATGGATCCCCTCGGTAGCCTTCCGCCATTTTCTGTTGCGAGTGGATAGGTTACTGTCCATTAAAAGTGATTCAGGGAGATGAGTAAAATGGTGGTTGGAGCTCACCAATCTAGGAGGATTACATATGGAAAATCCATCTCGACATTGGAGACAAGTGAACTCCTCCTTCTCCCCTTTGTACAGTTCGGCCAATATTCTGGCTAAAGCGGCGGGGGTTTTCGGACCCTTTCGGCTGCAGCGTGAGGCGTCATCTTGCCCATTATAGTGCCACATGGGAAGCCCTCTGTATTGGATTGGTTGGACCCCCCGCACAATGGAGATCGCCATTACCTCGAGTATTGATAATCCGGACTAGGCGAGCGTCTTAATCTTGCCCATCAACTGACTGACTTCCGCGCTATCCTCCTCCTTGAGGCTTCGAGGGCGCCAGTTGTGGTGTTTCTTCAATGGAGCACTTGAAAATTCGGGGAGACCCATTCAGACTGGGTCAGGAAGAGCGACATCGTCAATATAGAACCATTCAGAAGGGCACTCTTCGGAAGCCTTCTTCGGTGTACCGGACAGGTATCCGGTCCCGGTGATGCGCCATACCTCGGCTCCTCCCACTTCGAATATTGATCCCCCTTGATTACGAGGGACTAGGCAGAACAGTTGTCTCTATAATTCAAAATGGGCCTCACAGCCCAGGAACAGCTCACATAGAGCAATGTAACCCGCGATGTGCAGGATGGAGGCGGGAGTTAAACTGTGCAGTTGGAGGCCATAATACTCCAGAAGTCCTCGGAGGAAGGGATGGATTGGAAATCCAACGCCTCTTAGCAAGACGGGAACGAAGCATACTCGTTCCACCCTAAACGGATTGGGGAAATTCTCCGCATGAACCTCGCCGTCGAAGGACGTTAATCCTGCTCGGAGGGGACTAGATCCGCGGGGGGAAGAAAGCCCTGTTTTTGCAGCTTCGTCAGCTGACCGTGAGATACGGAACATCTCTCCTAATCACCTTTTTCGGAGCCGTGGGAACGAGAAGAAGAGCTAGGAGTGCTAGCCATGTTGGAGTGGTTCCTCCTAGCGAGCTCTAAGAATTTTTTTTTCGCAGGGTGTGGAATGGATCTGAGATCTATTCTCTTTAAATAGGCACTTCTCTTGTATGGTCAGGGTGGTATGTGCAAAAATACCCTGACCTCTCGTATCCACTCGCCACGTGGAAGCTGAAGTCAGGAAGGTGTGGAAGCCGATGGGCGTGACATTAAATGGAAAAGTCGAATACCGCTCTTTAAGTTAGGGACTTTGAAGTAATTGGAGGGGGAACCCACCTTGCAATGCTGAAGACAATATGTGCGCCGGACACCTCATCATTGAAGTCTGGTTCGGGGGCTTCTCAGGGAGTTCTGGACTAAGGGGTCATCGGGCGTCCGACCTGTTTTACATGGACCGGACTATTGGGCCATGAAGATACAAGATAGAAGACTTTCTCCCATGTCCGGATAGGACTCTCCTTTGCGTGGATGGCAAGCTAGGCGGCAGGATGTACTATATCCTTTCTATGTAACCGACTTTGTACAACCCTAGTTCCCTCTGGTATCTATATAAACCAGAGGGTTTAGTCTGTATAGGACAATCATAATTAGATTGGCTATACTTCTAGGGTTTTAGCCATTACGATCTCATGGTAGATCCACACTTGTAACCCACATACTCATCAATATTAATCTAGCAGGACACTGGGTTTTACCTCCAGGGAGAGGGCCTGAACCTGGGTAAACATTGTGTTCCCTGTCTCCTGTTACCATCAACCTTGGACACACAATTTGGGATCCCCTACCCAAGATCCACCGGTTTTAACACCGACACCAGTAACCCGCCGGTGGTGAATCAGGCGGTTGAGGCGCCCGTGAATGGAGCGCCGATTCAGTCATGCGCTATGGACCCGCCTAGTTTTAATATGACTCTGCCTCCGCACGTGCCGACACCGTCGGGTCATTATTCTAATCCTTTGGACAATATGATTGTAGTAGCGTCATGATTGGCGGCTCTTCCAGTTGAAGGCGAGTCTCCAGCTACGATAGAGATGCGGAGGGCCAGACAACTTCTTCAGATGGCTGTGGCTCAACAGACGGCTTATTCGTATAGCCGTGAACAGATTCATTCTACCCCTCATCCAAGCCGAAGTTATAGCAGGCATATTGAGTCGCCGCAGTTTCAAGCAGTGAACATCGTCGTACCCAGCCTCGTGGGCATGACCCGGCGCTGGTGGTGTTGATGCTCAGACTTTGGTGGATCATGGCAGGGCGCGACGGGAGGCGGAGCTGGCGGCTCAGCTAGCGGCTCAACAGCAACCTCCGGTTTATCCATCAACATCTATGGAGGCTGGGGTGACCTCCAGAACCTTGGGTGTGCCGTGTTTAGCACCGGCTCTGCGTAATGATCGTTTGCCTAAGGATTTCAAGGGTCCTCATAAAGTACCTAATTACACGACAGATCAGCCCCCTGAAGCTTGGATTGAGATTTATGAGATGGCCATGGAGATGTTGGATGTTAGTGATGTTGCATGTGCTAAGTACTTCACCATGATGTTGGATGGGCTGGCTCGTACTTAGCTGAAAGGATTGCCCGCTAACTGCATCAGGTCATGGGCAGAGTTGAAAGCCTGTTTCATCCAAAGTTTTAAAGACATATGTAAGAATCCTCTGTCGATCTTGGATTTGGATTCCTGCATCCAAGGTGAAGGCGAGTCAACAACCAATTGGGTACGCCGGATCTCAGCTGTCATACACTCATCAGATAGTATCAATGCCGGTTCAGCAGTCCTGATGTTGGAGAAGAATTGCCGTTTTCTCCCCCTTAAGAAGAAATTGGGGCGGCTTAAGTGTCACTGCAATGACATGGGGGCGCTCATGGTGTCTCTCGTCAAATATGCCGATTCTGATAGTACCAAGGACCCTGACTCTGATGAAGAAAAGGCGGGCAAGGGAAAGAAGAGTGGCAGTGTGAAGGGACAACAGCATAACACGGAGAGTCATAGTGGCAATGGCAAACGTAAGGCGGAGAATAGTTTAGACTTTGTGGCCAACACCAATACGCAGAATAATAATCAACGTCGCTTAGGAAAGCTGGCCCGGTTTGGCGGGCCAAAGTTCATCCTTGAAGCTATGATGAACCAGCCTTGCCCAAAGCACGGTACACATGAAAAGTCCGCCAATCATCTGTGGAAGGATTGCTTCATCATGAGGGCGTATAGAAATTCCAATTTTTTCCAGAATAATCATGGCCCGAATGGAAGTTTAGGGTCCGGCTCTCACAGGCCTAGATTTGGTGGTGATGGTACAAACTCTGGCTTCCAAGGCCAAGGCAATCAGGGTGGCTTTAAACAGTAGTCTGGTGAAGGAAATTAACACCAGCAATCTGGTTATCAGAGTAATCTGAAGTAGTTGAATAGTCTACAGTATCATGTGTTCACTACGAGTTGAGCCGGCGGTTCCCCGTTTCTTGAGATGGTCTGAACATCCTATTCTTTGGAGCCGTGAGGATCACCCGCCCCGGGTTGACAATCCGGGTTAGTTGGCTTTGGTGGTTGGACACCAAGTTGGAGGGTATAGGTTCACTAAGGTGCTCATGGACGGAGGCAGCAACATCAATATCCTTTACTACGAAACTTTTCGTCGTATGAGTTTGACTGACAAGGATCTTAAGCCGTGTAACAATGTTATTCATGGTGTGGTACGTGGTAAATTAGCATATCCGGTGGGCAAGATAGCTTTGGAAGTGGCCTTTGGTGATGATCATGATTCCGGAGTTGAGACCTTAACCTTTGAGGTGGTTAAGATTAAGAGCCCTTATCATGCTTTGTTTGGGCGGACGGCTTATGCCAAGTTTATGGCGAGGCCTTGTTATGTTTATCTGCAACTCAAGATGTCGAGTTACAAGGGAACTATCACTATGCATGGCAACATGAAGATAGCCTTGGAATGTGAAGAAGGCGATGCTGCTTACGCCGAGTCTATTTGTGCAACTGAGGAGTTGAAGTTTTATAAAGACAATGTTGATCCGGCGGATATGACACCTTGAAGTAGCCAACTACAGAGCATGATCCTTCGTTGAAATTTAAGTCGGCGGATCACACTAAATTGGTTGATTTTGTTCCTGGTGACTCATCTAAGAAGTTCAGCATTAGTACTAATCAGGATCCGAAATAGGAAAGCACGCTCATCGAGTTCATCCATGAGATCCGGGACATCTTTGCATGGAAGCCTTCAGACATGCCAGGTATACCGAGGGAACTCGCTGAGCACACTCTCAATATTGATCCAAAGTTTAAACCGGTCAAGCAATTCCTTTGTCGTTTTAATGAAGAGAGGCGTAAGGCCATTGGTGAAGAAGTGGCCCGGATCTTGGAGGCTGGGTTCATCATTGAAGTTTTTCATCCTGAATGGTTGGCTAACCGGTGCTGGTACTTAAGAAAAATGGTACTTGGCACATGTGTGTGGATTACACAGACCTTAACAAGGCCTGTCCAGCTGATCCTTTCTCTCTGGCGACTTACCAGTGGTGTGTGCAAAATTGCCTTCATGATCAGATTGGGCGCAATGTTCATGCTTATGTGGATGATATTGTGGTGAAATCAATGAAGAAAGAAACCTTGATAGATGATTTGAAAGAGACCTTTGACAATCTCCAAATCTACAAGATGATGCTTAACCCGGCCAAATGTGTCTTTGGTGTACCAGCAGGCAAGCTCTTGGGTTTTTTGGTCTCTGAACAGGGTATTGAAGTTAACCCAGAGAAAATCAAGGCCATCACTTCTTTGGCTAAAATGGCATGTATTAACGATGTTCAGCCTCTGGCGGGTCATATTGCGGCCTTAATCCGGTTCATAAGCCGGCTAGGAGAAAAAGCTATCCCTCTGTACCAGATGATGAAGAAAATAGATCACTTTTGTCTAAAGTTATGCTGCTGATCAGGCGTTTGAAGCCTTCAAAAAATAGTTAGCTCAGCCGCCGATCCTTGCTGCCGCTATTGATAAAGAGCCCTTACTATTATATGTGGCTGCCAATAGCCGAGCTGTCAGTGTGGTAATCGTTGTGGAAAGGAAGGAATCAGGCAAGGAATATCCGGTTCAGCGCCCGGTTTACTACATCAGTGAGGTTCTCATTGAGTCCAAGTAGAGATATCCACATTGGAAAAAGCTGGTATATGGGGTGTTCATGGCTAGTCGAATGCTCAAGCAATATTTCCTTGGTCATCCCATCACTGTGGTTAGTTCTGCTCCTTTAGGGGATATTATTCAGCACAGAGAGGCTACGGGTTGGGTAGCCAAATGGGCCATTGAGCTCGGACCCCATGGGTTGAAGTATATGCCTCGGACAACTATTAAGTCTCAAGTACTGCTGGATTTTATTAATGACTGGACTGAGTTGCAGATGCCTGAGGAGAAGCTAGATAGCACATATTGGACTATTCACTTCGATGGATCCAGGCAATTGGAGGGCTCGGGGCTAGAGTTGTCTTGACTTCCCCACGAGGTGATAAATTTTGTTATGTTTTTAAGGTTGATGTTCCCTTGTACTAACAATGCAGCTGAGTATGAAGACTGACTCCATGGTCTTCGGATGGCTAAAGAGATGAATCTAAGCCGGGTGAGGTGTTTTGGTGACTCGGATTTGGTGGCTCAGCAAGTTTCAGGCACTTGGGATTCTAAGGACCCACTCATGGTAGCTTATCGCCGCGAGGTTGATGCTATTGCTGGTCATTTCAAAGGTTATCAAGTGGAACATGTTGATCGTAGGAAGAATGAGGCGGATGATGCTCTGAGTCGGTTAGGGTCCCAGCGTAAGCCGGTGCCACCTAAGGTTTTCCTTGATATTCTGCATAACCCTTCAGTCAAGTTGCCTACGGAGGAAGATCTTGCTATTCCTGACCTGGAGGCACAATTGGTAGAGGCTCTTCGTGCTATTCCTGATTGTACAGTTCCATATTTGGCTTATATGACCTTGGGAGAGTTACCTGAAGATGAAACTTTAGACAGGAAGATAACCCGGCGGTCTAAGTTAATGACTATTGTCAATGGAGACTTGCATCATTGCAGTGTCACAGGGGCATTTCAACATTGTGTTTCTCCTGAAGAAGGTCGTGAGATTCTACGGGAGATTCATGAAGGAGATTGTTATCATCATGCCATCTCTAAGTCTCTTGTAGCCAAGGCTTTCCGTCATGGGTTTTATTGGCTGCCGGCTCATGCTGATGCACAGGATTTGGTTAGTAAATTTGATGGCTGTCAGAAATTTTCAAGACGAGCTCATGCACCGGCTCAACAATTACGGATGATTCCAATTACTTGGTGTTTGCAGTCTGGGGGCTGGATATGGCTGGACCTTTCAAGCGGTCCAAAGATAAAAAGACCCACCTTTGGGTGGTGGTTGACAAATTCACAAAGTGGGTTGAGGCAGAGCCGGTCATTTAGTGTGACGCTGCAACAGTGGTTTAGTTCATGAAAAAGTGATTTTCCAGTTTGGCTTTCGTCACAACATTATAACTGGTAATGGCACTAATCTAACCAAGGGTGCTATGAAAGAATTTTGTCAACGAGAGCATATTCGTCTGGATGTATCATCAGTGGCTCACCCCCAGTCCAATGGTCAAGCTGAAAGAGCCAATCAAGAAATTTTGAAAGGCATTAAGCCCTGGCTTATGGTCACTTTGCAGAGGACACCGAGTTGTTGGGTGGAAGAATTGCCCTCAGTGCTATGGAGTATCAATACTACCCCCAACAGATCTACGGGTTACACGCCTCTTTTCATGGTTTACGAAGCGGAGGCGGTTCTCCCTAGTGACATCCATCACGACTCGCCCCGTGTGGCGGCTTATGTTGAAGGTGATAATGAAAAAGCACGTCAGGATTCTCTTGAGCTATTGGATGAGCAGCGTGACCGTGCGGCGGCTCGTTCGGGGATTTACCAGCAAGATATGCGTCATTATCACAGCCGCCGGGTTAAAACTAGAACCTTTCAAGAAGGCGATTTGGTGCTCCGGCTTATCCAGGATCGAACTGATATGCACAAGCTATCCCCACCTTGGGAAGGACCCTTTGTAGTCAGCAAAAATCTGAACAACGGGTCATACTACCTTATCGATGTTCGAGACCACAAGGACTCACGCACGTCGGAGGAGGAGACCCGCCGGCTGTGGAATATTGCTCATCTTCGGCCTTATTACACTTGAGCCACCGGCTCTTCCGATGTACATATTTTGTCCATGTATATATTATGATTAATATAATAAAGATGCCATCACCGATAATTCAAGGCCTCTTTCGTTTCATTTCTGAGAATAAATGAGTCTTTATTGTCACTTCATATGATCACTTGGGGCTTTTTGCTCATTGAGCATAGCTATGACTACCCTCTTGATCCGCCTTGTACGCCATGATTACCAAATACTTGGGGGCTTCCTGCTCGTTGAGCATAGCTATGACTACCCTATTGATCTGGCTTATACGCCTGGAATCAAATATTACTTGGGGGCACTTTGTTAATGAACAAGAGCTTTGGTGGCCCTTGTAATAAGCTTGGACGCCAGGTGTATTCACCAAAAAATCTGGGTTATCCTACCTTTGTTTGCATGCCACCCCGACCAGGTAATCCTGGAATGACTCACTATATTCTTGACAATCAATCTTCTAAGAAGACCCTGAGTTTGTCAAAGTTAAAATGGTGATTGGTCATGTGAGGTCCGGCTTATGGATTTGAATTAAGGTTTAACTCAGCGGCTGCGTGGCCCTTGAATAACGCTTGTTACGCAGGCTTGGCAGCCTATGAATGCCTTGTTTTCTGTTTGTTCTGGTTTTTATTTGATTTTTTTGGAGATTGATCTTTACTGCTGTGTTGATACATGGTGTAAAACTGATAAAGGCCATGTTTGCCTTATGGTTCATATATGAATCTACCCGGAGTTTTTAGTAATTTGGCCCGGTTTTGGACTTTAAGTCACCGTTGTATGATGATTATGTGTTTGGAGTAGTGGCTCTAAGATTTGGGATTACCCCTTGCCGCATATGGCATTGTGAGCCAGCGGTATGCTCTCACACTTGGGTTGTAACCCTTACTGCACGATGTATGATAAGCCGACAGCATGAATAAAATATCACAGGTATGATATTTATTTGTTATGATTATATGAGGTTTTGCTAAACCGGCCCTGGTTTTGGACTATTTAGTCATCAGTGGCTTTTATATTGGGTATTATGACCCGCCCTGGGGTAAACCGCCAGGGCACCTGTTATCTGTCTACATGCAGGAAAATTGATAAGCATGGTCTGTATAATTGATGATATCAATCAGCATAAGTGGCAGATCTTTTGATGATGGATCGGCAGTGTATGCAAATAAAACACGCACGATGGCGTGATAGATCAGAATTGTTTAACTAGCCTATTACAAGGCATCCGACGACTCAAAGGGACAAGTGTTTTTTGGACATAGTATCACTGGCAAGCTGGCTCATGAATCTTGGCAGGTTGAAGCCTCTGGATCATCCTGCACTTCTTCTTGTTCTTCAGATCCTTGATTATCCATTGGCTGAAAGTCAGGCGTAGCCCAGTTGATACCGGTCAACACTCTAAACATAGCTGCATCATCTATAAGATTTGATGCATCAATGTCAGGAGCGAAGGTGCTTACACGTCGGTGGGATGAGGTCCACCTCTTGATGAACCAGCGCCTTCATCTTCTTGTTCTCAGCATCATAAGCCGCCTGGTATTGAGATAGATTGGTTTCTTCAGATAGCTTTCTCGCTAGTGGATTCATTGCTCTTGCTATTTCTGCAAAGTCATCAGCACTGAAGGGAGACCCGTGTTCTTTTACACTCAGGCATCCATTGGCCAAGTCTTCTGGGTCCAGATCGGCTTGCCACGCCTCTGCCCGACTTAAGGCAGTCAATACGCCGACTCTGGCAGTTGTTCGTTTTGAATCGTCGATCCTTTGGGGCAGCACTGATAGCCTCTCCAATGTTTCCTTGATGAGAGTGGGCAAATGCTTTTTATGGATAGTAGCAGCAATGGTCCATTGAGCGCTAGTGTATAGCTTTTCTACAAGAGTGTGGACCGCCTTCAGCTTGATACGCATGGCTGAGCCCAACTTGACGCTCTGAGAGCCTGTATCAGTAAAGGTACTGATAAACCGACAAATGATTATGATATGCTTACTGGTGTACAGGAGTTATGTTTATTACTTATTGAAGATAGCTGATGTCATGCTATTCATATGATGCTTTAAACCGGACAATTCGCCAGTCACCGGTTTAAGGGCTGCCTCGACATCTTCTGCTCTCTTTAATAGAGCCTCCTTCCCAGTCTCCAAGCCAGTTTTATCAGCATTGAAGTTCTATTTCAGCTGCTCAATCATCTCCAATGTAGTCTTCAGTTCTGAATTGGCCTTGGATGTCTCAGATTGCTGAGTTTTAATATTGGCCCTTAGATCATTCATTTGGGAATCCTTCTCGGTTAGTTCAGCCTGCGACATGAACAAACATGGAAGGTATTACGATCATGATTATTTTTTATGTCCCAAGCACAATACAAGTATTTTCCTTGGCACTTGGGGGCTATTGCCTATCGCTCTTTTCAAGAAAAATTTATCTGATGACCCGGGCAAAATGATATGATCCAGTTTATAAAGGCTACATATTGGGATATTGGTATCAGCCATGGTGATAAGTCCCGGTTTATTCATACTGTTTAAAACGGCCCTTGGGGGCTACAGATGCAAAATTGATTACTGCTAATTGAAGTCCTGGCTAACTTGACAGTTTAATCCGGCCCTTGGGGGCTACTAGTGATGATGTTCATCTATTTTGTGACTATATGAAAGTCTACAGTATATTCAATTTTATCATATTCCATAGACTTGGCGGCTGATAGAGATATATTTATGAGGAGGATTTTGCTCGATTACCTCATAGCACTCTGATGTCTACTACGCAACTCTATTCTTGTAGACACGTGTTAGGCCTCCAAGCGCAAAGTTTTGTAGGACAGTAGCAATTTTCCTTCAAGTGGATGACCTAAGGTTTATCAATCCGTGATAGGTGTAGGATGAAGATGGTCTCTCTCAAATGACCCTGCAGCCAAATACAAGCAATCTCTTGTGTCCCCAACACACCCAATACAATGGCAAATTGTATAGGTGCACTAGTTCGGCGAAGATATGGTGATAAAGTGTAATATGGATAGTAGATATTGGTTTTTGTAATCTGAAATTATAAAAATAGCAAGGTAACTAATAGTAAACGGGCACAAAAACGGTGTTGCAATGCTTAAAAATGTGGCCTAGGGTCCGTACATTCGCTAGTGCAATCTCTCGATAGTGCTAACATAGTTAGATCATATGATTATCCCTCAAAGTATAGCAAAGAATCACTCCCGAGTTCCTATTAGCGGAGAACAAAAGGTACGAATTGTTTGTAGGGTGTGAATCCACCTCGAAGCTATTCTTTCCGATCGATCTATTCAAGAGTTCGTACTAAAATTACACAAAGCTATTGTTTCTATTCGATCTATCCTAGAGTTCGTACTAGAATAACACCAAAGCATATTCCTATTCAGAATACTCCATCCACATAAAGAACTACAAAGAGTGCCCCAAGATTTCTACCAGAGAAACAAGAACAAGAACGTGCATAAACCCCTATGCATAGATTACCCCAATATCACCGCGGGAATCCGCAAGTTGAGTGCCAAAACATATATCAAGTGAATCAATATGATACCCCATTGTCACCACAAGTATTCAATTGCAAGACATGTATCAAGTGTTCTCAAATCCATCATGGTGGCCGCCGGGATGATGAAGATGGCCACCGGAGATGATCCCCCCTCCGACAAGGTGCTGGAATGGGTCTAGATTGGTTTTCTGTGGCTACGGAGCCCTGCGGCGGTGGAACTTCTGATCTAGGTTAACCCCGAGGGGTTTTGGAATATTTGGGATTTATTGTTCAAAGGGGTACGGGAGGCCACCGAGGTGGGCATAACCCAACTAGGCGCACCAGGGGTCCATGGCGCGCCCTGGTGGGTTGTGCCCCCCTCGCGGCACCCCCAGGTGCAGCTCTGGCCCAATGGGTTCCTTCTGGTCCAAAAAAATCCCCGTAAAGTTTTGCGGTGTTTGGACTCCGTTTGATATTGATTTTATGCGATGTAAAGAAACAAGCAAAAAATAGCAACTGGCACTGGGCACTGGGTCAATAGGTTAGCCCCCAAAAATGATATAAAGTTGCTATAAAATGATTGTAAAACACCCAAGAATGATAAAATAACAGCATGAATACCTCATCAATTATAGATACGTTGGAGACGTATCAGCATCCCCAAGCTTAATCAATACTCGTCCTCGAGTAGGTAAAGGATAAAAGAAATAATTTATGAAGTGTGAATGCTAGAAAAATGCACAAGTTTGATCAATTATAATTTCAATCACTTTTCCTAGCATCATAACAACAATTCTTTCTCATAAATTTTCTCATGTTATAGTGGTAACCAATTCACATGTTAAGGTTCAAACAATGAACTCTCTTGAAACTCAACAACCTATGTTCTCAGTCACCAAGTAATTGCAATTCAACTTATTCAACAGAGTTTAAGTAAGAGCTCCACATACTAAACCATCATATAGTATTGTATGATTGCTAACACTCACCTTGTACACATGAGAAAAACGTTTCAGCCGGACACATAGAAAGATAGGGGCTTATTGTTTTGCCTCCAAACACATTCACCTCAAGGTTGATGACAACAATAATAATGCATGCTACCCATATCCAACTGGATATATGTGCCTAGATCTTTCCTCACCACATGATGCTTGCCAAAGGTGAAAAATAAAAAGGAATATAGAGAAAAACTTTGACTCTTTGCATAAAAGTAAATACTGAAAAGTAAAAGATAGGCCCTTCGCAGAGGGAAGTAGGGATTTGTAGAGGTGCCAGAGCTCAAAGCGAAAATTGGGAGATAAAAGCATTTTCATAGGCATACTTTTCCCACCAACGAAAATGACTTAGAGCTCCCAACACTTTCCTTGGTAGATATATCATAGGCGGTTCCCAAACAGAAAATAAAGTTTATTCCTTTTCCACCATGCTTTCACTTTCCCTGGCTAACCGTATCCACGGGTGCCCTCCATAACAACACTTTCCAAGGAATTTATTATTTGACAGCATAAAGTAGATTCATTTTTCATTTCGGAACTGGGCATCCCTAATACCTTTGCCTTACTCTCGTGCAATGACAAGTGAATAAACACTTATCGTGAGAATAACACATCTAGCATGGAAAATATTGGCTACCCCTCACCGCCTCGCGAGCGGTACAAGCACACAAAAGAGAAATTTATTTTGAAAATTAGATATGGCACATAGAAATTTGCTTAGAACAGCAAAAGAATACGCATATAGGTAGGTATGGTGGACTCTTGAAAATAATATTTGGGTTTAAGGGGTTTTGGATGCACAAGTAGTATCTCTACTTGGTGTGGAATTTTTGGCTAGCAAAGATGGGGGGCAAGCACCACATGTTGAAGTATCTATGATAATATAACTTCTATGTGAATATGAACAAACATAAATCATTATGTTGTCTTCCTTGTCCAACATCAACTATTTTGGCATATAATATTTTGATGGGGGCTCACAATCACAAAACATTTCCATGATAGTGTATTTATATGTGAAAGTTCTCTTCCTTATACTAATTATTCGTGAATTGCTTGTATGACCAATATTGTGATTGTCAAGCCTCAAAACATTTCACTTTCTAAACCCAATGTGAAGTTACCACTAGGCGTGATATGATTTCAACATCATGACATTCAATTTATTCAACAATTTACTCATAGGATAAAAGTGAAGCAGAAGAGCAATTCCATAGAAAAGAGCTTCGTTGACGGGATGTGAATGCTGCTTACTTAGCCTCCTGGCAACTATTTGAGGACTCTATTTTATTTGAAAAAAAACTTTCAGATCTAAGTATTTTATTAAAACAGCAAGAAAAACAAAATAAAATGACATTCCAATAATAGCAGAACTCATGTGGAGAAGCAAAAACTTAGGCTCAACCAATACTAACTGATAATTGTT
Organism: Triticum dicoccoides; assembly: GCF_002162155.2. Classification (NCBI taxonomy): domain Eukaryota; kingdom Viridiplantae; phylum Streptophyta; class Magnoliopsida; order Poales; family Poaceae; genus Triticum; species Triticum dicoccoides. Next base: position 338,683,867 of record NC_041382.1, read on the forward strand.
GAACAAGAAAGGTGGGATGCCTATCGGGGCATCCCCAAGCTTAGATGCTTGAGACTTCATGAGATATTATTTTGGGGTGCCTTGGGCATCCCCAAGCTTGAGCTTTTGTGTCTCCTTGATTCCTCTCATATCACGGTTTTCCTAAATCTCGAAAGCTTCATCCACACAAATCTCAACAAGAACTCGTCAGATAAGTTAGTATAAACCAATGTCGGCGTTCTGGGAACGGGGGTCCCCAGACTTGCCTGCCTGCGGCCCGTGGCGTGGCTCCTCATCCTCACCAGCAAACACTCAAGACCCTTGTGAGGGGCCAAGCCTCGCGAGGGAGACGACGCAAGACCTCCTCATGGGCGGCCTCACTAGGCTGGCTCGGGAGGGGAAGAGAGATCAAGGCAAGGGACACCTCGTGAGGTTTGCGTGACGCAAGCCATGAAGACTGGAGCCAGGCGGGTGCCAGGCGGGCGCCAGCACGCGCAGTGTCCTCATTTCCTCTTTGGTGCTAAAGAGGCAAGCGCTAGTGAGGAGTCCCGAGGCATTAGGCAAAGGTTTCCATATCGATGCAATAAGACCAAGACCAGCAGGACAACAGGAAGGAGGTCACTGTGGAGCCCAAGACGGCGTCACCACGAGAGCCTTTGGCAGGCGAAGACTACTTTTGTCAGGATAGCTTGTACTAGCTGCCTCCCTTCAAATTGGCCGTTGTGGGATCCCTTCCCGCTCAATATTTGGGAAGAGGACTGGGGCCTCTATATATAGGGCAAGCCACCACTGTAGGGGCAACTGAAAAAGGATCGGCTCATCTAGAGAGAGAGAGAATCCACAACCACACAAGTTCACGAAGCACAAGAACACCTCTCCTCAGGAGGTTGTTCTTACCTTGTAACTCTTCATCCTCAGCCCAAGAGGCAATCCACCACACCACACAGGAGTAGGGTATTACACCACAACGGTGGCCCGAACCAGTATAAATCTTGTGTCTCTCATTCTTTGGGTTCGTCGAGCTAGGCCGTGAGATCGCGTCGAGTGCGAGCTAGAGAGGGGGAGAGTTCTTTGTGCGCACCCGAGTGTTCGAACCTCAAGGGTTTTGCCGGAACCCTAAATCTGACAACCAATGCAAAAAACCTTATCATTCTCTACTATAGCAAATGAAAAAAATTATTATTCAACATTGCATACTAAATGCCTCTACATATTTAATACTCATATCCTCAAATAGAATTACTAAACAAGCAAACATATGCAAACAATGCAAACATAACAGCAATCTGCCAAAACAGTACAGTCTGTAAAGAATGCAAGAGTAACAATACTTCTTCAACTCCAAACATTATGAAAATTTACCACACTGTAGAAAATTTATCAGAGCTCATTTTGCAAAAAGTTTCAATATTGTATCACATTCTTACATTTCTAGGGAATTTTGGCAACAGCGGTGAACTTTCTGTTTTCAAACAGCAACAAATATACTTGCAAAATAAGCATGGCAAAGGGTATCATTGCCAATTCTATTGAAATAAAAGACGCAAAACATTATTATAAATAAAAGCAAGAAAATACTAACAAAATAAAATGACGCTCCAAGCAAAACACATATCATGTGACGAATGTAACCATAGCTCCAAGTGAGGTTACCGATAATGTTGGAGACGAAAGAGGGGATGCCTTCCGGGGCATCCCCAAGCTTAGTTGCTTGGATCTTCCTTGAATATTTCTTTGGGATTGCCTTTAGAATCGCCAATCTTAGGTTCTTGTCACTCCTTATTCTCCTCATATCGATATCTCACCCAAAACTTGAAAACTTCAATCACACAAAACTTAACGGAACTTTATGAGATGGGTTAGTATGATAAAGAGCAAACCATTCCACTTTTGGTACTTCCAAAGACAAGATTCATAATTGTTCTCACACAATTCCTACTGTATCATATCATTTACACAATTTATATTGATCAGTATACGCCATAGAAACTAGGAAACAAGCAAACTATGCATTGAAAACAAAATCTGTCAAAAACAGATCAATCTGTAGTAATCTGCACTCAAACCATACTTCTGCTACTCCAAAAATTCTAAGAAATTAGGACAACCTGAGAAATTTGTCCATTAATCTTTCGCGAAAAGAATTAGCCTTTTATCACGCTTCTGTTAAAAATTAGAATTGTTTCCCTGAGCGCAAAAATTTCTGTTTTTCAGCAAGATCAAATCAACTATCACCGTAAGCCGTCCCAAAGGTCTTACTTGGCACTTTATTTAAACAAAAGCAATAAAACATGATTACTACAGTAGCCTAATCATGTGAACACACAAAAACATTAGGTAAAAGTGTTGGGTTGTCTCTGAACAAGCGCTTTTCTTTTATGCCTTTTAGCTAGGCATGATGACTTCAATGATGCTCGCATAAAAGATAAGAATTGAAACATAACAAGAGCATCATGAAACACATGGCAAGCACATTTAAGTCTAACCCACTTCCTATGCATAGGGATTTTGTGAGCAAAAAACTTATGAGAACAAGAATCAACTAGCATAGGAAGGCGAAACAAGCATAACTTCAAATTTTTCAACACATAGAGAGGATACTTGATATTATTGCAATTCCCACAAGCATAAGTTCCTCCCTCATAATAATTTTCAGTGGCATCATGAATGAAGTCAACAATATAACCATCACATAAAGCATTCTTTTCATGATACATAAACATAGAAATTTTGTTACTCTCCACATAAGCAAATTTATTCTCATCTATAATAGTGGGAGCAAACTCAACAAAATAACTATCATGAGAGTGAAAATTAAAATCATGATGACAAGTTTCATGGTTATCATTATTCTTTATAGCATACATGTCATCACCATAATCATCATATATGGGAGGCATGCTTTCATCATAATAAAATTTGTCATCAAAACTTGGGGAGCTAAAAATATCATAATCATCAAATATAGCATCTCCAAGCTTTTGGTTTTGCATATCATTAGCATCACAGATATTCAAAGAATTCATACTAACAACATTGCAATCATACTCATCATTCAAATATTTTGTGCCAAATATTTTATTTACATCTTCTTCTAACAATTGAGCACAATTTTCCTAACCATCATTTTCAAATATTATAAAGATGATCAATAATATGATGCAACCTCAATTCCATTTTGTAGTTTTATTTTATAAACCAAACTAGTGATAAAAAGAAACTAAAAGATTTGATTGCAAGATCTAAAGATATACTTTTATGCACTCACCTCCCCAGCAACGGCGCCAAAAAAGAGCTTGATATCTACTACGCAACTTTATTCTTGTAGACACGTGTTTTGGCCTCCAAGCGTAGAGTTTTGTAGGACAGTAGCAATTTTCCCTCAAGTGGATGACCTAAGGTTTAACAATCCGTGAGAGGTGTAGGATGAAGATGGTCTCTCTCAAATGAACCTGCAACCAAATACAAGCAATCTCTTGTGTCCCCAACACACCCAATACAATGGCAAATTGTATAGGTGCACTAGTTCGGCGAAGAGATGGTGATAAAAGTGTAATATGGATAGTAGATATTGGTTTTTTGTAATCTGAAATTATTAAAAAGCAAGGTAACTAATAGTAAACAGGCACAAAAATAGTGTTGCAATGCTTAGAAATGAGGCCTAGGGTCCGTACTTTCGCTAGTGCAATCTCTCAACAGTGCTAACATAGTTGGATCATATGATTATCCCTCAAAGTACAGCAAAGAATCACTCCCGAGTTCCTATTAGCGGAGAACAAAAGGTATGAATTGTTTGTAGTGTGCGAAGCCACCTAAAAGCAATTCTTTTTGATCGATCTATTCAAGAGTCACTACTAGGGAAAAGCTTATAGACAGATGCTTACTAGTAGCGAGGGTTTATATCCCTCGCTACTACTACTTACTAGTAGCACGGGTTTTTAACCCTCGCTACTACTAAGCGGTCTCTACCGTGCCCTCCCGGAACATGCCATAGTAGTAGCGAGGGGTACAAACCCGCGCTACTACTAAGTTGATAGTAGTAGCATGGTTTTACACCCCTCGCTACTACTAAGTACGAGGTAGGTGAAATCCCCGTTTCCTCAGCCGAATCTCTCCTCTCTCCCTCACTTTCCCCCTCTCTCACATTCCTCGTCTCTCCCTCATACTCCAGCGGTGGCCGCCGCTGGTACACTCTGCTTTCTTCGCCCCTCCCTCTCCGAGATCCCTTCGGTGGGCGGTCGCCGGAGCTCCTCGCCGCCGCCAAGATGCGGAAGCGCGACCACGACATCCTCCTCCTCGCCGCCTTCACCGTCTTCTTCTTGCTCCAGGTCAACCCTCCCCCCTCTCCGATTCGATCCGGAACGCTAGCTGACCCATCCCCCTCCTCCTCCGGTAGCATGAGGGCGACTTCTTGTTCCAGAAGACGTGGACCTCCTCCTGCCGCCGCTCGTCGCCGACCTCAATGGCGATGGCCGCCGTGAGGTGTTGCTCCCCACGCATGATGCCAAGATGCAGGTCCTCCAGCTCCTAGCCCACGCCGGGCTGGCCTCCGCGGCCGCCCTCGATGGCTTCCATGAGGCACGTGTCATGGACGAGATCTCCCTGCTCCCGGCCAACTTGCGCGTGTCATGTGCTCGAGATTTTTTTTTGGTTTTTCAAATTAATAGTAGTAGCGCGGGTCACAGACACGCGCTACTACTAACATATGTACTAGTAGCGCGGGATGCACCGTGCTACTACTACTAGTTAGCTGTAGCCCCGTAGTAGTAGCGCAGGCACCCGCGCTACTACTAGCTTTTAACCCGCGCTACTACTAGGCTTTTTCCTAGTAGTGAGTTCGTACTAAAATAAAACAAAGCTATTGTTTCCGTTCAATCTATCCTAGAGTTTGTACTAGAATAACACCAAAGCATATTCATATTCATAATAATCAATCCACACAAAGAACTACAAAGAGTGCCCCAAGATTTCTATCAGAGAAACAAGAACAAGAACGTGCATCAACCCTTATGCATAGATTACCCCAATATCATCGCGGGAATCCGCAAGTTGAGTGCCAAAACATATATCAAGTGAATCAATATGATACCCCATTGTCACCACGAGTATTCAATTGCAAGAAATATATCAAGTGTTCTCAAAGGCATAAAAGTATTCAATCCGATAACCATGAAATCTCAAAGGGAAAAACTCAATTCATCAGAACAAGATAGAGAGGGGAAAACGCCATATGATCTGACTATATTAACAAAGCCCCGCGATACATCAAGATCGTGACATCTCAAGAACATGAGAGAGAGAGAGAGATTAAAACATAGCTACTGGTGAAAACCCTCAGCCCCGAGGGTTGACTACTCCCTTCTCATCGTGGTGGCCGCCGGGATGATGAAGATGGCCACCAGAGATGACCCCCCACCGGCAGGGTGCCAGAACGAGTCTAGATTGGTTTTCGGTGGCGACGGAGCCCTGCGGTAGCGGAACTTCTGATCTAGGTTAACCCCAAGGGGTTTCGGAATATTTGGGGATTTATAGTGCAAAGAAGGGGTACAGGAGGCCACCGAGGTGGGCACAACCCACCTGGGCGCGCCAGGGGGCCCTAGCGCGCCGTGGTGGGTTGTGCCGCCCTCGGGGCACCCCCCCAGTTGCAGCTCTGGCCCAACTGGTTCCTTCTGGTCAAAAAAATCCCCGTAAAGTTTCGCGGTGTTTGGACTCCGGTTGATATTGATTTTCTGCGATGTAAAAAAGAAGCAAAAAACAGCAACTGGCACTGGGCACTGGGTCAATAGGTTAGTCCCAAAAAATGATATAAATTGCTATAAAATGATTGTAAAACACCCAAGAATGATAAAATAATAGCATGAATACTTCATAAATTATAGATACGTTGGAGACGTATCACGCTCCTTCATCAAGTTGACCAAGCCGGCTTCAAAATCACGGCTCGCATACAGACGGTTCAAATAACCGGAGTGGATTTCTTGGGCGCCGAACTGAGCATAGCTTTCCAAGTCTACCTTCCACTTGCCTTTATCAGCAGCAAAAAATTCTTCATTGGCGATGTGCTTGGATAACTAGTTCAATGTCCATATGATCTATGGTGACGTTGTGATCTTCTGGTGGCGGCTCATCAATGGTAGCCTCAACAGTTGGATGAGAGGCTTCTGGCATTTGTTTTTCTGGATCAGAAGGGTTGGAATCTTCAGCCGGTTTGTTCAGTTGTGCCTTCTTGCTAGGTTTGGCCATACTAGTGGAAATATGAAATACAAAGATGTCAGCATATCAATCAGCCATGAAGATTTGAATGATGGAATACACCCTTACCCAGGCACAGTTTTGAAGGCTGGGATTTGAGTTCATGTTAAGTCGCTGGAGGAGGAATGAGATGTTCCCTGATAGTTTGAATCAGACGGGTTAAGAGGTTGTCGAAAAATACCAGCCTTGGGATAAGATAAGTCGGAAATATTCCAAACCTCCGGTCAACGTTTGCGAGGTGCTGGGGTGTTCGGTAAGCCAAAGGATAAAACTCCAGCGCCACTATTCCGGGTTGTGTGGCAAGCTTCATATTGCTGCTTCCTGAAAAGAAAGTTGGGATCCAAGTGAGCTAAAGGGTGAGAAAATCTTACTTTCTGGCTTGCTTGTCGGGTTTTCTATGTTGGCAGAGGTTCTGAGCCGGAGGAAAGAGTAATTACCTCTTCGTCATCTCCACGGCTGGCCTCCGCATCATCCTGATAATGGTCATTGTCAATAAGATGTACAAAAAACGAGCCAAGGGACTCAAGTTCAACCTCCGACTCATCGTCATCATCATCATCACCCAAGTTAAATAACTCAGCGGCTTTGGTCTTCTTCTTGGCAAGCTTTTTGATAGCCTTGCTCTTGGTCTGGGTCTTCTTGGCCGGTTTATCCAATAGCTTCTTGGTACAAAAAGGTGAATCATCCTGTAAAATTCAATGAGTATGAACAGGCGGTACAAATGAAAACATAGTTCAAGTATGCATTTGAGTCAAGGCATACAGCTAGCAGTTTATTCTGAACACAGAAAGGATTTAATCTGACTTGACTGGAATCTTCCAAGCTCTTATTTAGCAGGGTTTTGGTCATATTATTGATGTCTTCATCAGTCACTTCGATCTGGCAGTGGCGTTGAGGATCTGTTAGCTCGCCAGTGTACTCGCGCATTAAGCCAGGCCGATGGCTTAGAGGTATGACTCTCCAGGCGTCCCAACATCGAACTAGATCAATTCCGGTCAAACCGTTGGCCATCAAGGCCCGGATCCTTGCAAAAAACAGCATGTATTTCTTCCGCTCTATTGTGCTGATACGGTCTGGAAGATGATGTCTATTACTAAGCCGGCTGGCGCGATAACCCGACAAGGGATTTTCCCCTTCTGGCGAAGTATCTTGGCAGTAAAACCAAATCTGGTTCCAGTCTTTGGGGTGACTAGGAAGAGTGGCAGCTGGGAAGGTGGCTTCTTTCCATCGCTGTATAGAAATGCCGCCTAGCTCTAAGCTAGGCCACTCTATGAACTCGTTTTGCCGGTTTAAGTAGTAGAACTCCCTGAATAGTTCTACGACTGGCTCGTGTTGAAGGTACACCTCCCAGAATACTTGAACTTGCAGATGTTTGAAACAGAGTTGGGTCCTATATCTTCTAGATGGAGCTTGAAAAAATGCAGCACATCGCGGAAGAATTTCGAGTTGGGAGGGCTGAAGCTCCGGTTTATGTGATCAGTAAAAACAATCACTTCGCCGCCCTTAGGCTTAGGATGAGTTTCATTGCCTAGAATCCTCCGATGGATGACATCTTTTTTGGCTAAGACGCCAGTCTGAACATATTCATTCAGGTCTTCCTCGGTGACACGTGAAATGACCCAGTTGCAAGCGGTGACAGTCTTGACCATTTTCAAGGAAAAAGGGCTAAAAGAAAGAAAGAAATTACCGGCTTAAGATCATGTTATTAGGCCGGATCATTGACCAAAAGGTAAAAATACGGTAAGCAGGCTAACAGGTCAAGCCTGAGAATGAACATTGATGTACGCAGATATTCATATTGGTGGCTTAAAAGGGGACTAATGGTACCTACCGGATTAAGGATTCTGTTGTTAAGCCAGACAGAGTTTAAAAGACAAGTATATTATGCAAAACCAAATGACAACGATGAATAAGCTAGCATGGTTAACCCGGAGAAGCATTGCCGGGTCACGCAAATTATGAAGTGCATGGTGGAGGTTTAGACATGTCCTAGTTTTACATGATGGGTCTTGGTTTGTGGTATAAGCCGCCATGGTAGCTATGGTACTTCAAATTGATCAGCGAAAATTTTGCTAAGTGTTGGGCCAACAGATTTTGCAAGTTGGAGCAATAATTTTCGATCTACCATAGTTCACAAAAAGATAGTAAAAGTTAAACCTAAGGTGACGACAACAGAAGCTTTGATGCTCTGATGAGGTTTTGTTCGGAAAGATGTTACTCTGACGATAAAAATGAATGCTAAACTACTACCGCACAAAGTTCATGACCTATTCAGATTGAACGCTGCTTGAGTTGAAGAACATGAAGGACGGGCAAGAACACCGATGAACTATCCAAACCGTAATGCAGATCTGAGATAAAAGGAGAGGTGCACTTAGAGGTGATGAGGAACAACAGTGACGCGCCGAAGTCCTCTGGTCTAGTCAGGTTGATGCAGCAGCCTGAGTGAGCACATTGGTCGGAGGTCGCGGCGGCGGAGGTTGGGCGACGGAGAAGACGCGAGAGGAAGACGAAGGCAAAGAGGGAAGGGGGGAAATGATAAAGACCCTCGTCCCTATTTATAAGGGGGTGGATACAAGGTATGCGAAGGAATCGAGGAGGCCGAATTCATCATGTGGCTATATGGATGACTCGATTTTCAGGATGATTATTAAGATAAGGATCAGTTAAGATATTCTTGGCCTTGTGCGAGATTAATCTAGAATGACATCTTGGCGGGGTAAGAAGACTTTGTGAGCTGACGTCACAGCTGGTTATAGGAAGGTTTATCAAACAAGTAATGCAAGACTTTGACAAGATAGGTGTTGAAGATTGATATGAACAAGCTCAAATCAACCTAGGGCCTAATGTTGGGGATATAACTACTGGGTATGAACCGCCCAGGAGGGGCCGGGTTATACCACTGGCGACTTATCAATGAAGATGGCAGTTTATACAAGCCCATTGAAGGCCCAATACCCAGAGGCGACTTAAGGCCCAAGCGGATGAACCTCCATATGTGTATGACTTGTTTTGTAAGGCAAGCATAGCTAGTCACCGAGCGGGACATGGTGTGTATGAGCCGGCCGGGACTCCATGAGCTGCCGGGCGTTTTCCTGTGTATATAAAGGGACGACACGATGGCGGTTTAGGGAAAAGTAACAGCAATCGAGAGCTAGGTCAAGCGTATTCACTCCCTGGTAATCGAAACCCTGGCAATACAACACAAAGTAGGAGTAGGCTTTTACCTCGTTGAGAGGGGCCAAACCTGGGTAAACTCTCCATGTCCTTTGTCTCGTTTAACCCCTTCAAGCTAATCTAGTTGTGATGGCTCCATGACTAAGTCCTTGCACTAGGACATCTGCCGTGTCAAGTCCACGACATGAACTCTTGTCACCCTCTTATATGATTGGCCTCAACAACGAGCTTTGTACAACTACAAGCCCCATGTCTATGTCATATATGTGCGGATCCAGGTCAGAAAACAAACACAAGGAATGATGCAAAAATATTGCACTAACCACATCCATGGTCATATGAAGAATCAAGGACACATGTGTCCAAGCTATTTCAGTAAGGTATCCTAACAATGAAAAACATAACCGTCAAAGGATGAGACTGACAGCAAAGGTATGATGATTTTTGCATGACCATCAGAGTCCGGATACCAAAGTCGGTTGGCTAACATGATTCCATATGAATCCACAAAGGCATACCCTCAGAAGCCTACTCTGTACTACAAGGACTTCTTATCCCGGTGACCCGTTTAAAATTGTTAGTGTGGAATATCCAAGTCTGTTCTGTCAGATCCAAGATTTCCTTTGCAAACTCTGTAGTTTGACTTCAGTGGCAGTGTTAAAGCATCTTATAGCCTATTACCACAAATGGGTATACCGACTGCATGACTAAGTCAGAAGCCGAACAATCCGCTCAGACCAGGTATACTCACTGGCGGAATCAAGTAAATGGACAACCTATCATGAAAAGTATCTTCCCGCCAGCACCCTATCAGGCTAGTCTGAAGATGCTAATGTTTGAGGTATGCTACAACTATAAGTCCATAACCCTTTATATTGATCATGTTAGAAGGAAGTCGAATGTTTGGTACATATCTCATGCTCGAGTCGAAGAAACAAAGCAAGATAAGTCAGCACCACCTGTGAGCAGTCATATCTCGTCAGGAGAATGGCCATGATTCTCAGCAATTGATTGAACCCGGAAGACATGTATTTGTTTGACCATCCCCATGGCGGAAGTAATAAGTTTTCATGACAAAAGGGAAATTTATGCTCAGATCTTTTGGATATCACCATAGATATGAAAGAATCAATGTCAGCAAAAGGATTTGGTATATGAGGAAATACCCGTTAGGATTTGGGAAGCAAACTACCCGAGCGAGGTAATCAGATCATGTGAAAATCAGGGGGGACAACATACAAAGGAAATGGATACCCGAGTTGGAAATGGTGTCCTCTAGTCATACTTGTTCCTTGAGCAACCACATCTCGAGGAAGTGATTTCTTTAAGGGGGAAGGTTTGTAACACCCTGGGTTTTTGGCCCTTTCTGTTCTTTTTGATTTATTTGGTTTTTGCTCTGATTTTCTTTTTGGAGTGGTTCTGTGGCCTTGCAAACTGGTATATCTTCATCACTTCTTCATCCAAGTGGCTCATCAGTCTCAAATCTTTCTCAAGATCATGTCATTTTCCATTCTATCTCCACCTCAAAATTCTTTTGTAGGGGATATTACTTTTTCTACTAAAGGATTAACCCTATTTGCCCTAGGTTATGAAGCAACCTATATTTCTGTCACTCCCAAGATTCCCAAATAATTCTCATAAGTTGTTTGGGTCATATATCCCTCAAATATGATGAAACTTTCCTTCCCTAACCCAAAGATAATTCCCCAATATTATTTCTTCACTTCTGTCCATAGTGCTCTTCTTTGAAGGAAGTGCCACATACCTTTTCTTGATTTCTCCCAACCTTTTTGAGCATGCTCTTTCATCCAAATCATTGCCTCATGCCAAAATTCATCTCCATTTGCCTAGTGAATCTTCCTCGGTGATTTTTCAAAGTTTCTGTCAAACAGAAGCTCTCTTGAAGGAAGTACTAGCTAGGAGTATCCAAATGATTTGAGATTTTGCATACTCATTAATGTGCTCATATCATCACACTCCTACAATTTTAAGCTCCATCCAATCATCTATGTGAGCATATGATCAAATCTTTGCTTCTAGCAATATTTCGAGGTTGTGAAGCAAGTATATATTATATTGCTTCATTAGTTCTAGGAAATTACCAGATCATGCTCCTACCAATATCACTACTCTCTACCAAATTTGGGATCATTTGAGCAATCCATTTTCTCTCTAGAATTATTCGAATATTCTGGACAGAGAGGATATCTATAAAGGAAGTAGCATTCTGGAGAGTCCATTTGATACGAATTTTGTACAGCATCTTGATATGTCCATATCATTAGTCCTTGCCAAATTTCAGCTCAAGTGGCTACTTGTAGCGACCCGACCTCAGACGGTCAAGTCTCTGTACTTCAGTGTCATCCCTGGACCGGTAATGTTGACACACACAATACTCAAAGAATTTATATACGAGTAGCAATCACACACTTATTACATCGAATGTCTCAAAAGAGAGCTTATTACAATAAATATGTCTTAAGGCCATCTAAATACGATAAAAATGGAAGACTTGGAAGATAAAGCGAGTCCATCAACTCCAATGACATAGCTAAGTGCACGACAACCGACCTATGGCACCTTGCTCGTCGTCTGAAAAGTCTGCAACATGATATGTTGCAGCCCGAAAACGGGTTAGCACATGGAATATGCTGGCAATGTAACACAGTAGAGCGATGAACAAATAAATGCTATTACTACATGTATATATGGCTGGTGGAGGCTCTATGGTTACAATGTTTTTGCGAAAAGCCAATTTTTCCCTACAACAAAGGAATATATTTTATTTAACTATCATGGTAGTTGAAACAACATTGAGAATGGTACCCCATCTCAATCCCAATTAAAGGTAATTATCAACCCAACAAATTAATTTAAAGTGATGAGATCTATATGATAATCCAAGAACCAGATACTCAAGATGTCCATAACCGGGGACACGGCTAACCATGATTAGTTTGTACACTCTGCAGAGGTTTGCACACTTTTCCCCACAAGACTCGATCTCCTCCGTTGGATTTTCTCGCACCACATGGTGTTTGAGAAATGGATGACCGAGACACAGTCTTTCAGAAACATTAACTCTAACCCCGGGTAGACCGTACCAACCTACATCCCCTACATCTGCTAGTCTACCACTGGAAGAGGTCATGCAACTTACTCCACTATGCTAGAGCCCATAATAGCTTGTGGCTGCACACAGAAGTTTCTAGCAAGAATAATCTGACGATCCCTTTGAGCCTGGGTGGCGGACCATAGGATGATCGCACGGTATAACCCCGGAATCTCCTAGGACAACACTGGTATAACCCCAGGTGCCCACTAGCAATCCACCCAGATGTGTATTAAAGTTGCCACCTTAAGTTGAACCATTAATTAACAATCTCACATCTGTCATGGATACTCTCAAACCCAATCCACGTCTATGAGCATAGCATGGCATTAAGCATAACGTAGTAGTAACTCCCAAGGGTTTGATAATAAACAGGGCAATAGGTTCTACCTCATCAACTACTTCCCAAACCCACATGTTAAGAGATCCTACTCATGCAATGTGTGAGGGTTGAAACTAATGCATAAAACTGGGTAAATAAAGGGGTATGATCAATGTGTTACTTGCCTTGCTGACGATATGAAAATCCTAACGACTCGTAGTAGCACGCTTCGCACTCCGGGTATTCTATCGCAAACAAATAATAGCATACATAAGTAATAAAGCAAATATGCACGGGTAAATCAAACGGAGCAACGAAACTCAAATATTACAGTACCAAAATCTATCGCAAACAAACTACGAAAGAAACAAGATCCGATTTACTAATTTGGACTAAAGTCAAATTTTACAGTACCAAAATCTTGTTCAAGTTGTTTAAACAGAAAGAGGGCTTTGAGACGAATATCTAGGCGCTTGTTTCACCCAATTTGGATAAACGAGCGAAAAGATAAATTAAAACGAAGATTAGGGTAGGAATCGCGATCGAAAATAATCGCGGAAAAACCCTGGAAAACAAAACGAGATGAACAGGCTAACGAACGAACGTTCACTGTCTGCGGCTAACTGACGAACAGCGTTCGTTAAAACGAACGTATGGACGAATGTCCGCTATTTAACTAAATCGAAGAAAAACCAAACAAAACCGATCTAAAACAAAAAAAACCAATCTAGGGTTTTTCGTGAAAAAAAACCGGGGTCAACCAAAGAAAACCGATCGGTCAACGGTTAACGGCGGCGGCTCGGCAATTTCTAATGAGGCTGCCGCGTATCCGGCGACGGCGGGCGGCGGCAGGGCGGCGGCTCGAGGCAGCCGCCGCGCGAGCGGCTATGGTTTGGCGGGCGGCGGCGCGAGCTGGTCCTCGGGGGTCGCGGGCTGCGGCTTATAAAGCCCCTGGCCGGAGGTCTCCGGCTCAGGCACGGCCCGGTAGGTCGGTGACTTTTTTAAAATCAATCCTAACGCAGAAAAACAAATAAAAGAAATACTAAACTGAGTCCAAAAATCCTGAAATTCACTGTCCTCCAATAATATTGTAGACAAAGTGAACATTATTTGGGCCTCTAATGCAATTTTGAAAAACACATATTTTTTCCTAATTCAAATAAAATTGTAATAAAATCCAAATAAAATAACATATTTGCTTTTAATATTTTTCTTCTAATATTTCATTTATTTTGGAGAAGTCATATTATGTCCTCTCATATATTTTAATTAGAAATATTTTCGGAGATGAAAAATAATTAAAACCAAATGATCCTCTTTTTCAAAATTTGAGAAAACTCAAATATGAAAATAACGAAATTCCCAACTCTCTCTGTGGGTCCTTGAGTTACTTAGAATTTTGAGGATTCGCGAAGCGAAATGCGATAAAATATGATATGCATGAATGACCTATGTTTAACATTCCAAATTGAAAATTTGGGATGTTACAAACCTACCCCCCCTTAAAACGAATCTCGCCCTTGAGATTCGGGTTGGCTAGGAAATTGGTGTGGGTGTTCTTTGCGTAGATCATCCTGTCCTTCCCAGGTGGCTTCATCCTCGGTATGGTGGCTCCACTGAACTTTGCAAAACTTTATAACTTTGTTGTGAGTAACTCAGTTGGCAAACTCGAGAATCTTGACTGGTTTCTCCTCATAGGTCAGATCACTATCCAACTGAATTGCTTCCAGGGGCACAATATCTCTCAGAGGGACATCGGCCATCTCTGCATGGCACTTCTTCAACTGGGAAACGTGAAACACATCATGTACTCCTGACAGTCCTTCGGGTAACTCCAACTTGTAGGCTACCTCTCCCATACGTTCCAAAACTTGGTATGGTCCTACAAATCTCGGGGCTAACTTTCCCTTGACTCCAAATCGCTTAACTCCTCGGAGCGGTGACACATGAAGATATGCTCTGTCTCTGACTTCATAGACTACCTCCTTGCATTTTGAGTCTGCATAGCTCTTCTGTATGGACTGAGCTAGCTTCAGTCTATCTCGAATCAACTTAACCTTCTCTTCAGACTCCTTAATCAAATCTGGTCCAAACAACTGACGGTCTCCAACTTCATCCCACATTAACGGTCTCCTGCACCTTCGTCCATATAGGGCTTCGAACGGTGCCATCTTCAAACTGGCCTGGTAACTATTGTTGTACGAGAACTCCGCATAGGGCAAGTTGTCGTCCCAACTAGATCGATAATCTAGTGCACAAGCTCTCAACACGTCCTCCAGAATCTGATTGACTCTCTCGATCTGTCTATCTGTCTGCGGATGAAAAGCGGTACTGAACTCTAGCCTGGTACCCAAAGTCTGGTGCAGCTGATCCCAAAACTTTGAAGTGAACTGCGTTCCCCTATCTGATACGATGGTCCTAGGAACTCCATGCAGACATACAATCCTGGTCATATATATCTTGACCAACTTCGCACTTGTATAGGTGGTTTTCACTAGGATAAAGTGAGCTACTTTGGTCAAGCGGTCCACTACTACCCAGATAGAATCATATCCCAATCGAGTCTTGGGTAATCCGGTGATAAAATCCATGCCAAGCTTGTCCCACTTCCATGCGGGTAACGACATAGGATGCAGTAATCGTGCTGGCTTCTGATGTTCTGCCTTCACTCTCTAACATACATCGCATACGGCTACATACTCGGCAATATCCTTATTCATACCAGTCCACCAGAAACGTTCCTTCAAATCCAAATACATCTTGGTTTTTCCGGGGTGTATCGAGTATGGTGAGTCATGAGCTTCGTGAAGTATCAACTTCCTGATCTCTGCATTATTGGGCACATAAACAGGGTCCTCAAACCACAAGGTGTCGTGCTCATCCTCACAAAAACCTTTGGCTTTTCCTTTGATCACTCTCTCCTTTATCTCAGCAATTTCCTTATCACCCTTTTGAGCTTCATGAATCTTTCCCAACAATGTCGCCTGAACTTCCATTGCTGCAACAAAACCTCTAGGAACAATCTCCAAATGAAGCTCCCTGAGATCTTCTGCTAACTCCTTTGGCAATCCTCCTGTTACCAAGGTATTGGCATAACTCTTCTGGCTCAAAGCGTCTCCTACGACATTGGCCTTGCCTGGATGATAGTGCAACTTCATATCATAATCCTTTATAAGCTCCAACCATATCCTTTGCCTGAGATTCAACTCCTTCTATGTGAAAATGTACTTCAAACTCTTGTGATCCGTGTACACGTCAATATGGTTCCCAATAAGAGAATGTCTCCAGGTTTTGAGTGCATGCACTACAGCTGCTAACTCCAAATCATGTGTGGCATAATTTAACTCATGTGGTAGAAGTTGACGTGAGGCATATGAAACAACTCTTCCGTCTTGCATAAGTACCCCTCCAAGTCCTAAGAGATGCATCGCAATACACATGGAAATCCTTGCGTATATCTGGCAGAATCAACACTGGGGTTGTAGTCAAACGTTTCTTCAACTACTGAAAACTTGCCTCACATTCATCCGTCCATTTAAACTTAGTGTCCTTCTTCAACAACTCTGTCATGGGCTTCACAATCTTAAAGAAATTCTCAATGAATCTCCGATAATATCACGCGAGTCCTAGAAAACTGCGGATCTGTCCAACTGAGGTGGGTGATAACCAATCAGTGGCTGATTTAACCTTGGTGGGGTCTACTGCTATACGTTCTCCTGATACAACATGTCCAAGGAATCCAACTTCTTTCAACCAAAATTCACACTTGCTGAACTTGGCATACAACTGATGTTCCCTGAGCTTCTCGAGAACTAAACGCAAATGCTCCTTGTGCTCCTCTTCATTCTTCGAGTATACCAGAATATCGTCAATAAACACCACAACAAACTTATCCAAGAATTCCATGAACACCTTGTTCATCATACTCATGAAATAGGCAGGGGCGTTAGTCAATCCAAATGACATAACCGTATACTCATATATCCCATACCTTGTTGTGAAAGCTGTCTTAGGTATATCATTTTCTTGAATCTTCAGCTAGTGATATCCTGATCGAAGATCGATATTTGAAAACACTTTAGCTCCTTGCAATTGATCAAACAAATCATTGATCATAGGCAGTGGGTACTTGTTCTTGATCGTCACTTAATTCAATGCGCGATAATCAACAACCATCCTCAGATATTTATCTTTCTTCTCAACCAAGAGCACTGGGGCTCCTCATGGTGATGAACTTCGTCGAATGTAACCTTTCTCCAATAACTCCTTGATCTGCTTCTTAATCTCCTCCAGATCATTTGCGGGCACCCGGTATGGTCTCTTCGATATTGGTCCGGTGCCTGGCAACAGCTCTATCAAAACTCAATATCACGATCTGGCAGCATGCCTGGTAACTCCTCTGGAAATACATCCAAGTAATCTTTCACTACAGGCACTTCTTCCTGAACAACTCGCGTGAGAGAATTTAAGTGAGTACTCTTAGGAGTATGCCCGGATACATACTTAATCCTTTTTCCCTCCGGGGTGGTGAGTAGAATTGACCTACTAGCGCAATCAATGTTTCCTCCATACTTCGATAAACAATCCATCCCCAGTATCCCATCCAATCCTTCAGATTTCAAAATTATTAGGTCTGAGGGGAAAACATGGCTGCCAATGGTTAAGGGTATCGGGTCGCACCATCGGCTAGCCATATACTCTGCACCTGGTGAGCTCACTAGAAAGGGTGTCCTAAGGGCTAAGGTGGGTAACTTAAACTTGTCCACAAATCCCCTTGAAATGTACGAATGCGATGCACCAGTATCAAAAAGAACGAGAGTGGTAAATGACTTAACCAAAAACTTACCGATAACCGCATATGGCTGCTCTTCAGCCTCCTCCACGTTCACGTGGTTCACTTGTCCCCTATTGAAAGGGTTGGACTTCTTCCCCGAGCTTCCATTACCATTTCCATTCTTCAACTATGGACAATCATTGGCGTAGTGCCTAATTCTCCCGCACTTGAAATAGGTAACGTGACTCTGGTCATTCTTGGCGGGTGTGGCTGGGTTAGAGCGGTTTTGATTACTGCTTGCTCCATTCCCATTCTTTGGGCCATTGTGGTTATCAGAACTTCCTCCATTGTGACTGTGGCCTCCATGATTATGGGTGTATCCTCCTGAGTTCGGGGTAAAATGAGGCTTCTGCGGTGCTCCTTTATTGTACTTCCCTTGTCCATAATTCCTCTTGCGGCTCTCAATCTGCTGATGCTTCCCTTCGATCATAAGAGCCTTATCTACCAACTCCTGGTAGTTGTTGAATGTTGCCACCATAAACTTCTCCTGCTTTGCGGCATCCGTGGTCACATCATCTGGGGCATAACGAGATAACTTACTAAACTCCTCCACGTACTGGGCTACAGTACGATTCCCCTGGCGTAAGTTGCGAAACTCACGCTTCTTCATGCTCATAGCTCCAGTTGAGACATGGGATGTGCGGAAAGCTTGCTGGAACTGCTCCCAAGTGACATTGGCTATGGGAAAAGTGGCTGTGTAATTTTCCCACCATGCGGCCGCGGGTCCATCCAATTGGTGTGCGTCAAAACGCACCTTCTCAACATCTGTGCAACCGGCAGTGGTTAACTCCCTTCCAATCCTGTGTAGCTAGTAATCTGCAACTATGGGCTCAGTGCTACTAGAAAACACCGGCGGCTGTAACCTCAGAAAACGGGCTAAGTTGTCAACTGGAGGTGGTGGCGGTGGGTTGTTGTTATTCTTGTTGTTGTTGTTGTTGTTTCCTTGGTTTTGAACTAACAACTGCATCAAGGCATTCTGCTACTAGATCAACTGAGTGAGCTCCGGTGGGAAGACAAATTCGGGATCACGTCTTGGAGGCATCTGATGGGTTTAGAGGGAAGATATTAGAATATAATGAGGTCTAAGGAGAGAACACTACCCATATGCACATGAGACAAACACAACTATATCATATCACTCAATCAATCAAGCAAGGCATACAATCGATCTAACTACCGTTACAGTGCTCGAACTATATTATATACATGGGGGAACACTACTGATCATATGGTGGTCTACTAGAAATTTTGATCGGTGGAAGACTCCATGATATCTGCTCCAGCTTTGTCTTCATAGACATCATCACTATCATCGGGGTCGGAGTCGGTGTCGTCGACGATGATGTAGTCTTCATAATGAATCTCCTTGGGTCTGTCGTCTTCTCCTCCTGGCGCGGGGTCTCCCATAAAAACTCCTAGCTTCCTCGTCAGGTCGTCATTCATCTCCACAAGTATCGTCATTTCCTCCTCATAACCATCGCGTGCACACTGGAGTTCCTCTTCTAGCTCTGTGATCCTGGTCATCGCCTTCTTCAAATCTATCATGCTTGCGCACATCTGGTTCTCCTGGCGATGTATGTGATGGTTTAACTCCTGGATGAATGCTACAATGGACCTGTCCTTCCTGGTGCTGATCATCTCCCACTGCTCACCTCGGCGCCCACATATCTGGTAGATAGTGTCCTTAAGTTCCTTGTGGTAAACTTCGCCGATGCGTCCCATGGCGATGTGGGCTGCCATGCTCTTTCATAGACTCCAGGTTGGTGCATCAAAAGAAAACTCTATGGGCTCAGTGACTGGTGTGAATGTCCTTCATGGAACTTGAACTCGGATCATCCAACGTTCCTCTTCTCGTAGTGTGGTGGTGTAGGTCCCGGTGAAGCTTGGTATTCCGATGTTCAGGTACCTAGTGACTTCCTTCAAGTGTCGTCCAAATGGGGTGTCTTCATCCGGCTATGTAAACTTGTTCCTTGAGTCCGCCATCCTAAAGAGTAGAAAGTGGAGAGGAGTCAGAAATGAGTAGAGAAGAGTGATCTATGGCTCATCTTAGTGGTCGTGTCCTACATTCAACGTGTGCTCTGATACCATCTTGTAGCGACCCGGCCTCAAACGGTCAAGTCTCTGTGCGTCAGTGTCATCCCTGGATCGGTAATGCTGACACACACAGTACTCGAAGGATTTATAACAGAGTAGCAATCACACACTTATTACATCGAATGTCTCAAAAGAGAACTTATTACAATAAATATGGCTTAAGGCCATCTAAATACGATAACAACGGAAGACTTGGAAGATAAAGCAAGTCCATCAACTCCGATAGCATAGTTGAGTGCACGACAACCGACCTATGGCACCTTAGTCATCGTCTAAAAAGTCTGCAACATGATACGTTGCAGCCCGAAAACAGGTTAGCACATGGAATATGCTGGCAATGTAACACAGTAGAGCAATGAACAAATAAATGCTATCACTACATGCATATATGGCTGGTGGAGGCTCTATGGTTACAATGTTTTTGCGAAAAGCCAATTTTTTCCCTACAATAAAGGAATATATTTTATTTAACTATCATGGTAGTTGTAACAACATTGACAATGGTACACCCATCTCAATCCCAATTAAAGGTAATTATCAACCCAACAAATTAATTTAAAGTGATGAGATCCATATGATAATCCAAGAACCAGATACTCAAGATGTCCATAACCGGGGACACGGCTAGCCATGATTAGTTTGTACACTCTGCAGAGGTTTGCACACTTTTCCCCACAAGACTCGATCTCCTCCTTTGGATTTTCTCGTACTACATGGTGTTTGAGAAACGGATGACCGAGACACAGTCTTTCAGAAACATAACTCTAACCCCGGGTAGACCGTACCAACCTACATCCCCTACATTTGCTTGTCTACCACTGGAAGAGGTCATGCAACTTACTCCACTAGGCTAGAGCCCATAATAGCTTGTGGCTGCACACATAAGTTTCTATCATGAATAATCTTACGATCCCTTTGAGCCTGGGTGGTGGACCATAGGAGGATCGCACAGTATAACCCCGGGATCTCCTAGGACAACACTGGTATAACCCCAGATGCCCACAAGCAATCCACCTAGATGTGTATTAAAGTTCCCACCTTAAGTTGAACCATTAATTAACAATCTCACATCCGTCATTGATACTCACAAACCCAATCCACGTCTACGAGCATAGCATGGCTGTAAGTGCATCTAGTGCCACCCCTAGTTGGTTTTGGAGTATTGACGACAAACCTAGTTGAGGGACTAATGTGTTTGTGAGAATTGCAGGATAACACAGGTAGAAGTCCCTCATTGATTCGGTTTTCCTACCAGAGATGACGCCTAAAAATGTATGAAGACATTGAAGTCAAAGGTGGTATGTGAAGACATTCACATTGAAGACTATGACAAGAGAAGACATCGCGTGAAGACTATGGAGCGCGATGACTTAGCAGCTTCATTGTTCTATGTTTTTCTTTGTTGAGTCATAGGAACCATCGTACTGTTAAGTGGGGTCCAAGAGAACCAGTCAGAATGACTGAAGTGATGCTTAACCAAAATCCTATGTCTTCGAGTGAAGACTATGAAGAAAATCTTGTCCAGAGTTGGATAAGTCAGCTTTGCTTGTAGCCCAAGTGAAGTTGCCGTGTGTGTTTGAAATCTGATCGTTGGAACACGTGTCAGTTCCTTAGTGACCGAGGGTCATTTTGGACAAATCAGGTCGGGTTGCCTAGTTGCTATAAATAGCCCACCCCCTACAACCATAAACGGTCGGCTGCTCAGAGTTAGAGTACGGCTTTTGTCGTTTGAGAGCAACCCACCTCGAAGCCTTTGAGAGATAATTCCTTGCGAGGATAAAGCCCTAAACACCCAGAGCCAAAGAGTGTTAGGCATCACTTAAGTCTTCCTGTCTGTGTGATCTGAAGACTTATTACACTTGAGGACTGTGAATCCTCCAGCCGGTTAAGCGTCGCGTTCTGAGCATCCAAGAGTCATTGTCGATCGCCGGTGAACGAAGTCTGTGAAGGTTTGGAAGTCTACCTTGAAGACTTACCAGAGTGATTGGGCAAGGACTGGGTGTCCTTAGCTCAAGGGGAATAAGGTGAAGAC
This sequence comes from Triticum dicoccoides, assembly GCF_002162155.2. Classification (NCBI taxonomy): domain Eukaryota; kingdom Viridiplantae; phylum Streptophyta; class Magnoliopsida; order Poales; family Poaceae; genus Triticum; species Triticum dicoccoides. The sequence goes on from NC_041382.1 coordinate 338,705,669, forward strand.
GAGGTCTTCTGAGTTGAATCTCAGCCTCCCTCACCAGACGTACAGTTGTCACAACGACTGGAACTGGTCCAACAAATCATTGTCTTCAACGAGTCACTGGTTTCATCCTTCCCATCCCTTTACTTACTGTTGGTCCTTGTGAAGTCATTGTATGATGGCATTATCTTCTGTCTTCACTGAGTGACTATGTCACATCCCTAGCTTTACCCTGGCCTTGGACTAGTTTGGTTGCTGCATCATGTTTAAATTCAATTGAAATTTTAATTGAGGAATTTTCCAAGCCTCAGAAAACCTCTAAAAATAACCAACATTTAAATCTCATCAAATGAGTCCAAGAAAATGTTCCTATTATTCTGTGAAAATATTGGCATGAGGTGAAATTCAAACCAATATTTTGGGAGTCACAGAAATAATTTATTTGGGCCTTTGATTTAAATCAATAATATATTTGGGTTGGAATTATTTCTGTTATATAAGAAATAATGTCCAAATAATCCCAAACTGAAATGTTTCATGTTGGGTTTATTCCATACAGTGAACATGAGCAGTTTGGTGAATTTTGGAAGTATCTAAGTATTTTTAATAAAGCCACAAAGTTGCAGAATAATAGAAAACAGGAAATAAAAAAAGAGGAACCTTACCGTGCAGCCCACCACTGTAGCAGCCCAGCCGGGCAAAGCCAGCCCAGCCCACCTCCACCTCCCTATCGTCTTCCACCTCCTGCCAGTGGGCAGGAGGGCGTGTGCCTGCGGCACGCATGCGCGCCCGGCCACCTCCTGCTTCCCGGGGCGCCCTGAGCCTTCCGTCGCGCCACGCCGCCCCCCCCCCCAAGACCCGTATGGATCGATCTCTCCCTCCCTCGCTCTCCCCCTCGCCCGTTCCCCACCATGGCCGAAGCCTCCATGGACGCACCGCCGCCGTTCGCCGCTGCCATCAACCTCCCCACGCCCATCCAGCTATGCCATGAGTTCCGCCTCGACCACCGCGTCCTCTGCACCAATCCAGGCGCCGCCAGGAGCTCCGTGACGATGACCCCGAGCTCTTCTTCCTCCTCAGACCCGTGGATCACCGCCGGTCGATTCGCGCCATCGAGGACGTCCCCAAGCCCACTGAGCTGCGCTTCGACCTCCCAGTGAGCTCCTCCGTCGTTTTCCACTGTCCCCGTGGCTTGTCGCTTGCCGTAGCCGTGCTAGCCACCGTACCGAGCACCGCCATCCGCCATGGATGCCGGGCATGGTGTTGTCGTGCCGCTCCACTCAAGCCGACGAGCCTAGCGAGCTCCTAGATGTCCAGGAGGCCGTAGATCCCCTTAGCAGGCCTCGTCGTACCCTGCAGCCCCGCGCCCGCATCAACCCGAGCTCCGGCCGCCGCCTCGCTCGTCGTCGGTGCCTCTGCAGGCCACCCCAGCTCCGACCGCCTCCACCGTTGGATGCGCCACCCTGCTAGCTCCCCGTAGATGCTTCCCACGCGCCAAACCGCCCCCCTTAGTGAAATCCCGAAGCCCTCCGCCGTGTTTTGGTCACCCCGGCGGAACTCCGGCGAAGCCAACGTGGCATTGTCATTAGCCACTAATGACCCCACTAAACTAACCCCTAGCTCACTAACGGATGGGCCCCACTCTCTAATTAACCTGGTTTAGTTTCTGTTTAGTTTTAGCTAACCACAAGGGCCCCACAGGTCAGTTTGACCTGGCCACGTCACCTGTTGACCGGATCCCACCTGTCTGTGTCACTAGCCTGTTCTGGGTCACTGACCAGTGGGTCCCACTGGTCAGGTTTGACCTGGACCATGCCCCGTTGACCTGATGACGTCATGACGATGTCATGCTGATGCAGTAATTAATTTCTGTTTTAAAACAATTCAGGAAATTCCAGAAAATGACTTAAACTTCAAAAAAATCATAGAAATTAAACCGTAACTCCAAATGAAATAATTTATATATGAAAATTTATCAAAAAAATTCAAGGAATCTGTTTATGGCATTTTCATGCATGTTAGAAAAACTTATGGCTGCTGTTGAGGCCAATTCACATAAATGGAATTTAAACTCTCACATTGGAGTTTGAATTTGAACCTAGGGTTCAAACCAACTCCATTTAACATGTTGCTAGTTGCATTAGCTCAAAACACAGCATATTGACATGTCATGATCATGCATCATATGTGCATTGCATTGATTGTGTTCTTTCTCTATTGCCAGTGGTTGTCCCCTCTTGATAGACGTTGTACCGACGCTGTGATCGTTGACACCGATGAAGAACTATACTATCTTCAGAAGTGCCAGGCAAGCAAAACCCCTTTGTTCATTCTGATACAATCCCACCCTCTCACTCCTGCTCTCTTTTACTGCATTAGGCCAACAACGATTCAACTATTACTTGCTGCGGTAGTTGAGCCCCTTATCCTCTGCATGACCTGTCATTGCCATAGTAAATAGATGAAACCCACTAGTATGAGTAGGAGTTGTTTGAGCCCTGATGTGCCTACTCATTCATGCTTGTTTGTCATGCCTGCTATTGCATAGAGTAGTGTCAGGTCTGATTCATCGGGGATGAACCAGAGGTGTGTAAACATGTCCTATAGTGTGTGAGCTAAGTGTGTGAACACGATTTGGTAAAGGTAGCGGTGAGAGGCCATGTAGGAGTACATGGTGGGTTGTCTCATTGAAACCGTTCTTAGGAACTGAGTTCTGTGTTTGTGATCCATGAAACAGTTACTACCATGCATTGGGCCCAAAACCAATGGACCCTCTCGGCTTCTTAATCACCCTTGTCCTCTGTCCAGGAGTTGCAACTAGTTCCTGGTGTTTATAGGATATGTGTTGGCGGCCGTGCATAGTGTTGACCCTAGGGGTGGGCTATGATGCGGTAGATACACCATGGCCGGTCATGCCGAGCGCCCGTTTGGTGTCTTGGAACCCTGTACACATCGTTCGGGGCCGTATGTGGAAACCTCGGTCGGACTCCCTGCGGATGGAACCTGGATAGGCGATAAACCTAGACTAGAGACTTGAGTGTTTAGGTAGGCCGTGGATGACACCCTCGTTGGGCTTCCACTTGAAGGTTGCCGAGTACATGTCGTGTAAACGGCAGTAAGTTGTGAGAGCGTGTGTGAAGAAGTACACCCCAGCAGGGTTAACATCATCTATTCGAATAGCCATGTCCGCGGTAATGGACTTCTTGGTTGCCTATAACAGTTCATAGACAAGTGAAAGTGGATACTCTAAAACGCACAAGATAAGCGTGAGTGCTATGGATGGCGTTCTCGTAGGTAGACGAGAGCGGATCCATAGTAGTGTATTGATTGGTGAATGTGTGGACTCGTGTGCGCCACCTCAAAAGAGTTAATTGCAGTCGTAGTTCAGGTTAGCCACTGAGTTAAAGCTGGCTTGCTGTAGTTAAACTCCACCACCCCCTTTATTGATACCGATGCATATGTAGATAGTTCTGATGTAAGTCTTGCTGGGTACATTTGTACTCACGTTTGCCTATTTTTATGTTTTGCAGAGAGACATCAGTCTCGCTAGTAGTTCCGTGTGGACTTCGACGTTTAGCTTGATGTTGGGGAACGTAGTAATTTCAAAATTTTCCTACGCACACGCAAGATCATGGTGATGTATAGCAACGAGGGGAGAGTATGATCTACGTACCCTTGTAGATCGCAACGGAAGCGTTGACACAACGTAGAGGAAGTACTCGTACGTCTTCTTCCCGATCCAACCGATCCAAGCACCGTTACTCCGGCACCTCCGAGTTCTTAGCACACGTACAGCTCGATAACGATCCCCGGGCTCCGATCCAGCAAAGCTTCGGGGAGGAGTTCTGTCAGCACGACGGCGTGGTGACGATCTTGATGTATTACCGACGCAGGGCTTCGCCTAAGCACTACAACGATATGATCAAGGTGGAATATGGTGGCAGGGGGCACCGCACACGGCTAAGGAACGATCTCAATGATCAACTTGTGTGTCTAGAGGTGCCCCCTTGCCTCCGTATATAAAGGAGCCATGGGGAAGAGGTGCGCCGGCCAGGAGGAGGGCGCAGGAGGAGTCCTACTCCTACCGGGAGTGGGACTCCCCCCTCCCCAATCCTATTCCAACTAGGATTCCCAAGGGGGAAAGAGGGACAGGGGTGGTCGACCACCTCTCCTAGTCCTAATAGGACTAGGGGAGGGGGGGAGGCGCGCAGCCCTTATGGGCAGCCCTTTCACCTTTCCACTAAGGCCCAATAAGGCCCATATGACTCCCGGGGGGTTCCGGTAACCTCCCGGTAATCCGGTAAAATCCTGATTTCACCCGGAACACTTCCGATGTCCAAACATAGGCTTCCAATATATCAATCTTTATGTCTCGACCATTTCGAGACTCCTCGTCATGTCCGTGATCACATCCGGGACTCCGAACAACCTTCGGTACATCAAAATGCATAAACTCATAATAACTGTCATCGTAATGTTAAGCGTGCGGACCCTACGGTTCGAGAACAATGTAGACATGACCGAGACACGTCTTCGGTCAATAACCAATAGCGGGACCTGGATGCCCATATTGGATCCTACATATTCTACGAAGATCTTTATCGGTCAGACCGCATAACAATATACATTGTTCCCTTTGTCATTGGTATGTTACTTGCCCGAGATTCGATCGTCGGTATCCAATACCTAGTTCAATCTCGTTACTGGCAAGTCTCTTTACTCGTTCCGTAATACATCATCTCACAACTACCATATTAGTTGTAATGCTTGCAAGGCTTATGTGATGTGCATTACCGAGAGGGCCCAGAGATACCTCTCCGACAATCGGAGTGACAAAACCTAATCTCGAAATACGCCAACCCAACATGTACCATTGGAGACAACTGTAGTACTCCTTTATAATCACCCAGTTACGTTGTGACATTTGGTAGTACCCAAAGTGTTCCTCCAGTAAATGGGAGTTGCATAATCTCATAGTTATAGGAACATGTATAAGTCATGAAGAAAGCAATAGCAACATACTAAACGATCTGGTGCTAAGCTAATGGAATGGGTCATGTCAATCAGATCATTCAACTAATGATGTGACCTCGTTAATCAAATAACAACTCATTGTTCATGGTTAGGAAACATAACCACCTTTGATTAACGAGCTAGTCAAGTAGAGGCATACTAGTGACACTTTGTTTGTCTATTTATTCACACATGTATTATGTTTCCGGTTAATACAATTCTAGCATGAATAATAAACATTTATCATGATTATAAGGAAATAAATAATAACTTTATTATTGCCTCTAGGGCATATTTCCTGCAGTGTCCCACTTGCACTAGAGTCAATAATCTAGATTACACTGTAATGATTCTAACACCCATGGAGCCTTGGTGCTGATCATGTTTTGCTCGTGGAAGAGGCTTAGTCAACGGGTCTGCAACATTCAGATCCGTATGTATCTTGCAAATCTCTATGTCTCCCACCTGGACTAGATCCCGGATGGAGTTGAAGCGTCTCTTGATGTGCTTGGTCCTTTTGTGAAATCTGGATTCCTTTGCCAAGGAAATTGCACTAGTATTGTCACAAAAGATTTTCATTGGACCCGATGCACTAGGTATGACACCTAGATCGGATATGAACTCCTTCATCCAGACTCCTTCGTTTGCTGCTTCCGAAGCAGCTATGTACTCCGCTTCACATGTAGATCCTGCTACGACGCTTTGTTTAGAACTGCACCAACTGACAGCTCCACCATTCAATGTAAACACGTATCCGGTTTGCGATTTAGAATCGTCCGGATCAGTGTCAAAGCTTGCATCAATGTAACCTTTTGCGGTGAGATCTTTGTCACCTCCATATACGAGAAACATATCCTTAGTCCTTTCCAGGTATTTCAGGATGTTCTTGACCGCTGTCCAGTGATCCACTCCTGGATTACTTTGGTACCTCCCTGCTAAACTTATAGCAAGGCACACATCAGGTCTGGTACACAGCATTGCATACATGATAGAGCCTATGGCTGAAGCATAGGCAACATCTTTCATTTTCTCTCTATCTTCTGCAGTGGTCGGGCATTGAGTCTGACTCAACTTCACACCTTGTAACACAGGCAGGAACCCTTTCTTTGCTTGATCCATTTTGAAATTTTTCAAAATCTTGTCAAGGTATGTGCTTTGTGAAAGTCCAATTAAGCGTCTTGATCTATCTCTATAGATCTTTATGCCTAATGTGTAAGCAGCTTCACCGAGGTCTTTCATTGAAAAACTCTTATTCAAGTATCCCTTTATGCTATCCAGAAATTCTATATAATTTCCAATCAATAATATGTCATCCACATATAATATCAGAAATGCTACAAAGCTCCCACTCACTTTCTTGTAAATACAGGCTTCTCCGAAAGTCTGTATAAACCCAAATGCTTTAATCACACTATCAAAGCGTTTATTCCAACTCCGAGAGGCTTGCACCAGTCCATAAATGGATCGCTGGAGCTTGCACACTTTGTTAGCTCCCTTTGGATCAACAAAACCTTCTGGTTGCATCATATACAACTCTTCTTCCAGAAATCCATTCAGGAATGCAGTTTTGACATCCATCTGCCAAATTTCATAATTATAAAATGCGGCAATTGCTAACATGATTCGGACAGACTTAAGCATCGCTACGGGTGAGAAGGTCTCATCGTAGTCAAACCCTTGAACTTGTCAAAAAACCTTTTGCGACAAGTCGAGCTTTATAGACAGTAACATTACCGTCAGCGTCAGTCTTTTTCTTGAAGATCCATTTATTCTCAATTGCTTGCCGATCATCGGGCAAGTCAACCAAAGTCCATACTTTGTTCTCATACATGGATCCCATCTCAGATTTCATGGCTTCAAGCCACTTTGCGGAATCTGGGCTCACCATCGCTTCTTCATAGTTCGTAGGTTCATCATGATCTAGTAGCATGACTTCGAGAACTGGATTACCGTACCACTCTATTGCGGATCTTACTCTGGTTGATCTACGAGGTTCAGTAGTATCTTCTTCTGAAGTTTCATGATCATTATCATTAACTTCCTCACTTATTGGTGTAGGTGTCATAGAAACAGTTTTCTGTGATGTACTATTTTCCAACAAGGGAGCAGGTACAGTTACCTCGTCAAGTTCTACTTTCCTCCCACTCACTTCTTTCGAGAGAAACTCCTTCTCAATAAAGTTTCCGAATATAGCAACAAAAGTCTTGCCTTCGGATCTGTGATAGAAGGTGTATCCAATAGTTTCCTTTGGATATCCTATGAAGACACATTTCTCCGATTTGGGTTCGAGCTTATCAGGTTGAAGCTTTTTCACATAAGCATCGCAACCCCAAACTTTCAGAAACGACAACTTTGGTTTCTTGCCAAACCATAGTTCATAAGGCGTCGTCTCAACGAATTTTGATGGTGCCCTGTTTAACGTGAATGCGGCCGTCTCTAGAGCGTATCCCCAAAATGATAGCGGTAAATCAGTAAGAGACATCATAGATCGCACCATATCTAGTAAAGTACAATTACGACGTTCAGACACACCATTACGCTGTGGTGTTCCGGGTGGCGTGAGTTGCGAAACTATTCCACAATTTTTCAAATGTACACCAAACTCGTAACTCAAATATTCTCCTCCACGATCAGATCGTAGAAACTTTATTTTCTTGTTACGATGATTTTCCACTTCACTCTGAAATTCTTTGAACTTTTCAAATGTTTCAGACTTATGTTTCATTAAGTAGATATAACCATATCTGCTTAAATCATCTGTGAAGGTGAGAAAATAACGATATCCGCCACGAGCCTCAATATTCATCGGACCACATACATCTGTATGTATGATTTCCAACAAATATGTTGCTCTCTCCATAGTACCGGAGAACGGTGTTTTAGTCATCTTGCCCATGAGGCACGGTTCGCAAGTACCAAGTGATTCATAATCAAGTGGTTCCAAAAGTCCATCAGTATGGAGTTTCTTCATGTGCTTTACACCGATATGACCTAAACGGCAGTGCCACAAATAAGTTGCACCATCATTATCAACTCTGCATCTTTTGGCTTCAACATTATGAATATGTGTATCACTACTCTCGAGATTCAATAAGAATAGACCACTCTTCAAGGGTGTGTGACCATAAAAGATATTACTCATATAAATAGAACAACCATTATTCTCTGATTTAAATGAATAACCGTCTCGCATCAAACAAGATCCAGATATAATGTTCATGCTTAACATTGGCACTAAATAACAATTATTTAGGTCTAATACTAATCCTAAAGGTAGATGTAGAGGTAGCGTGCCGACCGCGATCACATCGACTTTGGAACCGTTTCCCACGCGCATCGTCACCTCGTCCTTAGCCAATCTTCGCTTAATCCGTAGCCCCTGTTTCAAGTTGCAAATATTAGCAACATAACCAGTATCAAATACCCAGGTGCTACTGCGAGCATTAGTAAGGTACACATCAATAACATGTATATCATATATACCTTTGTTCACCTTGCCATCCTTCTTATCCGCCAAATACTTTGGGCAGTTTCGCTTCCAGTGACCAGTCTGCTTGCAGTAGAAGCACTCAGTTTCAGGCTTAGGTCCAGACTTGGGTTTCTTCTCTTGAGTAGCAACTTGCTTGCCGTTCTTCTTGAAGTTCCCCTTCTTCTTCCTTTTGCCCTTTTTCTTGAAACTAGTGGTTTTGTTAACCATCAACACTTGATGCTCCTTTTTGATTTCTACCTCCGCAGCTTTCAGCATTGCGAAGAGCTCGGGAATAGTCTTGTTCATCCCTTGCATATTATAGTTCATCATGAAGCTCTTGTAGCTTGGTGGCAGTGATTGGAGAATTCTGTCAATGACGCAATCATCTGGAAGATTAACTCCCAATTGAATCAAGTGATTATTATACCCAGACATTTTGAGTATATGCTCACTGACAGAACTGTTCTCTTCCATCTTGCAGCTATAGAACTTATTGGAGACTTCATATCTCCCAATACGGGCATTTGCTTGAAATATTAACTTCAACTCCTGAAACATCTCATATGCTCCATGACGTTCAAAACGTCGTTGAAGTCCCGATTCTAAGCCGTAAAGCATGGCACACTGAACTATCGAGTAGTCATCAGCTTTGCTCTGCCAGACGTTCATAACATCTGGTGTTGCTCCAGCAGCAGGCCTGGCACCCAGCGGTGCTTCCAGGACGTAATTCTTCTGTGCAGCAATGAGGATAATCCTCAAGTTACGGACCAGTCCGTGTAATTGCTACCATCATCTTTCAACTTTGCTTTCTCAAGGAACGCATTAAAATTCAACGGAACAACAGCACGAGCCATCTATCTACAATCAACATAAATAAGCAAGATACTATCAGGTACTAAGTTCATGATAAATTTAAGTTCAATTAATCATATTACTTAAGAACTCCCACTTAGATAGACATCCCTCTAATCCTCTAAGTGATCATGTGATCCAAATCAACTAAACCATGTCCGATCATCACGTGAGATGGAGTAGTTTCATTGGTGAACATCATTATGTTGATCATATCTACTATATGATTCACGCTCGACCTTTCGGTCTCCGTGTTCCGAGGCCATATCTGTATATGCTTGGCTCGTCAAGTATAACCTGAGTATTCCGCGTGTGCAACTGTTTTGCACCCGTTGTATTTGAACGTAGAGCCTATCACACCCGATCATCACGTGGTGTCTCAGCATGAAGAACTTTCGCAACGGTGCATACTCAGGGAGAACACTTCTTGATAATTTAGTGAGAGATCATCTTATAATGCTACCGTCAATCAAAGCAAGATTAGATGCATATAAAGATAAACATCACATGCAATCAATATAAGTGATATGATATGGCCATCATCATCTTGTGCCTGTGATCTCCATCTCCGAAGCACCGTCATGATCACCAGCGTCACCGGCGCGACACCTTGATCTCCATCGTAGCATCGTTGTCGTCTCGCCAATCTTATGCTTCCATGGCTACCGTTTAGTGATAAAGTAAAGCATTACATCGCGATTGCATTGCATACAATAAAGCGACAACCATATGGCTCCTGTCAGTTGCCGATAACTCGGTTACAAAACATGATCATCTCATACAATAAAATTTAGCATCATGCCTTGACCATATCACATCACAACATGCCCTGCAAAAACAAGTTAGACGTCCTCTACTTTGTTGTTGCAAGTTTTACGTGGCTGCTACGGGCTTTAAGCAAGAACCAATCTCACCTACGCATCAAAACCACAACGATAGTTTGTCAAATAGACTCCGTTTTAACCTTCGCAAGGACCGGGCGTAACCACACTCGGTTCAACTAAAGTTGGAGAGACAGTCGCCCGCAAGCCATCTATGTGCAAAGCACGTCGAGGGAACCGGTCTCGCGTAAGCGTACACGTAAGGTTGGTCCGGGTCGTCTCGTCCAACAATACCGCCGAACCAAAGTATGACATGCTGGTAGGCAGTATGACTTGTATCGTCCACAACTCACATGTGTTCTACTCGTGCAAATAACATCAAACCATAAAACCTAGGCTCTGATACCACTGTTGGGGAACGTAGTAATTTCAAAATTTTCCTACGCACACGCAAGATCATGGTGATGTATAGCAACGAGGGGAGAGTATGATCTACGTAACGTAGAGGAAGTAGTTGTACGTCTTCTTCCCGATCCAACCGATCCAAGCACCGTTACTCCGGCACCTCCGAGTTCTCAGCACACGTACAACTCGATAACGATCCCCGGGCTCCGATCCAGCAAAGCTTCAGGGAGGAGTTCTGTCAGCACGACGGCGTGGTGACGATCTTGATGTATTACCGACGCAGGGCTTCGCCTAAGCACTACAACGATATGATCGAGGTGGAATATGGTGGCAGGGGGCACCGCACACGGCTAAGGAACGATCTCAATGATCAACTTGTGTCTAGAGGTGCCCCCTTGCCTCCGTATATAAAGGAGCCAAGGGGAAGAGGTGCGCCGGCCAGGAGGAGGGCGCAGGAGGAGTCCTACTCCTACCGGGAGTAGGACTCCCCCCCCCCCCCCAATCCTATTCCAACTAGGATTCCCAAGGGGGAAAGAGGGAGAGGGGTGGCCGGCCACCTCTCCTAGTCCTAATAGGACTAGGGGAGGGGGGGAGGCGCGCAGCCCTTATGGGCAGCCCTTTCACCTTTCCACTAAGGCCCAATAAGGCCCATATGACTCCCGGGGGGTTCCGGTAACCTCCCAGTAATCCGGTAAAATCCTGATTTCACCCGGAACACTTCCGATGTCCAAACATAGGCTTCCAATATATCAATCTTTATGTCTCGACCATTTCGAGACTCCTCGTCATGTCCGTGATCACATCCGGGACTCCGAACAACCTTCGGTACATCAAAATTCATAAACTCATAATAACTGTCATCGTAACGTTAAGCGTGCGGACCCTACGGTTCGAGAACAATGTAGACATGGCCGAGACACGTCTTCGGTCAATAACCAATAGCGGGACCTGGATGCCCATATTGGCTCCTACATATTCTATGAAGATCTTTATCGGTCAGACCGCATAACAACATACGTTGTTCCCTTTGTCATTGGTATGTTACTTGCCCGAGATTCGATCGTCGGTATCCAATACCTAGTTCAATCTCGTTACTGGCAAGTCTCTTTACTCGTTCCGTAATACATCATCTCACAACTACCATATTAGTTGTAATGCTTGCAAGGCTTATGTGATGTGCATTACCAAGAGGGCCCAGAGATACCTCTCCGACAATCGGAGTGACAAAACCTAATCTCGAAATACGCCAACCCAACATGTACCATTGGAGACACCTGTAGTACTCCTTTATAATCACCCAGTTAAGTTGTGACGTTTGGTAGTACCCAAAGTGTTCCTCCGGTAAATGGGAGTTGCATAATCTCATAGTTATAGGAACATGTATAAGTCATGAAGAAAGCAATAGCAACATACTAAACGATCGAGTGCTAAGCTAATGGAATGGGTCATGTCAATCAGATCATTCAACTAATGATGTGACCTCGTTAATCAAATAACAACTCATTGTTCATGGTTAGGAAACATAACCATCTTTGATTAACGAGCTAGTCAAGTAGAGGCATACTAGTGACACTTTGTTTGTCTATTTATTCACACATGCATTATGTTTCCGGTTAATACAATTCTAGCATGAATAATAAACATTTATCATGATTATAAGGAAATAAATAATAACTTTATTATTGCCTCTAGGGCATATTTCCTTCACTTGATACCTCAGCTACGATCTTGTGCCCTCGGCAGGATCTGGTAGATAGTTAGGCTTCTCAGCCTTTTCCATTTGTAGATGTCTGTACTCAGACATGTTAAGCTTCCGCATGTGTTTTGACTTGTATGCTCTGAATGTTGGGTCATGAGACCCATGCTTGTAATATCTCGCTCCTCGGAGCCTAATGAATAAGTACTTTGAGTCATAGAGTTATGTTGTGATGCCATGTTGTATTTACACGTATCGAGCATATTGTGTGTATGATTGAAATGCCTTGTATGTGTGGGATCCGACAAATGTAGTTGTTTATCCTTGGCAGCCTCTCTTATGGGGAAATGTAGTCTAGTGCTTCCTTGAGCCATAGTAGTCCGCTACAGCCCGGTTCACCGGAGTCCTGCTAGCCCAGCACTACTGCTCAGGACACTTGACTGGCCGGCATGTGTTTCACTTCGTTCCTCTGTCTGTCCCTTCGGGGAAATGTCACGTGGTGACATCCGAAGTCCTGCGTAGCCTGCTACAGCCCGGGTTACCGGAGTGCTGTTAGCCCAGTGCTACAGCCCGGATTCACACGCTGCTGACCGACATGCTCGAAGTTGATTCATGTATGCCTGTCCCCATAGGTTAGTGCCGCTTTGGGTTCACGATTAGCCATGTCGGCCCGGGTTCTCTGTCGTATGGATGCTAGCGACACTATCATATACGTGAGCCAAAAGGCGCAAACGGTCCTGGGCCATGGTAAGGCGACACCCGTGGGAATACCGTGCGTGAGGCCGTAAAGTGATATGAGGTGTTACCAGCTAGATCGATGTGACTTGGAATCGGGGTCCTGACAGACTGCTTGTTCTGATTGGCTTCACAATATCTTCCTACCCGATCCTTACTGCCTAGCTGCTATTAGTCATTGTGCTTTCACTTCATTGAATACTTGACTATGGTTTGCCTAGTGTAGTCTACCTTCCGCTGCATGGTAATAGGTTTATTTCTATCATTTGTCTTTGAAACTTCCATGTTTTGAAGACTTTCATAAAAATCGCCTATTCACCCCCCTCTAGTCGATCACTAGCACTTTCAATTGGTATTAGAGCAAGGTACTCCCTTGTTCTGTGTGATTCGGTTTAACCACCTGGAGTTTTAGCTATGTCGACTGCAGGGATAATTAAAGTCTCCGTTGTATGCCCCGTCTTTGATGGAACTGAATATCCCTACTGGAAGAATAAGATGCGCATGCATCTTGAAGCCATTGATGTCGACCTATGGTATGTCGTCAAGAAGGGCGTTCCCAAGGTTGGTGAAGGTGTCACCGCTGCTGATGTCAAGAAGTTCGTTTAACTGGACTCCACTACCAAGAACATCATCTGTGGTCATCTGACCAAAGGACAGTATGGCCGCGTGAGTGCTTTGGAAACATCTAAGCTAGTCTGGGACTGGCTCTCCAAGGTCAATGAAGGCGTCTCAACCTAGAGAGATCAGAGAATCAGTGTCCTTCGCAACCTCTGCAACCGCTTCAAGAGAAATGACAATGAGAATGTCCAGCTCACGTTTGATCGACTCACTGACATCACAAATGAGCTTCAAGCTCTCGACGCCACTGAGATCACCAAGCATGAAGTCATCAAGACACTCCTGAGATCACTTGACAGCTCGTTTGACACCCTAGCCCTGATGATTCAAGAACGTCCTGACTTCAAGACACTCGATCTGTTTGACATACTTGAGAGGCTCAACACACACGAGTTTCAGCTTTCTGAGAAATGAGACATCTACGGTCCTAACTATGGGCGAACTCGTTCCTTGAAGGCAAAAGTTGTCTCCTCATCTGAAGAAGAATCTGACAGCAGTTCCGATGATCCTGAAGACATTGTAAAGGAGCTTGCTATGCTTGTGAAGAAGTTCCAAAAATTCACCAAGAAGAAAGGCTTCAGAAAGTCTTCACGATCAAGCTCAAGGAATGATGAAGCTTCTGCTCATGACTACAAGAAGAGAACATGCCACAAGTGCAAGAAACCTGGCCACTACATCTCTGAGTGTCCTAAGTGGGACAATGAGAACAAGAAGAAGAATAAGATCAAGGAGTATGACTCTAACGACAAGAAGAAGAAGAAATACTCAAAGTCTTCTTCCAAGTCTTCCTCAAAGTCTTCATCACACAAGAAGAGCTCATCTGGCAAGGCACGTGCGTTTGTTGGCAAGGAAATGGATTCAGAAGAGGAGTCCGCTTCTGAGGAGGCGGAGGTGGAGTCTGAGGAGGAGTCCGATTCTGGCGTTGCGAGTCTGGCTACAGCATACGTTGCCAAGTCCATCTTCAACACTGAAGACAATGACTCCATCACTAACACCGACGCAAATGACAAGGACTACTCCGCTCCTACCTACTGCTTCATGGCACGCGGTGCCAAGGTAAACACACGCACTACTCACTATCAAACATCTAGTGAAGATGACTATGATTGTGGTTCCAAACCCAGCTACAAAACACTTGCTAAAATTGCAACTGAACAACAGAAAGCCATGGAACATATTCAAAAACTGTTAGACAAAAGCGGTGATTTGTTAGACGCTGAAATGACTCGATCTCAGTCCTTAATTGAAGACATAAAAAATCTTCATGTTAAGTATGAGGAACTTGAAAGTCTTCATGAAATGCTCTCAACAACTCATGAAAAGCTTTCCTATGATTATCTTCAAAGGAAGCAAGATCTTGAGAAATTGAGAGCGGCTCATGAAGATCTTCAAAAGGAAAACGAGTCACTTCGCGCCGAACAGATCAGTTCAGCTCAGGAAGGATGTGAACCACCATGTCTTAAATGCATCGACCGTGACAACGCTACTTCTGTTGCTGGTTGTTCTACTACTGCTACTATTGCAATATCTTCAACTGTTGATGTGGTAACTAACCCCTTTGCTGAGGATACCACTGCTATTGCTAATGAGAATGCTAGGTTGAAGACATTGCTTGAAGCAGGGATGTACAAAAGTCTCAAAGGGCATCAGACACTATGTGATGTCCTCAAAATGCAGATCCTAAACCGAAACCCTAGGAAAGAGGGTGTTGGGTTCGAAAGGAAAATGAATGTTGATGGCTCTTACTGGAAACCTGAGCAGTACCCCAAAACCACATGGGTTGCTGCAAAGGAACCTTTAGCGGATCCATCCACCCTATCTGGCTTCACTTGTGCTAATCCCATTGTTATTGATGAATCCTTTGATGCAAACTATAAACTGTTTAAGAATCAGAATGGTGAAGTGTTTGCCAGGTATATTGGTACTAACTGCAGAAATGGGCCGCCTATGAAGAAAGTCTGGGTGCCGAAAAGATGTTTGGAGAATCTTCCTGTGGATGTCATCATGACACCACAAGTGAAGAAGACAAACCCCAGACCACAAGCTTCATATGGCACAAAGGCTTCATACAGACATAGGACTCACCTGAGTCGCACTAACGCAAATGTTTTGCAGGGAAACCTTACTCAAGCCTATGAATATGAGCGTGTTTCATCAAACAACCATGTTCATAAGACCAAAAACTATTCTGCTTATCCTTATGAGTACTATTGTCCACCTGCAAGACTTTTTGCTAGGGCTCCAAAGCCAAAGTTCTCATATGCTGCACTTAGACTCATTGCTTTGAAGCCACCCTTGAAGATGTGGGTGGCTAAGAAAGCTTAACTCTCTTTTGCAGGGAAAGGTCTCTAGCCGAAAACCAAAATCGTCTGAAGCTATTGCTGGGGACCTTAAACATCTTGTAGGGTGCAAGATCAAATGCCCAAATGGTCTTATTATGTACTTTGTTCCTGAGTCGCTTGCTACTTGCCCTATCAGTCCTAATCTCGATCTAAGCTTTCATAATCCACTGGCTCGTCAAATGTTTTTGCTTCACAATTCTCTTCGTGAAGCCTATCCCCCTAACTGCACTGTAGGGTACGACACGAGCTGCTTCAGAATGGATTATTGATAGTGGGTGTACTAATCACATGACTGGAAAGCGAAGTCTTCTCATGGACTCAACCTTACGTCCATCTGACAAAAGTCACATCACATTTGCTGACACTGGTAAAAGCAAGGTATTGGGTCTAGGTAGAGTTGCAATCTCAAAGGATCAACACATGGATAAAGTCATGCTTGTTGAATCCCTTGGTTTCAACTTAATGTCTGTCTCAATGCTTTGCGATTTAAACATGATTGTGATATTTGGAAAATATCGTTGCCTTGTTCTAATGGAATCTGACAAGTCTCTAGTGTTTGAAGGGTATCGGAAAGATGATTTGTACGTGGTAGATTTCTCAGCAGGACCACAACTTGCCGTATGTCTTCTAGCAAAAGCTTCTGAATGCTGGCTCTAGCATCGGAGGCTAGGGCATGCTGGCATGAGGAACCTCCACACCCTTGCAAGGAAGAAGCATGTCATAGGAATCGAGGGTGTCAAGTTCAAGAAGGATCACTTATGCGGTGCCTGTGAAGCAGGAAAGATGACGAGGGCCAAGCATCCCTCGAAGACAATCATGACAACGACTCAACCCTTCGAACTGCTCCACCTGGATCTTTTCGGTCCCACTCATTACTCAACTCTTACTACTACTGCTTGTCTCTATGGCTTTGTCATTGTTGATGATTATTCAAGATATACTTGGGTGCATATAATCCTCTACAAGACTGAAGTGCAGGATGTCTTCAGACGCTTCGCCAATCGAGCAATGAACAACTATGGCGCCAAGATAAAGCACATCAGAAGTGACAATGGCACTGAATTCAAGAACACTGGCCTAGATAATTATCTTGATACTTTGGGCATCACACATGAATTCTCAGCTCCGTACATGCCACAACAGAATGGCGTCGTCGAACGCAAGAACAGAACACTTATTGAGATGGTCCGGATGATGCTTGATGAATACAAGACTCCAAGAAAATTCTGGCCTGAAGCCATTGATAATGCATGCCATATCATCAAACATGTTTATCTTCACAAGCTTCTGAACAAGACATCCTATGAGCTCTTTACTGGCAAGAAGCCAAATGTCAATTACTTCAGAGTATTTGGCGCCAGGTGCTGGATCAAGGATCCACATCACACTACAAAATTTGCACCAAAAGCACGTGAGGGTTTTATGCTTGGATATGGAAAGGATTCGCACTCCTACAGAGTCTTCAACCTTTTTCATTATAAAGTGGTTGAAACAGTGGATGTGCGGTTCGATGAGACTAACGGCTCACAAAGAGAGCACCTACCAAATGTGCTAGATGAAGTTCCATCTAGTGAATCAATCAAACTTATGGGAACTGGAGAAATCATACCATCTGAATCTCAGCCTGAAGAGGAACTTATCATCTCTGCACCTGATCAAACTGAAGACAATGCTCAGCCTGAAGACAATCCTTCTAACGATGACAATGATCAACAAGAGCAAAATCTTCGTCCTATAAATCCTCGTGTTGCAAATGAAGTACAGATTGAGAGAATAATTGATAGCATCAATGCACCAGGTCCACTCACTCGTTCAAGGGCAACATAGCTAGCAAATTTCTGTGGGCACTTCGCATTCGTCTCAATATCTGAACCCAAGAAAGTTGAAGAAGCCTTCATGGAACCTGAATGGATTCAAGCTATGAAAGAAGAGCTTCAACAGTTTGAGCTGAATAATGTATGGGAACTAGTTAAGCGCCCTGATCCTCGCAAGCACAATATAATAGGCACCAAATGGATATATCGCAACAAGCAAGATGAGCATGGTCAAGTAGTCAGAAACAAAGCTCGTCTCGTTGCTCAAGGGTACACTCAAGTTGAAGGGATTGACTTTGATGAAACATTTGCTCCCGTGGCTAGACTTGAAGCCATACACATACTGCTGGCCTATGCAAATCATCATAACATTCTTCTGTATCAAATGGATGTGAAGAGCGCTTTTCTCAACGGCAAGATTGACGAAGAAGTATATGTTGCACAATCGCCTGGCTTTGAAGATCCAAAACATCCTGACATGGTGTACAAGCTCAACAAGGAGCTGTATGGCCTCAAACAAGCCCCTCGGGCTTGGTATGACACACTCAAATACTTCCTAAAGAGCAAAGGCTTCAAACCTGGTTCCCTTGACCCCACTCTCTTCACGAAGACATATGATGGTGAACTGTTCGTGTGCCAAATATATGTGGATGACATTATCTTCGGCTGCACCAATCAGAAATACATAGACGAGTTTGGATATATGATGCAAGAGCAATATCAGATGTCCATGATGGGTGAGCTGAAGTTCTTCCTTGGTCTTCAAATACGTCAGCAACGCAATGGCATCTTCATATCTCAAGAGAAGTACCTCAAAGATTGCCTGAAGAAATTTGGGATGCAAGATTGCAAAGGCTTCACGACTCCAAGGCCAGTTAAACATCATCTGGGTCCTGACGACAATGGTAAAGAGTTCGATCAAAAGGTATACCGCTCCATGATTGGTTCTTTACTTTATCTATGTGCATCTAGGCCAAATATTATGCTTAGTGTTTGCATGTGTGCTCGATTCCAAGCGGCACCAAAGGAATCGCATCACTTAGCTGTGAAGCGAATTCTTCGATATTTGGCTCACACCCCAACATTAGGATTATGGTATCCAAAGGGCTCAGAGTTTGATCTAGTTGGATTCTCGGATGCTAATTATGCTGGTGACAAGGTGGATCGCAAGTCTACATCAGGCACATGTCATTTTCTGGGACGATCACTTGTATGTTGGTCTTCAAAGAAGCAGAACTGTGTATCTCTCTCCACTGCTGAATCTGAATACATTGCTGCTGGATCTTGCTGCACTCAGCTTCTATGGACGAAGCACACACTCAAAGATTATGGCATTCATCTAAAGCAAGTGCCACTCTACTGTGACAACGAAAGCGCCATCAAGATTGCCAAGAACCCAGTTCAGCACTCGAAGACAAAGCACATTGAAATTCGTCATCACTTTCTCAGAGATCATGTTGTGAAGGAAGATATTGATATCATACACGTCAACACTGAAGAGCAATTGGCAGATATCTTCACCAAGCCCTTGGATGAGAAGAGGTTTTGCAAGTTACGGTGTGAGCTGAATATCTTGGAATCCTCAAATGTCCTGTGATCAGGCACACATCCTAACACTTATGCATATTGATGACTTAGATGTGCAACACACGAAGTAAAGTATATCTTCAATCAATGAAGACTTACATTCTAAGTGTGAATACATTAATGTGGAATTTGACTTCGGAGCGCCACGATAATTGTGCGCCGTGTCTAGGTCTAATACTTCCTATACGGTGGGTAACGCCACCACCAAATTTTTCTGTTTGAAGTGTTTCACTCATGGCGTTACATTTGCTATGTCTTCACATTTTGTTTGTCTTCATTTCAACTTGTCTTCATG